>NC_072494.1:14514242-14817272 GCF_027574615.1 Eptesicus fuscus | reverse complement strand
CCAGTGAAAAATATTGAAAATAGCCGATACCAGTTTGGCTCAGTGGATGGAGCGTAGGCCTGCGGACTGAAGGGTCCCAAGTTCGATTCTGGTCAAGGGCATGTACCCTGGTTGAGGGCACATCCCCTGTGGGGGGTGTGCAGGAGGCGGCTGATCAATGTTTCTCTCTCATAGATGTTTCTGGCTCTCTATCCCTCTCCCTTCCTCTCTTTAGAAAATCAATAAAATATAATTTTAAAAAAATATTGAAAACATTTCCCTAATAGGATAACATTTTTTGAAGGGAGGGGCAGTTTTCTAATCACTATTTAACATTTAAAAATATTTTTATTGATTTCAGAGAGGAAGGGAGAGGGAGAGAGAGAGAGAAACATCAGTGATGAGAGAGAATCATTGATTGGCTGCCTTTTGCATGCCCCCCACTGAGGTTCGAGCGCACAACCCAGGCATGTGTCCTTGACTGCAATCGAACCTGGGACCCCTCAGTTCGCAGCCCACGCTCTATCCATTGAGCCAAACCAGCCAGGGCTACTATTTAACATTTATATGGCTAGATTGATGTGTTGCTTGCTATAAAAGAGATTAAAACAATTGGTCATGTGTATTGCTACTGCCCAGGACAGGTTGGCTAGAAGAGCCTATAATAAGTTCTATGAAAATTTGATGTGTGAATATCATCACACTCTTTCTATGTACTAGGGTTTGGCTTATAATAAGTGCCCATGAATAAATTAATGCTACTCTGATGCCATTATTTAAAAAAAATTTTTTTTTAAATATATTTTTATTTCAGAGAGGAATAGAGAGGGAGAGAGAGAGATAGAAGCATCAATGATGAGAGAGAATCATCATTGATCAGTTGCCTCTTGCATGCCCTTACTGGGGATCAAGCCTGCAACCCGGGCATGTGCCCTTGAGCGGAATTGAACCCAGGACCTTTCAATCCGCAGGTCAATAATCTATCCACTGAGCCAAACCAGCCAGGGTACTGATGCCATTCTTTTTTCATTTTGTAATTCAGGTAGTAAAGAATGCTCAGTTCCTCAGCTGAGTGCATTGTGAATTTGAAAGTTTTGCTTTTATATTTTTAAAAATACATATTTTTATTGATTTTAGAAAGGAAGGAGAAGGGATAGAGACGTAGAAACTTCAGTAATAAGAGAGAATCATTGACCAGCTGCCCCCCACTGGGGATCAAGCCAACAACCTGGGCATGTGCCCTAATCAGGAATCGAACTGTGACCTCCTGGTTCATAGCTTTTAGAGTATTTAAATCCAGATATCATCTGCCACATGAATGGAAACTAGAAAATAGGTCTCTTATTGCACTAAGATCCAATTCTAAGTTTTCATTAGCCTGCACTTTTAATTCTTCACTTTCTGCTTGGAGAGCTATTTCCCAGTTGAATTCTGTATAATGCATTAATATTGAACTGAATGTTTTCAGGGAATGTGGATGACTGGAAAAGGACCTTTTATAGGTGTATTTTGCAGAGGACAGAAGCATCTTTAAAAAAACTAGTGCATCTTTAAGAACCTTGAGAATTCAAAGGAATAAGATGTTTTTAGCCTAAATAATGGTGAACAATTTCTTTGAGATCTAATGGATTACTGTATATACATAGGTACCATCTGTTGTGAATTGTTTTGATTGTTGCATGACTTTGTATTACCAAGGCCTTGATGTCTGGCTGATAATAAATTGTAACTTCCCCAATTTTGTCAAATACAGAGTGATATATGTCACAAAAGAGTATAACCAAGGTTAGAATCTGGACAGTCTTCATTTACAAATTAAACCTATTCTGGCTGGCTGAATACCTGATCATATTCATAGAGACAAAATACAATATGATATAGTTGTACTAAAAAAACCCCACACACTTAAAAGTGTCTGTCGATGTGTGATTTTTGTGCTGTCTTCTGGGTTCAGTTGGGTTGAGGGTGTGAAAAGGACTGTGCAAGGGGTACTGTTATAGTGCAGAGAATTATTAGAGGACAGTGAGATTTTTACCCATTGTATAGTTTTATGAATTAACTGAAGAAAACTTTGAAAATTAGCATTTTAATTTTGTTGTTAATGGGGCTGTTTAGCACATCTTCCATGTGCTGTCTAGACTACCACATTAGTTTTTGCTGGTTATTCATTTTTAAAAGATACTTTTATTGATTTCAGAGAGGAAGGGAGAGGGGGAGAGAGAGATAGAAACATCAATGATGACAGAGAATCTTTGATTGGCTGCCTCCTGCGTGCTCCGGGCTTGTGCCCTGACTGGGAATCGAACCGTGACCTCCTGGTATGTAGGTCGACACTCAGCCACTGAGCCACCGTGGCCGGGGTTATTTTATTTCATTTTTTTTTTAAGATAAAAAAAATGATTTCATAGATTTTTTTTTAAAGAACTATTATTTTTATTGATTTCAGAGAGGATGGGAGAGGGAGCAAGAGATAAAGACATAAATGATGAGAGAGAATCATTGATCAGCTGTTCCTGCACTCCCCCACTGGGGATAAAGCCTGTAATCCAGGCATGTGTCTGACTGGGAATCAAGTCCTGACCGGGAATTAAACCCTTAAAAAAATAAAAACCATCCTAATTTGTGTGAAGTGGTACCTCATTGTGGTTTTTATTTGCATTTCCTAATGATTAGTGCTATGTTGAGCATCTTTTCATACACTTCTTGGTCATTTGTATATTTTCTTTAGAGAAATGCCTATTCAAGTCCTTGCCCATATTTTAACTGGGTTGTTTTTGTTGAGTGGTAGGAGTTCTTGCTATAGTCTGAATATTAATCCTTTATGAGATATGGATTTGTAAATATTTTCTCCCATTTTGTGGGTTACTTTTTTACTCTGTTGACTGTTCTTTGATGCACAAAAGTTTTTAATTTTGATAAGATAGAGTTTAGTTTTTCTTTCATTGCTTTTGTTTTGGTATTCAAGAAATTGCTTCCAAATCCATTGTAATGAAGCTTTTATAGTTTTAGTTATTACATTTATGTCTTTGATCCATTTTGGTTAATTTTGTATATGATGTAAGGTAAGGGTCCAATTTCATTCTTTTGTTTGTGGAGATCCACTTTTGTTTGTGGATATCCAGATTTTCTAGCACCATTTATTGAAAAGACATTCTTTTCTCCATTGAGTGGTTTTGGTACTTTCGTTGGAAATCATTTGATCATATATGTCAGGTTTATTTCTGGGTGCTCTGTTTCATTGGTCTATATGTTTGTCTTTATGCCATTACTATACTGTTTTGGCTAAGTTTGGAAATCAGGAATTTTGAGTTCTCTTTTAAGATTCTGTTGGCTATTTGGAATCCCTTAAGATGCCATGTGAATTTTAGACTGGGTTTTTCAATACTTTTTTAATATTGGATCAAACAACATAAAACTAAACTGAATGTGATTACATTATGACAGCTGATTCCTGTCATAGAACTTTAATTTCACTTGGCTTCTTGGATCACTGTGCTTTTCTTTTTTTAAATATATTTTATTGATTTTTTACAGAGAGGAAGGGAGAGGGATAGAGAGTTAGAAACATCAATGAGAGAGAAACATCAGTCAGCAGCCTCCTGCATACCCCCTACTGGAGATGTGCCCACAGCCAAGGTACATGCCCTTGACCAGAATCGAACCTGGGACCCTTCAGTCCGCAGACTGAAGCTCTATCCACTAAGCCAAACCGGTTAGGCAGTACTTTTCTTTATAGCATTATAATCAAGGTTATACCAAATATCTTTGCTTTTATATTGTTACTAGAGGCCCGGTGCTGAGGGGGGTGTCCCTCAGCCTAGCCTGCACCCTCTCCAATCTGGGACCCTCTCACAATCCGGGACTGCTGGCTCCTAACCACTCACCTGCCAGCCTGATAGCCCCCTAACCGCTTCCCTGCCGGCCTGATTGACCCCTAACTGCTCCCCTGTCTGCATGATTGTCCCCAACTGCCCTCCCCTGCCAGCCCGATTGCCCCCAAGTGCCTTCCCCTGCGGGGACTGGGGGACTCTGGCTGGATGAGGCGGGGCTGAGGGGACTGCGGGACTGAGGCTGGATGACGCGAGATGCTGTGGGGACTGGGTGAGGCGGGGCGGAGGGGACTGGGGGACTGAGGCTGGATGAGGCAGGGCTGAGGGGACTGGGTGTCGCCATCTTGTGGCTGTGGGGTGCTGCCATCTTGTGAGGGTGTGATGGGCAATTAGCATATTCCCTCTTTATTAGATAGGATTATTGGAAAAGCATTAAATTTGGTTCAAATCTTTTTAGAAAAATCAAGATATACATCAGAAAGTTTCTCATAATTGTTTCTCACCTGCCAAGTTTTAAACCCTGTCATTGTTATTCCTTTCTTTTATTTCAGTTTGTGTGTGTGTGTGTATGGATTTATTTCTAGTCTTCTTTTTACATAAAAACATTGTTTTCCACATCATGCTGTTTTCTATCCTATATAATAAAAGGCTAATATGCAAATCGACCAAACAGCAGAATGACCGGTCGCTACGACACACTCTGACCACCAGGGGGCAGATGCTCAACTCAGGAGTTGCCCCTTGGTGGTCAGTGTGCTCCCGCAGGGGGAGCGCCACTCAGCCAGAAGCCCTGAGCCAGGCTCACAGCTGGCGAGCATAGCTGCGGTGGCAGGAGCCTCTCACGCCTCTGTGGCAGTCGGACATCCCCCGAGGTCTCCCGGACTGTGAGAGGGCACAGGCCAGGCTGAGGGATTCCCCCTCCCCCCGCAAGTGCACACATTTTATGCACCGGGCCTCTAGTTTAATAATAAAGGAGATTTTGTTTTTTCAAGTCTGTGCATAGAGAATTTGCTTGTTCTTTAAATGAAAACTTGAAGGGTAAAAGTCTTTTTATGGATATAAGAATTTCATGGAGCCCAGATGGTGTAGCTCAGTGATTGAGTGTCGACCTATGAATCAGGAGGTCATGGTTCAATTCCTGGTCAGGGCACATGTCTGGGTTGTGGTCTTGATCCCCAGTGGGGGGTGTGCAGGAGATAGCTGATCAGTGATTCTCATCATTGATGTTTCTATCTCCCTCTTCCTCTCTGAAATCAATAAAAATATATTTAAAACAACAAAAAATTTCATTGAAAAGTATTTGGGTTTATGGCTGTGTACCTTTCCTGTTGCCTATAAGTCTTGCTCTTTAAAGACTTATATCCATTATTCTCTTAGTTAACATTGAATAACATTTGAATACTACTAGGGTAATAAACTTCATTTAGGAATTCTATTACCTAGTTCATGAAGTCTGTCTTGTAGATTCATCTGTAGTTGTAAATCCAAAATTATGTCAGAAAATCCAAGGCTCTGATCAGTGATATGGGGTTATTTTTCTAATTCCTGGATTATAGAACACAGATGGTTTTTTCTATCCTAGACAGGTTCAGTCTAGGAAAATAATAGTTAATTATTATGATAAAGAGAAAATTTGATTCCCACCTATCAAAGCTCTCTTTACTTTGTAACCACTTAAATCCTCTAGTTTTGGGGAACTGAAAAGGCCTGACCATTCATATAGTCACAGAACATTTGTTGTACACCTACTATGTAAAAAATATATACTAGGATCCTGGCCTGTATGGCTTGGTTCACTGGGCGTCATCCTATGCACCAAAAGGTTGCCAATTGGATTTCCAATTGGAGCATATGTGGGGGTTGTGGGCTTGATCCCAGGTAGGGGGTGTGCAGGAGGCAGCCAATCGATGTTTTGCTTTCACATCTTTTCTCTCTTTCCCTCTCTTTTTCTTTCTCTAAAAAAAAAATATAAACACACACACACGAGTAGAGTATATGAAGATAAATAACATTACCTTAGTCCTCAAAAAAATAGTGTTAAAAAAAAGATAGTGTAGAAGAGGAGAGAAGACATATAAAAATAACTAATACTAAATTCAATGTGTTTATAAATTAAGTAGTCAGCATATTAGGAACAAGTGCTTCTTAAGTAGGAACAGCACTTTTTTGTTGTTAATCTCACCTGAGGATATTTTTTACATTGATTTTTAGGAAGAGTGGAAGGGAGGGGGAGAAAGAGAGAAACATCGATGTGAGAGAGACACTTCCATTGGTTGCCTCCTGCATGCTCCTGACCTGGGTGGGGGATCAAACCTACAAGCCAGGTACTTGCCCTTGACTGGGAATCAAATCCGTGACCCTTTGGTGTGCTGGCCAACATTCTTAATCAGAGACACACTCGCCTGGGCTTTTTACAACTTGGGTCCAAGTGTGAGACAGGTTTATTATCAAATCCTGAAAATTCTACTCTCAAAATTTCTCTCCATTCCATTTATTTGTGTCTGTCCCAACTTCTCTTGCTCTGATGTTAGCCATTGTGATTGCTTGCCCATATCTGTTTAGTACCTTGGATATGTTGTTAATAATGACCCTTACTAGTAATTGGGCTTTTCAGTGTGACAGGAACTGTTCTAAGCACTTCACATTAATTAACTTGTTTAATCCTCACAAGCTCTAAAGGTAGATGCTATTATTATTCCCATTTTACAAATGAAGAAAAAAAAAGGTGCAGAGAGGTGTTAAGGGATTTGCATAAGGTCACATACCTAGTTAAGTAAGAACTCTATACAGAATCAGGAAGTCTGACTTTTCAAAAAATATATATTACTAGAGGCCCAGTGCAAGAAATTCGTGCATGGGGTGGTGGTGGGGGGTGTCCCTCAGCCCAGCCTGCACCCTCTACAATCTGGGACCCCTCGAGGGCAGTCGGACATCCCTCTCACAATCCAGGACTGCTGGCTCGCCTGCCTGCCTGCCTTCCTGATTGCCCCTAACCGCTTCTGCCTGCCAGCCTGATCACCCCCTAACCACTCCCCTGCCAGCCTGATTGATGCCTAACTGCTCCCCTGCCAACCTGTTTGCCCCTAACTGCCCTCCCCTGCAGGCCTGGTCACCCCTAACTGCCCTCCCCTGCAGGCCTGGTCCCCCCCAACTGCTCACCCATGCAGGCCTGGGTCTCCCCCAACTGCCCTTCCTTGCAGGCCTGGTTGCCCCCAACTTCCCTCCTCTGCCAGCCTGGTCACCCCTAACTGTCCTCCCCTGCAGGCTTGATGGCCCCCAACTGCCCTCCCTTGCAGGCCTGGTCCCTCCCAATGGCCCTCCCCTGCTAGCCATCTTGTGGTGGCCATCTTGTGTCCACATGGGGGCAGTCATCTTTGACCACATGGGGCAGCCATCTTATGTGTTGGAGTGATGGTCAATTTGCATAGGATTAGATAGGATAGAGGCCTGGTGCACGGGTGGGGGCAGGCTGGTTTGCCCTGAAGGGTGTACCGGATCAGGGTGGGGGTTCCCTTGGGGCGTGGGGCGGCCTGGGTGAGGAGCCTGTTGTGGTTTGCAGGCCAGCCACGCCCCCCGGCGACCCAATCGGAGGCCCTGTATCTGGGATTTATTTATCTTCTATAATTGAAACTTAGTAGCCTTGAGCAGAGGCCAAGGCAGGCCAGGGCTATGGAAGCTTGGCTTCCTCCATCACGGGGGGCAACTCAAGCCTCCTGCTCTCTCCAACTCTGTGGCTGCCGCCATTTTTGTTGGGATTTATTTATCTTCTATAATTGAAACTTTGTAGCCTTGAGTGGAGGCCTGGGCCGGCCAGTGCAGGTGGAAAGCTTGGCTTCCTCCATTGCCAGGGAAACCCAAGCCTCCTGCTCTCTCTAGCTTTGTGGCTGCCGCCATTTCTGTTGGGATTTATCTTCTATAATTGAAACTTTGTAGCCTTGAGTCGAGGCCTCGGCCGGCTAGGGTGTGCGGAAAGCTTGGCTTCCTCCATCGCCGGGGAAACCCAGCCTCCCTCCTGCTCACTCAGTGGCTGCAGCCATATTGGTTGGGGTTAATTTGCATACTAGCTCTTGATTGGCTGGTGGGCGTGTCTGGTGGGTGTAGTGTAGTGATGATTTAATTTGCATATTACTCTTTTATTAGATAGGATTATTGATTTTGGAGAGGGAGAAAGAGATAGAAACATCAGTGATGAGAATCATTGTTCGGCTGCCTTCTGCACACTACCCTACTGGGGATTGAGCCCACAACCTGGGCATGTACCCTTGACTGGAATCAAACCTGGGACCCTTCAGTCCGCAGGCTGATGCTCCGTCCACTGAGCCAAACCAGCTAGGGCAGGAATTCTAACTCTCTTTTTTTTTCTTTTTAATTTATTGATTTTTTACAGAGAGGAAGGGAGAGGGATAGAGAGCTAGAAACATCGATGAGAGAGAAACATTGACCAGCTGCCTCCTGCACACACCCCCCACCGGGGATGTGCTCGCAACCAACGTACATGCCCTTGACTGGAATCGAACCTGGGACCTTTCAGTCCGCAGACTGACGCTCTATCCACTGAGCCAAACTGGTTTCGGCCAGAAGTCTAACTCTTAAGCTCAAACTTTTGAGTATTCTGTACTTTTATCTGTGTGCGTTGCATATATATGACACACGTATGTCATTTTTGCTTTGAGATTAGCATTGTTTTATTTATTTTTTAATAAATCTTTATTCAGATTATTACAATTGTTTCTCTTTTGCCCCCCCATAGCTCCCCTCCACCCAGTTCCCACCCCACCCTCTGCCCTTACCGCCCGCCCCCACTGTCCTCATCCATAGGTGTATGATTTTTGTCCAGTCTCTTCCCGCACCCCCCCACACCCTTTTTCCCCCGAGAATTGTCAGTCTACTCCCTTTCTATGCCCCTGATTCTATTATATTCACAAGTTTATTCTGTTCATCAAATTTTTTATTCACTTGGTTTTTAGATTCACTTGTTGATAGATACGTATTTGTTGTTCATAATTTTTATCTTTACCTTTTTCTTCTTCCTCTTCTTAAAGAAGACCTTTCAGCATTTCATATAATACTGGTTTGGCAGTGATGAACTCCTTTAGCTTTTTCTTATCTGTGAGGCTCTTTTTCTGACCTTCAATTCTGAATGATAGCTTTGCTGGGTAGAGTAATCTTGGTTGTAGGTTCTTGCTCTTCATCACTTTGAATATTTTTTGCCACTCCCATCTGGCCTCCATAGTTTCTGTTGAGAAATCAGCTGATAATCGTATGGGTACTCCCTTGTAGGTAACTACCGTATTTTCTGGTGTATAAGATGAATTTTTAACCCAGGAAAATCTTCTCAAAAGTCGGGGATCTTATACGCTTGAAAATACGGCATTTACAATTTAGAATTAAAGTGAGTTATTGCCAAATGATGGGTGGGTTACCGTATTTTCCGGCGTATAAGACCCCCAACTTTTGAGAAGATTTTCCTGGGTTAAAAAGTCCTCTGATATGCCGGAAAATACGGTAACTTTTTCTCTTGCTGCTTTTAATATTCTCTCTTTGTCTTTTGCTCTTGGCATTTTAATTATGATTTGTCTTGGTGTGGTCCTCTTTGGATTCCTTTTGTTTGGGGTTCTCTGCGCTTCCTGGACTTGTAAGTCTATTTCTTTAACCAGGTGGGGGAAGTTTTCTGTCATTATTTCTTCAAATAGGTTTTCAGTATCTTGCTCTCTCTCTTCTTCTGGCACCCCCATAATTCGGATGTTGATACGCTTGAAGTTGTCCCAGAGGCTCCTTACACTATCTTCATATTTTTGGATTCTTTTTTCTTTTCCGATTGGGTGTTTTTTGCTTCTTATATTTCAAATCTTTGACTTGATTCTTGCGATCCTCTAGTCTGCTGTTGGTTCTCTGTATATTCTTTTTTATTTCAGTCAGTGTATGCTTAATTTCTAGTTGGTCCTTTTTCATATCCTCAAGGGTCTCACTAAATTTATCCGCGGTTTCTAGAAAATTCTTGAAAAACCTTATAACTGTGGTTTTGAACTCTATATCCAGTCGTTTGCTTTCCTCCAGTTCTTTCATTTGTGACCTGTTTCTTTGTCTCCGCATTTTGGCTGCTTCCCTGAGTTGATAGAGTGGCTTTGTGTGCTAGGTGTCCTATAGGGTACAGTGGCACAGCCTCCCCAGTTACCTGAGGTGGACACTCTTGGTGCACCCCTTTGTGGGCTGTGTGCACAGTCTTGTAGTCAAGCCTTGATTGTTGTTGGTATCACTGGGAGGAATTGACCTCCAGGCCAATTGGCTGTGAGGATCAGTTGTGTCTACTCTGGGAGAACTTCTGTGCTGGAGATACCCTTATGGGACAAGACTTGCTTCAATGGGGCTTTGGTGTTCACTGAGTCTGCCCCCTGAGTGTGTCCCTTATGGATCTGAGGAGTTGTAATCTGGATGGTCCTACTCTGACCCCTGGGTACATTGGCTCTTGGATCTCCAAGGAGGTGCTAATTTAGCCTCTGTCTGTGGCCACCCAGCAGGAGCTATGGAGAGATCTTCAGATTCCTCTTCTTTGTTTGGGTTTTGGAGGTGCCCAGATGAGGCCCGGCTGTGAAGCAGTGCAAGCTGCTGCGGGGCCTTGGGCCTTCTTTTGGATGTTCTGGGTCTCACTGACTCAGCTGCAGTTTGTTAGGTAAGTTTAGAATTCAAAGGACCAGGCCATTCATATGCAAAAGCCTCTGCGTTCAACTTGGATGGGGCGGAGTCTCGGGGCGGAGTCTCAGGGCGGAGCAAACAGCAATGGCTTCCCGTCAGCCCTGCCCTAAGAGGTCCCTCGGTCTCAGTGTCCCGTGGTAATTGCTGCAAGCACCTCTGAGAGAAAGCCGCCCTCGAGTTTCACCTGCTGCCAGACAGTCCAGTTTCTCCCCGTATGAGTCTGGGTCCCCGGAGTCTCGCCCGGAACTGGAGTTCAGAGCAGTCGGGAGCTTTTGTCTCCCTCCTGATTGAGAAAGCCAGCCGCGTACTCAGTTGTCAGCCCTCTCCTTGCGTGCGTGCCTCCGTACCTCTGCACTTCCACAGCTCCTCTGAGTCTCAGTGTGCTTTTCTCTTTCCTTCTAGTTGTAAAATTTCCACTCAGCCTGCCTTCCTGTGGTTCTGGATGATGTCCGTTTTGTCTTTTAGTTGTAGTTTTGAAATTGTTGTGTGAGGCAGCAGTTCAGGCATTTACTATGCCACCATCTTGGTTTCTGTCGAGATTAGCATTTATGTCATTGTTTTAATAGCTGTGTAAGATTTCATTGTATGAATATATGTTAATTTACTTAATCTGTCCCTTAGGAACATTTAGGATTTTCTCAGTTTGTGTGTAAGTGTGTACTGTCATAACCAGGGTTCCAGTGAAACATTTTACATGCATCTTTTTGACATAAGAAATGTCCAAATCTGTAGAGAATTTTTATGAAAGTTTATTTGAACCAAAACTGACAACAATTGCTAGGAAGCAAGATCTCAAATTCTCCAGAGAACAACAGTTTTGCATTTTCTTTTATGCATTTGAAATTGAGGGAACTAAGGAGGATTACATGAAGATAGGAGAAAGAAAGGCAGGGATTGGATTATAGAATAATTAGCAAGATTAGGTACTCTCTTGAGGGTAGTTATTTTAAAGGTGTGTTAACCTAGATACACAAGAACAATGGACAGGGCTTGCTTAAGGCAAAGACGATAAACCTTTTACTATAGAAGTTAATATGCCAGGGTGGGTTGCTACCCACTATGATCTGCCCAGTTAGGGATTCATAATCAGACTAGTGGCAACCCAGTGCATGAATTTGTGCATGGGTGGGGTCTGGCCAGGCCCCACCTGACCGGCTAGGGGGAGGGGCCATGGGCGGTTGGCCAGCCAGCCCTGCCTCCTGGTCGAATTCCCAGTCGAACTCCCGGTTAAGGGGACAATTTGCATATTAGCCTTTTATTATATAAGAGGATAACCTTGTGAGGTTACTTTCCATAGACCCTTTTTTCATTCACATTCTTGACACATTTTACTATATCTATAGATAAAATTCCTAGAATTACAATTACTGGACCAAACGGCTTATACTTTTAAAATTTTGTTAGATAGCATTAAATTATCCTCCAACTTTGTACCAATTTACATTCATACCAACAGGCTATGAGAGTTTCTAAAACAACTCAAATCTAATTTGAGGGAATTAAGTGTGGCTAGATGAGAACTGTCTTCAAATGTCTTTAGGAACATTCATGTACCTTATCAGCATTTCCTTTCTTTTGCAAATGTCTGCATTTGGCCATGTGACTGTAGCCAATTGTTGGAAAGAAGAGTAGGCATTTTAAAAGAAAAATTTTCTTCTTGATTGCATTGGTCCCTCAAACCTCTCAATTGTTGACCTAAATGTAAAAGTTTTGATAAATTGATTTCTTGTCACCATAGTCTTTTTAAATCAGGACAACTTCAGGAGTAAGGAGCATATACAGTTCCCAGGTGACTGCTTACATAGAAACTCCTTCCTAGAGTTCTTGTTGAACTTTCCATAGGCAGACAGAGCTAACAGCTATATTCGCAGGATCATACTGTTTTCCGGGAATGGGGAGGTTAAGATGAATAAATGTCTTATATGACTTACGGTAGATTTTCTTTCTGACTAGTTTTTCTTCTTAGTGGGTCACTTATTTGTATTCCTCTTATCCCATTTCTCTGCTTTTAGGGTAGAAGTGATTTGTTTTATTCAGATTTAAATTTTGTTTAGTGAACTTAGAACTTACTAGTAGGCTTTCACCACCCAGAGTAGAGTCAGAGTGTGTTGTGTGTAGGTACCTTTGGTGGTATCATGGCCCCATGGAATTAAGCCTTTATTATTTTAAAAAATTTTTTTTCTTTTTTCTTTATTGATTAAGGTATTACATATGTGTTCTTAACCCCCCACATATATCCTTTTATCCTATATTTGAGGCCTATTGTCAGGAGTAAAATGAAACACTTAGTTTTCATAAACATTCTTAAGGATTACAGGAAATTTGACTAATTCAAGGGCCTGAGATGTGTTCAAAGTTACCATCTTCTTAGAGATTAAAAGAGAATTTGAGACTGCTTCATTAATTTGTTGTTGTCTTGCGTACTTCTTATGTCATTTTACTTCCAACAGCAAGCAAAGCTTGTCTTCTGGATGTGTTAATATCAGTTCTTTTAAGTTTTGGATTACTAAAATATTTCCTTCTGTTGATTGATTAAAAGATTTAAATCCACTGCTGATCTTTATATTCCTTACTGCTTGACGTTGGTTTTTGGAAATGAAAAGGAAAAGAAACTGCAAACTTCAGATGTCTTATCATCACTACTGACCTGTTTATAGTTTAAACCTGAGTGAAGGCAACTGTGATTCTAATTTTAAAATGTTGATAGCTTATGATTCTGATATTTGGGGTGAAAGTTAATTCTGGAATTTTCCTTTATCTCTTGGCTTAAGAAGTATCTTTACCCTTGGCCAGCGTGGCTTAGTGGTTAGAGCGTTGGCCCACACATGGAAGTGTCTCAGGTTCTATTCCCAGTCAAAAGCGCATGCCTGTGTTGCAGGTTCCATCCTCAGCCCTGGTTGGGGCAAGTGCGGTAGGCGGCCAGTTGATGTGTCTCTCACACATGGATGTTTCTCTCTTCCTCCTTCCTTCCCTCCCACTCTCTCTAAAAATCAATGGAAGAAATAACCTCGGGTGAAGATTTACAAAAAAAAAAGAAGTATCTTTTAAATAAGCCTTAATGAAGGGGAAAGAATTTCTTTTCAATTTACTTAAATTGTTGGCTTTTTTCCCCTTCACATTCTTCATTTTTTTGGATAAAATTAGGTTAGGGCCACCTTAAAAGAATTTTTAAAACATATATTTTTATTGATTTCAGAGAGGAAGGGAGAGGGAGAGATAAAAACATCAGTGATGAGAGAGAATCATTGATCGGCTATTTCCTGCACACCCCATACTGGGAATCGAGCCCACAACCTGGGCAAGTGCCCAGACCAGGAATTGAACCGTGACCTTCTGGTTCATAGGTCGATGCTGAACCACTGAGCTGCCCCAGTAGGGCAATATAATGGCATGTTTTAAAGACATAATGTTGGGTCTCTATAGAAGAAATTTTTCTTAAGCAAATACTTCAACTTCAGAGCAACATGGTATAATTTTAATTCTTTGTAGGAAAATACTGACTTAAGTATTTCCTTGAGAAGCACTAATCTTTTCCTTGCACTCCATTGGGTAGTCTGAGGCTCTTGGCACCAAAAAGTCAAGTAATCCTATTTGAGGTAGCTCTCTCTTATTCACATTCTCCCCAGGTTGCCTAAGATTATTCTGTTCTCATCATATTAGAAGAAACAGAAGAGGCAAAATCAGATGATTTGAGTGCTCTTTATCTTATAAAGTGTTTTAAGATATATTGATTTCGTTCTCAAAGCCATAGCCACAGTATTTTATAATTAACTGGAAGTGCTTGCTTAGCCAGTTTCTCTTTTTAAAAGACCCTTTGAAAAGGTATCTTAGCCCAGTTTGTGTGGCTCAGTGGTTGAGCCTCTACCTATGAACCAAGAGGTTGCTGGTTCAATTCTAAGTCAGGACACATGCACAGGTTGCTTGCTCAATTGATGTTTCTCTCTCTCTCTCTCTCTCTCTCTCTCTCTCTCTCTCTCTCTCTCTTTTTAAAATATGTTTTATTGATTTTTTACAGAGAAGAAGGGAGAGGGATAGAGAGCTAGAAACATCGATGAGAGAGAAACATCGACCAGCTGCCTCCTGCACACCCCCTACTGGGGATGTGCCCGAAACCAAGGTACATGCCCTTGACCAGAATCGAACCTGGGACCCTTCAGTCCGCAGGCCGACGCTCTATCCACTGAGCCAAACCGGTTTCGGCTCCTCTCTCTCTTATAAAAAAATCAATAAAAACATGTTTTTAAAACATGTCTTAATTAAGTTGCCCTAGATATAAAAAGCAATGAAACATAAAATATCTAGTCTGATGACATTTTTTCTCTAAGAAATTTATGGATATATAAATAGAATACAGGAATATCTTCTAAATTCCTCTATGGTTAATATTTCTAGTAATATTGGGAATTGCTTTCTTGGTCTGAAAATTTTCCTACTTACTCTTAAAGCCCACAAGCCATTCTGTTTTATGGTCCCTCCTACTTTTTTTTTTCTTTTCAGATTATCCCCTTTATCTGCCTGTCCTATTTGTTGGAGTAGAGGATTCAGTTCTATTTTATTTTTGTTAATTCTCACCCAAGGATATTTTTCCATTGATTTTTAGAGAGAATAGAAGGGAGGGGGAGAGACATAGAAACATCGATCTGAGAGAGACACATTGATTGGTTGCCTTCTGCAGGTGCCCCGACCTGGGTGGAGATGGAGCCTGCAAACAAGGCACCTTTGACCAGAATAGTGACCCTTCAGACCGTGGGCCCACACTCTAACATTGAGCCAGATTGGCTAGGGCTGTCTTAGAGGTTGTTGTTTTTTTTTTTTTTTTTAAGCATTACATTTTTTAAATATATTTTATTGATTTTTTACAGAGAGGAAGAGAGAGGGATAGACAGTTAGAAACATCGATGATAGAGAAACATCGATCAGCTGCCTCCTGCACACCCCCTACTGGGGATGTGCCCGCAACCAAGGTACATGCCCTTGACCGGAATCGAACCTGGGACCTTTCAGTCCGCAGGCCGACGCTCTATCCACTGAGCCAAACCGGTTTCGGCAGAGGTTGTTGTTTTTTAAATAGGAGGTTGTCTCTTAACTTTTTTTAAAGATGTAAGAGTTTTGAGTATTATTTTTCATATATGTTTTTATTAATGTCAGAGAGGAAGGGAGAGGGAGAAAGAGAAATAGCAATGATGAGAATCATTGATTGGCTGCCTCCTGCATGCCCCCCACTGGGGATAGAGCCTGCAGCCCGGGCATGTGTCCTTGACCGTAATCGAACCAGGGACCCTTCAGTCTGCAGGCTGACTCTCTATCCATTGAGCCAAACTAGCTAGGGCTATTAGAGGGGTTTTTGAAGAGCCTTTTTAAACTTCCAAAGTCAAGGTATGAAAGTCTCATTGAACAGGATACATTGACCCTGACCTCAGATATGATTCTCAATCCTAGAAAGCTTTATAGGTAAAAAGGATTGGGTGATTGGAGCTGAATGGCTAAAGGAAGCACCTGAATACTGTCAAGTATCTTGAATTCAAGGGTAAATCATTGTGTTATTCAGAAATATTTAGGGATTCGTCTCCCTGCCCTTCAGATGTCTGAGTTCTGTAATTCTAGCAGTGTTGAGGCAAGGAGTACCATCTCTTCCTTATCAATTTTTGTTATGTTGTATTTTTAAAAAAAATATTTCAGAGAGAGGAAGGGAGAGGGAGAGAGAGAGAGCAACATTGATGAGAGAGAAACATCAATCAGATGCCTTCTGCATGTCCCCTACTGGGAATTAAGCCCACAACTGGAGCATGTGCCTTGACCTGGAATAGAACAGGCAACCTCCTAGTGCATCGGAGGACGTTCAACCAACTGAGCCACACTGGCAAGGCTGTTGTATTGTTTGGTAAACTTATTTTTTTTAACGAGGTATAACATGCATACAGAAAAAGTGTTATAAGGGACCTACATAGTGATATAGAACAGCAGTCGCCAACCTTTTGGACCTCGCGGACCACCAGTGGTCCACGGACCACCGGTTGGCGACTGCTGATATAGAAGATACCTCCACCCAGAAGGTTTTTTCATGCTCCCTCCTAGTCATTATCTTTCCTTACCTCCAAAGGTAACCACTGTTCTCATTTCCTCTGGTAGTATTTGTGTTCTAGGGTTGAAATTGTTGGTGATAATAACCACTGACCTTCTTGTTAATAAAATCATGTTGTTGTTGTTTAATATTGATTCTCAACTGGGAGGATTTGACCCCCAGAGGCTGTGTGTGGGGACATTTTTGGTATTCAAAATTGGGCAGACGTGGTGCTACTGGCATCTAGTGTATAAGAAGCCAGACGTGCTGCTAAGCATTCTACATTGCATAGGACAGCTTCCTGTAAAAAGGAATTATCTGGCCCAAAGTGTTAATTGCTAGACCTGAGGTTTAGAAACCCTGTTCTAATAATTAGGGCCTATTGAAGTGATTATGGCAATAAATGATCAGCTGCCTCTTGAGCCAGCAACAAACTGCCAGCAACCTGGGCATGTGCCCCAAATGGGAATGGAACCGGCAACCTCTCAGTGCATGGGACGACACCCAACCAACTGAGCCACACTGGCCAAGGCAAATAGTTTGTATTTATGATTTCAGTTGTATTTGGCTTATATTTTCTTTAACCCAAAGATTTGGAGTGGAGATTGTCAGGGCAAGCCTAGTAAACTGGGCTCTTGAGTTTTTGCCAGGAAATGCTCAAATCATCATGATGTAGTGGAACGAGCATGGCCTTTTCAGTCAGCCTCTATTATTGTTAACTGAATGAGTGACTTCATTCAAATTTCTTAATTTCACCAAGTTAATATCCATATTTATAAAACAGGAAAAGGATCCTGCCTTCCTGGTTTGTTGTGTGGATTAAATAAATATTTAGTGCATTAAATGCTAAGGTATGTTAGGTTTTTTCTTTTCCTTAAAGAATTTTATGCCGAAACTGGTTTGGCTCAGTGGATAGAGCGTCGGCCTGCGGACTCGGGGGTCCCGGGTTCGATTCCGGTCAAGGGCATGTACCTTGGTTGCGGGCACATCCCCAGTGGGGGTGTGTGCAAGAGGCAGCTAATTGATGTTTCTCTCTCATCGATGTTTCTAACTCTCTATCCCTCTCTCTTCCTCTCTGTAAAAAATCAATAAGAAATATATATTTTATTTTAAAAAAAGAATTTTATATTCTTCAGAGCATTACAACTTGGGTAACATTTACTGAAAAATATTTTTAAGTTTACACTTTTCAGTTCACACAATTAAGCACCTTTGAATTTGGGTGATTATGATTTAGCTGAAAAGAACAAGGTTTCTGGCTACCATAGAGTTCTTAATTTTCCAGGATTCTGAAGAAAAGTGCCTGTTGGTTTGAGAGCATCTCTGGTACCTTTGGACTACTAATCAATTTAATATACAGAAACAGATACAGTAAAACCTCAATATAATAGACTGATTTGGGTAAGGGAGGTGTTCGTTAAAGCCGAAAGTCCATTTTATAATAAAGTAGGTTTTCCAAATATGTATGGTAAAAAGTTGACAAATTAGTTTACCTGTTTATACTTACGTAGACACGTTTGTGTGATTAAAATTAAGTATGTATGAAAAGTCTAATTTCATAAGAAAAGTTTACTATTATGTATTACAGTAATTTTATTTTATTTTATTTTATTTTTTAAATATATTTTATTGATTTTTTACAGAGAGGAAGGGAGAGGGATAGAGAGTCAGAAGCATCGATCAGCTGCCTCCTGCACACCCCCTACTGGGGATGTGCCCACAACCAAGGTACATGCCCTTGACCGGAATCGAACCTGGGACCTTTCAGTCCGCAGGCCGACGCTCTACCCACTGAGCAAACCGGTGAGGGCCTGTATTACAGTAATTTTAAATTTATACTTAATAGGTCTAGTAAATGGGTGCATTCACCAGTAACTGCCAGTAAAAAAATGCACATGGTTGGGATGTGGCTTAGCACATGTGGGAAGATTGGCTGGCCATGGCATGTGCTAAATAAAACTACTGCATGCCCGGGTTCGATTCTGGTCAAGGGCACATGCCTATGTTGTGGGCTCAATGCCCAGTAGGGGGCGTGCAGGAGGCAGCCGATCAATGATTCTCTCTCATCATTGATGTTTCTGTCTCTCTCTCCCTCTCCCTTCCTTTCTGAAATCAATTAAAAAAACACAAAACTGCTGTAGAGCCCAGCCAGCGTGACTCAATGGATGAGTGTCAACCCATAAACCAGGAAGTCATAGTTTGATTCCCAAACAGGGCACGTGCCTGGGTTGTGGGCTCTATCCCCAGTAGAGGGCATGCAGGAGGCAGCCGATCAGTGATTCTTATCATTGATGCTTCTATATCTCCCTTCCTCTCTGAAATCATAAAAAAAATATATTTTTAAAACTGCTGCAGAAAGTCACACCATGGGACAACAGAACCAATTATCGATTGATCACGTCCTAATCATTCACAGAACATTGTTTACGAGTGGTGGTGACTCTTGGATATAAATATGTAGACTATAGTTGTAGATAGGTAATATTTATGTCGGTGAAAGGTAATATTTATGTCGGTGAAATTACTACAGTGTTTTTCCCAACATTTGGCCTATTCACTAAAATTTGTTAACAGTGAATTAATAACAAAAAAATAAGCTGTTAATTTAATTATAAGCAAATCTTAGTTAACAAATCTTAGTTAAAAGCATTTTAAAATTAACAGTGTTCATTTTCACATATGACATACAGGCTGGTATTTTGTCTGTTAAGTCCTAAGTTCGTTAAATCGAGGTGCACAAAATTGAGAGTTTACTCTATTGTAGTCAACATATTGTATGCTTTTTCCTATGTAATTATTCAAGAATTAATTCATGGCTTATGGTAATCACTAGTGACAGCATAATTGTATCTAAGCCTTTTATATTATCTTAAAGACTGATAAAAATTGACCAGGGTTTAAATATAGTCAAATGTATTCAGTGGAGTTAAATGAGCATGATCTGTGAATGATTATAATAATAAAAGTGTAATATGCTAATTAGACCGGACGACTTTCCAGACGACCTTCCAGACAAAGCCGGGGCTTCGAGGGAAGCCCGGGTCCCAGGGTGCCAGAGGGAAGCTGGTGCCAGCAGCTGGGGAAAGGAAGGCCTACTCTTGCACGAATTTCGTGCATTGGGCCTCTAGTTAAAAGATAAACACTCTTCCCTCCCCTGATCAAACATAGAACTAGTGATCTTTATTTTAAAATTCATAGTTGGTCTCTTGTGGAAATGTTTTGAGTAAGAGGAAAAGGGATTATTTTCTTTGCCCCCATATGTTACAGATATCATTTTCCCCCTTTAGCTCCTAAAATGATAACAGTACTTAGATCTAAAGATCTCTAATGGGCCCCTATTAAGTACCACTTACTGTGACTGAGGTGGTACATCAACAACTTGCAGCTTACCTTGGTATAGATGTAGAGTTTTCCGTTATAGTTTGTAAATTATTGAATGCCTTATGCAAGTGGCCAATGCTGTCTATTTCAAATTTAGGTCAGTATTCAAATTCATTTTCTGAAAATTGAAGTTAATATTAAATTGCTCAGGAAAGCTTTTATTTACAAATTAATATTTTTGGATGGGATGTTGATTTTTTTCTCTATATTCTATAGATTCTAGAAGCTTTAGTTTTTGGAAAAAGCAAGTGTTTGAGAGATTCTGATGGGAGTAAGTACAATTGTGATGACTTTCAGAGGCCCAAATGAGGCATTCATTTGGGTGGTATGTTGATAAGAGATACCAATTGAAAAGTAAGGAAATCTTCCCTGCCCCCTCGTTATGCCTTGTTACTGTTTATATAGAACATATTCCCTCAAACAAAGATTCTAGAGTTAAAGTCTCCAGCCAGTAGATCTCCATACAATTACCATTGCCTTAGCTTTTTGGTTTGCTTGAATTTCTTCATCACCAGTTTCAGACCCTTCTAAGTACTTTTGGGAAAGGAAAATGTCTTACAAAGTGATTGGAGACAGTTGCTCTAAAACAGGAAAAGGAAGGTTGATCAGGGGGCGAGACTCAGATATGTCTACGGTCTTGATCTGTCATAGAATGACATCTATCTATATAGAATGACATCTATCTATCTATCAATCTATCTATCTATCTATATAAAAGCCTAAGCGAAGGTTACTACCGAATGATCAGAACGGCCAGTGGATCGGTTGCTATAAAATGCACTGACCACCAGGGGGCAGATGTTCAACGCAGGAGCTGCCACCTGGTGGTCAGTGCACTCCCACAGCGGGAGTGCCTCTTAGCCAGAATCCGGCTCAGGGCTGGGGGGCAGCTGCGGGGGCAGGAGCCTCTCCCGCTTCCATGGCAGCACTGCCAGGCGGCAGTGACAGGCGCAGTAGGGCGGGATGAGCGGCAGCAGAGCTGGGCCCAGCCCCGGCTGGGGTTCCTCCCTGGCCGCCTGCTGCTTTGGCACTGCTACATCCCTCAGGGGGATGTTGGACTGCCGGGTTTTGGCCCAATCAACTGGCCTGCGGGGATTGGGCCGAAACCCCGCAGTCTGACATCCCCCAAGGGGTCCCGGATTGTGAGAGGGCTCAGACCAGGCTGAGGGACCCCATCACCCGTGCACGAATCCATGCACTGGGCCTCTAGTAAGGATATGTGTAGTAAATGATTACAATGGGTAAGGAGTTTGCTGGAATATGAAGAGGAAAGAGGTTCTAGATAGGACACAAAAATAAAATAATTTTGTAACCATATTATGGCTGGGCCTAAGCCATTTAAAATGTATTATTATTTTTAAAGTTGCGGTAAATACATACATAAGAAGGGCCTAAGCCATTTTTATAGTGTGCATATACTGTCATGACTACTTTGCTGTGAAAGTTTGCTATAATTTGTATTAGATATGGATTCAACTGCCCTAAGCAGTGTGTGGGACAAGTTCAGGAAAAAATCTTTAATGAACACATTTACTATCATACTGTTGTCTGTTCTCTAGCACTAGCAATAAAGGATAAAGAAAAGGAGCTTGGTTGGCAATATGTCGTTTTTTTATTATTATTTGAGGTATGTTTTGGTATTGATGCAGTCATTTCCTGTCTTGGATGTTGGCTTTGGAAACTAAACAGTTAAAGCATCATGATTTGAGAGGAAACTAGCTCTCACGAATGAAGGCAAAGTTTGGCACTAGGCCAGAATAATTGGGAGGGGGGAGTTAGGGTGGGGAGACTGATTTTTTTTTTGTATCACAAATGACTTTAAAAAATTAAGAGATAATTCTATGTCCTGAGGTTATAAACCGGCTACAACTGGTTTTTCTCCCCCCTCCCCTGCCCCCGCTAGGCATCATGGGTAAAAGTAAGCATCCCCTTGTTTCTTTTGTTTAATATAACAGTACGCCATGTGATTGGCAGGGCAGTGCCCGCTTGGAGAGACTGGGTTTGTGCAGGTCTCTCAAGGGGGCTGGCACGTATGGGGCCACTCTCTGCCGTATGATAGAAAAGAAAAAGGGAACCTTCCCTCTCTACCCCCTCTAAAAAAACCCCAAACCCAAACCCATCTCTTATTCCTCTTTTCCTCCTTTTTCTGTTTCCCCCCCTTTTCTTGTCTCCAGCTTTCCTGGCAGCTAGAGGAGGGAGCAGAAAAATGTATACCTGTAAGTACTTTTAACTGTCTTGGCTCCCCCCCCCCCCCTTCTTTTTTTAAAAGCAGAAACTCAAAATTGTTCTGAGTTTCTCACAGCCTTTTCCTATGTGTAGAGATGATATGCCGAGGTTTCTGATGAGAGTGAAGTAATACATACTCTTGCTTTTTAAAATTTGTTGAGGAGTAATTGTTTCTCATATAAAGCTTTCGGTTTGGATCCTCAACCCTTCTGCTTCATCCTTTTGTATAATGGTCTCTCGCTTCTAGTTTTCTTTGAGCTAAAGCTGTAAGAGGAATATTATGCTAAGATTTTCTTCTTTTTTAAAAAATATTTTTCTTTTGTCTGTAGCAGTGATGTTTCCAGTTCCCCCTTACCCTCACCCCCCACCCCCTCCCTTTTCCATGTCAGCTCCAACCCTGCTCTGTGAATGGAATCAACCAGCTGACTGAGTGCTGGCATCATGCCAGTGGCTGCAAAGCAATGAGAATATGTGCACTCCTGTGTGTATGTGTATACAGAACACAAAGGGAAAGGCCTGCAGTCTAGGAAATCACAGGCTATTATATAAGGAAGTCTGCGTCATCTCTGCTCACTTGGGCTGATGGACAAGGAAAAGGGGAAGGCTTATTAGGGCAAGAAAAAGATCCTTTTGACACACACATACATACACACACTTTTTTCCTTGCTGTCTTCAAAAAAACAAAAACATATTTGTTGTGGCAATATGAGAGAGAGCTTCTCGGTTCCAGTGGTAATGACCATGTTCCTAGTGGAAGTAGTAACTCTTGGGAGGTGAAGCAGTTTTTCTGTTTCTTCTTCCTGCCCTCATTTAGAGGTATGTTTATTTGAAGAAGAGGGGTGACTAGAAGAGAAATGCCTCTTGGATTTAACAGCTGTAATTTGTTAAGATACTTTTATTTCTCTCCAAACTGTTTCTAATCATTCAGGGTTGCCAAGGGTACAGGGGTGGGTGGGCAACAGGATGATCTTAAGGAGAAACAAAAGCCAAATAATAGAGAAAAAATATCTATTAGCTACTCCTTTGAGTTTCCCCCTTTTTTTCTCTTTTCTTTTTTAAAGAAGTATTGATTGATTTTGAGAGAGAGAGAGAGAGAGAGAGAGAGAGAGAGAGGAGAGAGAGAAATCTGCTGTCCCACTTGGCTGATTCTCATATGTCCCCTGATCAGGATCAAACCCACACCTTGGTTGTATCAGGACAATGCTGCAACCAACAGATAAACTGAGTTATCTGGCCAGGGCTTCTTGTTTATTTCTTTTTTTTCTTTCCTTTTTAAATGAATTTTTTGAGGTTACATTGGTTAATAAAATTAAATAGGTTTAAGGTATACAGTTCTATAATACATCATCTGTATATTGTGTGTTCACTGCCACAAGTCATGTCTCTCTTCATCACCATTTATCCCCCACCCCTTCCCTTATTTTTTATTTCTTGTTGTTCTATTTAGAATATTATAAAAATGCCATAATCCCCCCTCTCCACCATCTGTTGCAAAGTTACAGTTGTACAAAAGAAAAGGAGGAAAAAGATTTAAGCTTCCAGATATTGTTGGTGACACAATTTTGGGATTCATTTGGAATAAATGTATCTCTTACTGGTAATTAGAAGTCTAATATTCATTCAGAAATTATATTTTAGCTTACCATCAATTTACCATGGTGCCCTTTTTCTTAATTTCTCTATGTGCTTCCTAGGTGTGGTACATAAATTAAGTAGCTCTTGTGTTAGGTGGAAATGTGAAATAAAGTATATTAATGAGTAACAGAGAGTCATACTGTAACATGAGAGTTTATTTTTGCCCCTGTCTGACCATTCAGAATAATGCAATAATTAGGTATGGAGAGCTTAGCGTGGGAGGGAACTTTTGAACTAGTTTATCTTATAATAAGGTTTGTCAGGTTGTAGTCTGGAGTAGCTCCTTAATTTAATATTTTGGTTATAGCCTATGAATTTATGTTATAGCTACATTTTTACAAGCAACAATCTTTGAATAGATGTATATTTTTCAGTTTTGGTGCAAATGTTAGGAGGTACTTATGATGTTATGCTTTTTTTTATGGGTTGGCAGATGGATTTACCAGAGTGGCTGGGTTGCTTATTCCCTAGACTGCCCTGAGATATTTCCCCACACTGAGTAGCTGGAGCCCACTCTTTCAAGTTTCCTTTATCAGTGAATTAAGGGAGATCATTTCACAGTCAGTTGAATACTAGAAGACCAAACAGCAACAGTCCAGCCTACCTGAAACCTAGAAGGCTTAGAAGATACAGTCAGAGTTGTGAGATTCCCTAATTCTTAGAAGTAATAATTACCTTTTTGAATTGATATTGTCTTCTTATACTATTATTTGGTAATGCATGGGTACCATTTTACATGTGTTATATGTGTGGTATTGTCATGTCTTACCTTTTATACTGGTTTACATTGAATATAAAGGGAAGGGAAGATGTAAGGATTATTTCATTCCTTACCATCCTCTCTTTTTTTAATATATTTTTGTTGATTTCAGAGAGGAAGGGAGAGGGAGAGAGAGAGAAACATCTATGATGAGAGAGAATCATTGATTGACTGCTTCCTGCACGCACCCTACTGGGGATTGAGCCCCCAACCCAGGCATGTGCCTTTGACCGGAATTGAACCCATAGGCCAATGCTCTATCCACTGAGCCAAACCAGCTAGGGCACCATTCTCTCTTAATTTAAGATTCTGTCTGTATGATGCTTGCTTTTTGGACTGATAGGTTTCAAGAGGCTCTTTTGTAGCCTTTGACTTTTAACTTTTCTCTTGGTACCTGAAAGCCGATTAGAAGGAATAATCTTATGGTTATGTAGTTATCACCAGTGAGGCATAAGTTAAGTTAGCACATTCTATTAGTAGTAGATTTTTTTCTCTTTTCCCCCTCTTTTTGCTTAATTCTCATAGGCCCTTTTTACTGTTTAGGGATATCTGAAGAGTAGTTTTGAAGAATGTATGAAATCTGCCCTTTGACCACCTCTGTTTCCTTTATTCTAATATCACCTGTTTTAAATTATGTCTGGCAGATTTCCTTTGGTATATGTCAGAATTATTGTGCTGATTTATATTTTTATAATATATAACATACTAGTATCCTATCTAATAAAAGAGTAATATGCAAATTAACCATCACTCCAGCACACAAAATGGCTGCCCCCATGTGGTCAAAGATGACTGCCCCCATATGGACACAAGATGGGCACCACAAGATGGCCAGCAGGGGAGGGCAGTTGAGAGGGACCAGGCCTGCAAGAGAGGGCAGCTGTGGGCAATCAGGCCAGTAGGGGAGGGCAGTTGGGAGGGACCAGGCCTGCAAAGGAGGGCTGTTGGGGGCCATCAAGCCTGCAGGGGAGGGCAGTTAAGAGTGACCAGGCTGGCAGAGGAGGGAAGTTGGGGCTATTGGGCCTGCAGGGAAGGGCAGTTGGGGGGGACCCAGGCTTGCAGGGGAGAGCAGTTGGGGGGGACCAGCCCTGCAGGGGAGGGCAGTTAGGGGTGACCAGGCCTGGAGGGGAGGGCAGATAGGGGCAAACAGGCTGGCAGGGGAGCAGTTAGGCATCAATCAGGCTGGCAGGGGAGTGGTTAGGGGTGATCAGGCTGGCAGGCAGAAGCGGTTAGAGGCAGGCAGGAAGGCAGGCAGGCGAGCAGTTAGGAGCCAGCAGTCTTGGATTGTGAGAGGGATGTCTGACTGCCCGTTTAGGCCCGATCCTAAACAGGCAGTCGGACATCCCTCGAGGGGTCCCAGATTGGAGAGAGTGCAGGCTGGGCTGAGGGACATGACCCCCCCCCCCCCCGTGCACGAATTCGTGCACCGGGCCTCTAGTAATAATATATTTGTGCTAACTTATAAGGTGACAGTGGGAAAGGACTGCTTACCTCCTAATCCATTAGTTTTTTTTAGGCAGCACATCTTGTCACAGTTAAGCATAAGATCCTTGGTGCATATTACTGAACAGTATGTCATCTAAAATAGGCTCTTCCTTCAGAATATGAGCCAAGGTTTATGTAGTAAACTCGATATAGAAAAAAGACACTAAGAGCAAGTAAACAACAATGGTCTGTTTCAATTTAGAATTACTATCTTATCAGTTTGGATTAAAAAACCAAAATGACAATATCCTATATAATAAAGGTTAATATGCAAATCAACTGGACAGCAGGACGATTGGTCACTATGACACGCACTGACCACCAAGGGGCAGATTCTCAATGCAGGAGCTGCCCCCTGGTGGTCAGTGTGCTCCCACAGGGGGCGCACCACTCAGCCAGAAGCCAGGCTCACGGCTGGCGAGTGCAGCGGCAGTGGCGTGAGCCTCTCCCCCCTCCACAGCAGCACTAAAGATGTCCGACTGCAGGGCCTAGAGAGGGTGCAGGCCGGGCTGAAGGACCCCCCCCCCCTGCACGAAATTTGTGCACTGGGCCTCTAGTAGATAATATAGTATGATGATTAAGAACATGGACCTTGCAGTAAGAAAGACCTGTGTTTGAATCAGGCTTAAGCATTTACAGACTGAGACTTTGGAAAGTTACTTATTGTATCTCTTCTGTAAAAGGAGAAATATTTAAATTACTATAGCCCTTTTTGTTTTATTTACTTGTTTATTTTTATAATACTTTTATTGGTTTTTAGAGAGAGAGGAAGGGAGAGGGAGAAGGAAACATCGATGTGAAAGCAGAACATCGATTGGCTGCCTCCTGCATAACCCCCACTGGGGCTCATGCCTGAAATACAGGCATGTGCCCTGACCAGGAATTTAACCAGCAACCTCTTGGTGCATGGGATGACTCTTTGTGCCCAGTAATAAAACTTAAATAAAATTAAACCATGAGTTTGACAGCTTCCCAGAACTTACTTTCCCAGTGCGATTAACGGTGATGTTAACAAAAGTAATTTTTAAAAAAATCTTTATTGTTGAGAGTATTACATACGTCTTCCCCATCCCCTCATTGCCCCCCTCTACCCAATTCCCGCCCCACCCTAGGCTTTCACCACCCTATTGTCTGTGTCTATAGGTAATGCATATATGCAATAAGGTATTTTGTTAATATCTCTCTGCCCCCTTCCCTCCTCCCTTCTGAGATTCATCAGTCTGTTCCATGTTTTCATGCCTCTGGTTCTATTTTATTCCTCAGTTTATTTTCATTAGATTGCTTGTTCATTTATTTTGATTTTTAGATGGATTGTTGATAGATATATATTTATTACCATTTTGCGCCTCCCAGGAGGTGCAAAGTCAGCCACTGCCTGGGGACAAGCAATCTGCAGATGGTTGCTGTTTGTATTGGTCTTGGAAGTGCCCAGACAAGGTCAAGTTGTGAAGCAAGGCAGGCTGGTGCTAGTGCTGGGTCTTGGGCCTCTTATTGATAGATATAGGGCCGTGGTCAGCAAACTGTGGCTTGTGAGCCACATGAGGCTCTTTGGCCCCTTGAGTGTGGCTCTTCCACAAAATACCATAGCCTGGGCGAGTCTATTTTGAAGAAGTGGCATTAGAAGAAGTTTAAGTTTGAAAAATTGGGCTCTCAAAAGAAATTTCAATCGTTGTACTGTTGATATTTGGCTCTGTTGACTAATGAGTTTGCTGACCACTGGTATAGATGTGGCATGCTGACTCCAGCTGCTGCTTGTTTAAGAGATTTTAGGAAAGCCTGAATCCTGAGCCAGGAAAGGCTATTCAAATGGAAAAGCTGCTGCAAACAGCTTGGGGCTGCAAGTTGGGTGGGGTGGGATCTCAGGGAATCACCAGGATGGAGTGAACAGTGTGAGCCCCACTGATGGAAACTCAGACATGGCTGCCAGTCAGCTCTAGGACTGGGGAGGTCCCAGCACAGGAACAATGACCCCTGTGAGCACCTCCATCTGGGAGAAAGCCAATGCCAAGTTCCTGCCCCATGCCAGACAATCCAGTTCCTCCCAGTATGTCTCTGGTCCCCCCCAATGCCACCACCTAGCACTGAAACTCAGAGGGATCGAATCCGAGTAAGTCCCTGTGCCGGCCCTTTAAGAGGGACTGCCTGGGTCTCCAGCAGCTTCTTGGTCACTCTGCCACAATCCCTGCTGGTTTTTACAGCCTTAAGTTATGGAACTTTCTCTTTCCAGCTCTGGAACCCTGGGCTAGGGATTTGGTGTGGGTCTGGGACCCCTTGCTTCTCAAAGGAGGCCTCTGCAGTGGCGATACCCCTTTAAAAACATGCCACATGTGTGTGTCCAACCAGCCCCTTCCATGCCCCTCCTCCTCCTATCAGTCTAAATGTGCTTGCTTCTTTACTTTTGTAGTTGTAGGAGTTCCATTCAGCCAGGTTTCATGTGGTTCTGAATGATGGTGGTTCTGTATTTTAGTTGTAATTTTGATGTGGTTGTGGAAGGCCACGAGTACCAGCATTTACCTACACCGCCATCTTGCACTTACTTCAAATGTGATTTTTAAAACTATTGTATAATGAAATATGTCAACATTGAAATCTACATGACTTAGTGGACCAGAATTTTTCAGATTACCAATGCTTGAGATGTAACAAAATAATTTTTGGGTAAAAGATTCATTCACAGTGTAAGATAGGCCAATGTATTTTAATTGTAATAATTATGATAAGGTGTCAGATTTCACATTGCAACAAACATTTAGAAACTACTCTGTTGGGTGTTTTTTTTTTTTAATGAGGTAAAAGTCATATAACATATAATTAAACATTTTAAGTTGTGCAATCCAGTGGCATTTCGTATGTTTCACAGTGTTGTGCAACCATCACCTAAATCAAATTCCAAAACATTTTCATCACCCCAAAAGGGAACTTGTACACATTAAGCTGTCATTCCCCATTTCTCCATTTTCCAGCACTTGGCAACTACTAACTAAGCTGTTTTTTTGTCTTGATTGATTTATCTATCCTGGATAGTTTATCTATACTAGTAATAGAGGAATATGCAAATTGTCCAGGACGCCGTCATTGATGACCAAACAGCAGGCTGCGGGGGTCGACATGGCCGGCAGGGGGGTTAGTGAGGGACGACCAAACGACTGAAAAGCAGGCTGCGTGGGGTGACCAGGCCAGCAGGGGGGTTAGCGAGAGACGACCCAATGACTGAATAGGCTGCGTGGGGCGACCAGGCTGGCAGGAGGGGCAGTTGGGGGCGACCAGGCCAGCGTGGGGGAGCAGTTGGGGGCAACCAGGCTGGTGGGGGGGGCAGTTAGGGGCGATCAGGCAGGCAGGCGAGCAGTTAGGAGCCAGCGGTCCAGGATTGTGAGAGGGATATCCAACTGGAATCAGGCCTAAACTGGCAGTCGGACATCCCCTGGAGGGTCCCAATTGGAGAGGGTGCAGGCTGGGCTGAGGGGACACCCCCCCCCCCCCCCCCGTGCATGAAGTTCATGCACTGGGCCTCTAGTATAAATATAATTATACAAATGTGACCTTTTTATCTGGCTACTTCCACTTAGCATAATGTTTTTGAGATTCATCCCTGTTGTAGTATGTATCAGTACTTTACTCCTTTTTTTGCCAGAATAATATTCTGTAGGAATACAGCAGTCCTCAAATGACATTGTGTTATTATTACATTGACGAGAAAAAGAAAAAAAAAAAGATTTCTGGCCAGGACCAATGTGTGGAGTTTGCATGTTCTCCCTGTGTCTGCATGCATTTTCTCTGGGCATTCTGGTTTCCTTCCACACTCCAGATATGTGCATGTTAGGTTAATTGGTGTATCTAAATTATCTCAGTCTGAGTATGGGTGTGAATACTTGCTACAATGGAAGGGCATTCTGTCCAGGGTGGTTGGCTCCCACTTGCGCCCTGAGCTGCGGGAATAAGCTCTGGCCACTCTCAATCCTGAACTGGAATAAGCAGGTTGGAAAATAATTATCTTAACTCATTTTTATTAATCTTTTAAAAATATGGATAGCTCATTTATCTCAATGTTAATATTAGGTCTTAATTTAGAAGTTTGGTAATGTTTTGTGACCAAAAACATGCCGTAGAAATGTAAGTTTATACCAATTAGCCTATGGCAAAATTGGTTTCATTATAAAATTGCAGTTTCCTGCTCTGGCTGAGTAGATCAGTTGATTGGAGTGCCATTCCAGTATGCCAAGGTTGTGGGTTTGATCCCCGGTCAAGGCACATTACAAGAATCAACCAATGAATGCATAAATAAGTGGAACAACAAATCAAAGTTTCTCTCTCTCTCTCTCTCTCTCCCCCCCTCCTATCTCTCTCTCTAAAATCAATAAGAAACACTTTTTTAAAGTTGCAGGTTCCAAGAACTTATTGATGTTGTTAAGTGAGGACTTATTGTATATCACATTTTGCTTATCCATTCATCAGTTGATGGATATTTGGGATTCTACCTTTTTGGCTATTGTGAATAATGCTACCAGGAATATTTTTGTACAAGTTTTTGTTTGAATACCTGTTTTCAATTCTTTTGGATATTTATCTATGAATGGAATTCCTGGGTCATAGGATAATTCTCTGTTTTTGATTATTCGAACTTTTTGAGGAACCACCAAACCATTTTCCAAAGCAACTGTACCATTTTACACTCCCGCTAGCAATATACTAGGGTTCTACTCTTTCCACAGCCTTGTCAACACTTGTTATTTTCTTTTTGATTATAGCCATCCTAGTGGGTGTGACTTGCTATCTTATTGTGTGTGTGTGTTTTTTATATAGTTTTATTGATTTCAAGAGGAAGGGAAAGAGAGGGTTCATAGGTTGATGCTCAACCACTGAGCCACTCCAGCCAGGCCATTGTGGTTTTGATTTGCAGTTCTCTGATGACTAATGACATTGAGCATCTTTTCATGTATTTATTGGTCATTAGTATATCATCTTTGTTTTTAAATATTTTTATTTATTTCAGAGAGGAAGGGAGAGGGAGAGAGAGATAGAAACATTAATGATGAGAAAGAATCATTGATCGGCTGCTTCCTGCACACGCCCTACTTGGGATCAAGCCTGCAACCTGGGCATGTGCCCTGACCAAGAATTGAACTGTGACCTCCTGGTTCACAGGTCGACACTCCACCACTGAGCAACACCAGCTAGGCCTTTTTCTTGTTTTAAAAAATATGTTTTTATTGATTTTAGAGAGGAAGGGAGAGGGAGAGAGAAACATCAGTGATCAGCTGCCTCCTGAGCCAGCAACAATTCACCAGCAACCTGGGCATGTGCCCTGATTGGGAATCAAACTGGCGACCTTTTGGTGTATTGGATGACATTCAACCAACTGATCCACACCAGCCAGGGCTGCCAGATTTATTTCTAACCTCTGGTTTATAATCTTGCCAGCGAAATCTATATATATAAAAGTCTAAGAGACCGTTTGTCCAGTAGCTATGACATGCACTGACCACCAAGGGCCAGATGCTTAATACACAGGCATGGAAACATGGAACAGACTGATGAATCTCAGAGGGAAGGGGTGGGAGGGCGGGAAGAGATTAACCAAAGATCTTATATGCCAGTGGTTCTCAACCTTTCTAATGCCGTGACCCTTTAATACAGTTCCTCATGTTGTGGTGACCCCCAACCATAAAATTATTTTCTTTTTTTTTTTTTTAAATATATTTTATTGATTTTTTACAGAGAGGAAGGGAGAGGGATAGAGAGCTAGAAACATCGATGAGAGAGAATCATCGACCAGCTGCCTCCTGCACAACCCCTACCAGGGATGTGCCCGCAGCCAATGTACATGCCCTTGACCGGAATCGAACCTGGGACCTTTCAGTCCGCAGACCGACGCTCTATCCATTGAGCCAAACCGGTTTCGGCCATAAAATTATTTTCGTTGCTACTTCATAACTGTAATTTTGCTACTGTTATGAATTGTAATGTAAATATCTGTGTTTTCCGATGGTCTTAGGTGACCCTGCTAGCGAACAGGTCGCATTAGAAAGGTTGAGAACCACTGTTATATGCATACTAGAGGCCTGGCCTGCAGGGATCGGGCCGAAAGCGGCAGTCTGACACCACCTGAGGGGTCCCGGATTGCGAGAGGGCGTAGGCCAGGCCGAGGGACCCCATTGGTGCACAAATTTGTGCACCGGGCCTCTAGTGTAATATAATAAGCATTTACTTTAGGATCTGTATGTCCTGCATGTTTCTATCTTATGCAGAGATCAGAGTGGTTTCTTTTTGTTCCATGTTATCTAAATCTCTTAATGAGAAATGATTAATAGAGCTTAGGTATTCACATTGATGCATATTCTTCTCAAGTCCTTATCCATACCCTTTTCTATTCCACCAGTTGCTGAATTCCAGAGATTGCTACCTGTAGGACTGTGTAGAAGCAACCTCTAAGATGATCCAATAAAATGGTACATTTGGAGATCATTTCACTCTTTTAGCATTTAAGATAAAACTTGTTCTATAACCATTTTGTTTTCCCTTAGGGGCTTTTACCCCACTTGAAGAATTTGTTTTGCAGTTTGGTTTGTGTGTGTGAGAGTTTCTTTAGGGAACTGAAATAGGTTGCAGAGTTAATTGCTGGAAATGATTGGCAGTAGGAAGCATTAGGTAGCTTGGAAGGAGCTCAGATATCCCATTCGCTCAGCTGTCTGATGTGCAGAACAGGACCATTGCTCTGTGATCTTTGCCAAGACCTGGAAGTGCAACTTGCTTCCACTTTGGTGGGAGACAAATGGACATTCATTCAGCTGTATACAGTTATAAGTAGAAGGCATGAGCCTACTCATCTCTGAAGCACTGCTGAGATAGAATTTATTTGTATGATTGTTTGTAACGTACATGAATTGGCATTAGAGAAACTTCATTAGGCCTACTATGGAATAAATATCTAGCGAGGCTGCTATTTATAACATTCTCCCTTCTCTGATATGACTAATTTAGTGCTATACAGAGCTATGAACGTTCTTTTTTTTTGTTTTAAGAGGGTGGAAGGGAAGAGTAAAGACAGATAGAAACATCCATGTGAGAGACACATCTATTGGTTGCCTCCTGCACCCGTCCTGACCAGGGCCAGGGATTGAGTCTGCAACCAAGGTAGGTGCCCTTGACTGGAATCGAACCCAGGACTCTTCAGTCCACAGGTTGATGCTCTATCCACTGAGCCAAACTGGCTAGGGCTATGAACATTCTTGAGGGATATTTGGAAGAACTTTTCATGAGGCCAAAGACTTTTGTGATATTTTCCTAAGGTTTGTAGATTATTGCTGTTTCCCTGCCATGTCCACTTCCCAGCTCTTGTTTCCTCAAAGTACAAAAATATGGTTATCCTCCCAGGCCACTAAATTCAGATTTATTAGTCTGATTATGATAATATACTAGAGGCCCGATGCACAAAATTCATGCAAGAGTAGGCCTTAGCATCTGTGGCCTCCCTCACAGCCAGCCATGGTGGCTGCCTTGATCCTTTGGCTGCAGCCCCTGGCTTCTGGAAGGACGTCTGGTCTAATTAGCATATTACGCTTTTACTATTATAGATGGATATGGTAAATACTTGGTTTATATGTATGCTACTGTTTTCATATGTGGTACCTATGGCAGACAGTAATTGAGTAAAAGTCTTTACTGATGAAACAGAATGTTACAGGTGACCACCATCAATAAAATGAAGTTGGTATGAGAGTTGAAACCTACTTAACCATCCTTGGTGTGATGGAAAGGGGGGTGTCCTGGCCATTGGAATTAGACCTAGGTTTTAATCATGACTCCCCTATTTATTTTGTGACCTTGGGCAGGTTTATTGAGTCTTTCTGAGTCTCAGTTACTTCTTTCTGAAAGGATGGGGATAATGTGGACTTCATAGGAATGTTCTGAGAATTAAATGAAATATTTCTCAGCCAACTAAGCCACCCCGGTCAGGGCTTTAACATCTTTATTGAAACATATTTCACATATCCTAAATTTACCCATTTAAAGAATACAATTCAATGATTTTAGTATATTCAGAGTTGTGCAACTATCACCATAATCTAAAATTAGAACATTTTCATCACCCTAAAAAGAAACCCCCTACCTATTAGCAGTTACTTCTTATTTTCCTCTCTCCTCAGCCCTAGGAAACCACTTATCTACTTTCTGTTTCCATTCTACTCCAAGCCTTTTCTGGACTTTTCATATAAATGGAATTATACAATATATTACCTTTTATGACTGGCTTGCTTCACTTAGCTTAATGTTTTCAAGTTTCATCTATGTTGTAACATATCAGTACTTCATTCCTTTTTATTATTATTGATTTTCTGAGAGAGAAGAAGGTAGAGGGAGAGAGAGAGACATCAGTTTGTTGTTCCACCCATTCATGCATTTATTGGTTGACTCCTGCATGTGCCCTGACCATCAAACCCACAATGTTGGTGTATTGGGACGACATTCTAACCAACTGAGCTACCTGGCCAGGGCACTAAATTCCTTTTTATAGCTGTACAGTATTTCATTTTATAGATGTACATTTGTTTATTTAGTCATCAGTTGGTGGACATTTGGGTTGTTTTCACTTTTTGGCTATAATTAATAATGCTGCTATGAACATTGTGTACAAATTTTTGTGTGGAGATAATGTTTTCAGTTCTCTTGGGTATATATCTAACAGTGGAATTGCTGGATTATGTTGTAACTGTTTAACTTCATGAGGAACTTCCAGGCTCTTTTCCATTCCCATCAGCAGTGTATGAAGATTGCAATTTCTCTACATGCGCCTTTAACACTTATTATCTATCTTTTTAAATTATATCCACCTTTCTGCATTCTCACTTCTATGGTACTCTATCCTTTTTGAAATGTAGCTGCCTTTGTCTCACTGTACCCTCATCCATCTCTTCAACTCAGGAGTCTGCCTGGCTCCCTCTCACTTCCCCCACACCATGTCCTAGAAACATAAATGAGGGCAGTTGTGGAGCTCATCCCATTGTCTCTTATTTCTCTGGGATCATTGTCCTTTGTGCTTGGTGTCCAGTGTCCCGAGACCCTTGTTTCATGTATTTTGTCTGGTTTTATTATTGCTTCAGGTGGGAGGGTAAATCCGGCCTGTGTCACACCATCTTGGCCAGAAGTAGAAATAGCAGCATTGCTTTTAACCTTTTGCACTCGGATGTCGAGTGTGACTCGACACGGTTAGCATTAGAATAAAGGAATCGAGAAAAAAGCAAGCGAGTGCAAAGTTAACATCTACAAATTGATGTCTAAAAAGTGTTGAACTGGTTGAGTGTCATCCCGTGCACCAAAAGGTGGCCTGTTTGACTCCCGGTGAGGGTCCATACCTGGGTTGCAGGTTTGATCCCCAGTCAGGGTGCACACGGAAGGCAATTGATTGATGTTTCTCACATCCATGTTTTTCTCTCTCTCGCTAAGCATAGTCCTCAGGTGAGGATTTTACTAGGGCCTCATTTATTTAGGTAAATTTTAAATACTAAAAAAACAACATTGAAAAGCAAAATGAGCCCAGCTGGCATGGCTCAGTGGTTGAGTGTTGACCTATGAAGCAGGAGGCCACTGTTCAATTCCTGGTCAGGGCACATGCCCAGGTTACAGAGCTGGATCTGCAGAGTGGGGTGTGCAGGAGGCTGCTAATCAATGATTCTCTCTTATCATTGATGTTTCTATCTCTCTCCCATTCCCTTCCTCTCAGAAATCAATAAAGTAATATATATTTTTTAAAAGCAGCTCTAGTATATGTTATTTAATTTTGCTTTTTAAAAAGTATATATTTTTTATTGATTTCAGAGAGAAAGGGAGAGGGAGAGATAGAAACGACAGTGAGAATCATTGATTGGCTGCCTCCTGCATGCCCCCTACTGGGGATGGAGCCCACAACCCCTGGGCATGTGCCCTGACTGGGAATTGAACTGTGACATTCTGGTTCATAGGTCCACACTTGACCATTGAGTGACATCGGCCAGGCCAAGCGCTACTTTAAAAAATACAATTTATAAATGTATACAAACTATACTATATTTTATTATTTATGGATACATACATACGAAATAAACTTATAAAATACTCATGAGAGCCCTATCTGGTTTGGCTCAGTGGATAGAGCAGGCGTCCTCAAACTCCCGTGGGCCACATGCGGGTGTTTTTGCCGTTTTGTTTTTTTACTTCAAAATAAGATATGTGCAGTGTACATAGGAATTTGTTCATAGTTTTTTTAAACTATAGTCCGGCCCTCCAATGGTCTGAGGGACAGTGAACTGGCCCCCTGTTTAAAAAGTTTGAGGACCCCTGGGATAGAGCATCGGCTTACGGACCAAAGGGTCCCGGATTCAATTCCGGTCAAGGGCACGAACCTCGGTTGCAGGCTGCTCCTCCCTGGCCCGGGCCCTGGTTAGGGCTCATGCAGGAGGTAACCTCAAAGTGACACACTACCCGAGTTATGCTCAGTTTTTTGGTGAAGTTTGACACATCAAGCTCAAAAGGTTGCCCATCACTGAGGTAACCAATCAGTATGTTTCTCTCACATTGATATTTCTCTGCTTTCCCTCTCGTCCACTCTCTCTAAAAATCAATGGAAAAATATCCTTGGGTGAGGATTTAAAAAATATGTTCATGAGAATGATAATAAATACATCATAATGAATTCTGTGAAGAGAGGGAGGAGGGAGAGTAAAGAATAGTTTGGGGGTAAAGTTACACAGGGTGCTTCAACTGTATCTGTAATGTTTAATTTCACTGAAAATAAATTAGGAAGCCACATGTATGACAAATGACTAATGTCTAAAATATGTAAAGAACTCTCAAAACTCTACAGGAAGTAAAAAACCCAAACAGTTCAATTAGAAAATGGGCAAAAGACATGAACAGAAGTTTCACAAAGGAGGATTTACAGATGGCAATAAACACATAAAAAGATATTCAACATCATTAGCCACTAGGGAAATGCAAATTAAAACCACAGTGAAATACCACAACACACCTATCAGAATGGCTTAAATAAAAAATGACAGCCCTGGCCAGTGTGTTTGAGTGGTAGAGTGTCAGCCTGTGCACTGGAGGGTCATGGGTCCATTTCTGGTTCAAAAGCACGTACCTGGGTTGCAGGACCGGGAGTGTGTGGGAGGCAGCTAATTAATGTCTCTCTCTCACATCATTGTTTCTCTCTCCCCCTCCCCTGCCCTTCTACTCTCTAAAAAATCAATGGGCCGAAACCGGTTTGGCTCAGTGGATAGAGCCTCGGCCTGCGGACTGAAAGGTTCCAGGTTCGATTCCGGTCAAGGGCATGTACCTTGGTTGCAGGCACATCCCCAGTAGGGGGTGTGCAAGAGGCAGCTGATCGATATTTCTCTATCATCGATGTTTCTAACTCTCTATCCCTCTCTCTTCCTCTCTGTAAAAAATCAATAAAAAAAAAAAAGAATTAAAAAAAAAATCAATGGAAAAATTATCCTCACTCCTTGGGTGACGATTAAAAACAAAAGGAAAAATGACAACACCAAAATGCTAGTGAGGATATGAAGAAACTGGAAATATATGATGATATAACTACTCCAGGGAGCAGATTGGCAGTTTCTTATAAAACTAAACATTCATTTGCTATGTGACTCAGCAGTCGTACTCTTGGGCATTTATCCCAGATAAATGAAAACTTATGTTCCTCCAAAAACTTGTATATGAATGTAGTAGCTTTGTTATAGCAAAAAACTAGAAAAAACTCAGTTGTCCTTCAGCAGGTGAGTAATTGTGGTACATCCACACCATGGACTGACTATTTAGCAATAAAAAGGATCAAATTATCAGTACAAGCAACAACTTGGATGAATCTCAAGGGAATTATGATTCGTGGAAAAAAACCAATCCCAAAGTTATATACTGTATATAATTCCAATTAATATATTTTTTAAGATTTTAAAATTGCTTTTTAGAGAGGGAGAGAAATACTGATGTGAAAGTGAAACATCCATCGATTGCCTCCTGCATGGCCCCTACTGGGGCTTGAGCCTGAAACCTGGGCTTATGCCCTGACTGGGAATTGAACCAGCAACTTTTTTGTGAACAGGGCGACACCCAACCAACTGAGCAACACCAGCCAGGGCTAAAACAACTTTTTTTTTTTTGGTTAAAGAAATACTGTTTTGCTTTGTAAGGAGTATGTTCAGTATAAATACTGAAAACTCTTCATGAAGTATATGGTTTTTTAGACTGTTGCTACTTCAAACTTTTAAAGTCATGTTATATTATTATAGGCTTAAAGTTCATTTTTTATAATTGGTTTTTTTTTTAACTTCGTTGACAGTTTAAAATTTTTTATTAATCCTCTGATGTAAATGAGAGAATAATATATAAAGGACCTTGTATTTGCGTAGTAAATACGCAGTCAGTAGATGCTAATTCGTTTTGCTAGCCCTCTCTCTGCCTTCATTCTCTTCCCTCTCAGGGTCCTCTAAGTCTTTTTTGCTAATTTCGATTTTGGTTTGGGGGTAACAATGAGTCGGAAACCTGACAAGCATGGGTCTAACTAAGGCTGTGTTGCCATCTGGCTATTCTTGTTTTTTGTTTTTTACAACAGTCAATGGTAAAGTTAAAGCTGGGATTTTTTCTGCTGTAATTGTTGGACACAACTACTCTCTTCTTGAGTCTCTGCTTTAATTTGTTAACATGTCATACTTTGCGAGTTTCCCCCTAGCTCTCCAACCAACCAGCCCTTAAATGTCTTGTCCATGGTTCTATGCTTGGCTATTTTCCTTCTAACTATATATTCATTTTTTTCTGGGGTTTCACTCATCCTCATATTTAATTCACCTCTTTTAATCATTCAAATATTTATCTCCAGCTCTGGTCTAATCTCTGATTCTTTTGTGTATATGTCGTGTATCTACCTGTTTATTGGATATCTTAACTTTAATTTCATATTGGCACTCTGACAGAGTTTTCTGTTAGGATATTTTCAGTTTAAGTAGCAAAAAAACTACCTCATACTGGCTTAAACATTAAAGGGAATTTATTGGCCTCTATAACAGGAATCCAGAGACTAGCTTTAGGGTAGTTTGGTCTGGTGGCACAGCTATATAATTAGCTGCCATCTCAGTGCTCTACTATGCAGTGTCTGCTTTATCTGCAAGCTCTCTTCCTTCATGGTCACGATGTGGCTGCTGGCAGCAACATGCCAGGGCTACGTATTTTCTTATTTATACTCAGAATAAGAGAATAGAATTGATTGGACTTGGTGACTTAGATTTAAGAGTCAGGGAAAGTCAAGGATGACTCCCAGGGTTCATCCTTGAGATATGCCTCTGGATAAATTGAATTCTCTTCACTGAAATATGGGAAAGAAAAGCAGGATATAGGAAGGCAGAAAAAAATGAGTTTATGTAAACATCCAGGTACTTATTTTTGTTATCTGCACATCTGTCTTCTATCAGAATGAAATTGTTAAAGATAGTGACCTAATCTTTTACCATTATTCCTAGCACCTAACCCTGAACTTGGCACATATTTGGGGTAAGGGGGAATGGATATGTAAAGATGTGACTATACAATACTGCTTCTTAAAATTATCTAGCTCTGCCCCTGAGGAGACCCCAAAACACTGAACTTATATGAGTTCCTAATTTAAAAATTAGGTGGAGCCCTAGCTGGTTTGGCTCAGTGGATAGAGCATCGGCCCGCAGACTGAAGGCTCCCAGGTTTGAATTCCGGTCAAGGGCATGTACCTTGGTTGCAGGTTCCCTGGCCCTGGCAACTAATTGATTCGTCTCTTTCACATCGATGTTTCTCTCTGTCTCTCCCTTCTACTCTCTCTAAAAATCAGTGGAAAAATATCCTCGGGTGAGGATTAACTACAACAACAAAATTACATGGATATCGTCACTAATAACAATTATAATGGCAGTAAGGCAGTATTTATACAAAACACCAAGAAAACAGGTCTTATTTGAGTTTTCAGTGGCCATTTGTTCAGAATTCTTCCTAAGTAAAGTTATGTAGAATCCAAATTCATATTTCTAATATATGTTCATTATTTCAAATGTCTTGACAATACCAACTATTATTTAAATCACTTGGCATTTAGGGTGGGGTATTTTGTTTTTTGAAAAAATGTTTGCTTTTTAAAAATATATTTTATTGATTTCAGAGAGAGGGGAAAGGAGAGGAAGCGAGAGAGAGATAGAAACATCAGTGATGAAAGAGCATCATTGATTGGCTGCCTCCTGAACGCCCCCTACTGGGATTGAGCATGCACCCTGGCATGTGCCCTTGACTGGAATCAAACCCAGGACCCTTCAGTCCACAGGCCAATGCTCTATCCACTTAGCCAAACCAGCCAAGGCGAAAAAATGTTTTTATTGATTTCAGAAAGAGGAGGGGAGTTAGAAATATCAGTGATGAGAGAGAATTGTCTATCAGCTGCCTCCTGCATGCCCCCTCCTGGGGAATTGAGCCTGCAACCCAGGCACCTGCCCTGATCAGGATTTGAACCGTTACCTCCTGGTTCATGGGTCAGCGCTCAACCACTGAGCCACCCTGGCTGGACTAGGGTGCTTTTTTAATGGAGTAATCATGGTGTTTGAATATCAGGTCTAACAGTTTACAGTATAGACGCTAACTACACAGTTTACGCTGTAGAAGTTAAGTGGAGGAGGCATAGATATCATCCGGCCATAAATTCCTCCTTTGCTTAATACATCTGTGTACAGAGAGATGTACTGTATAATAGGTTTTTGAAGTGTGCTCAATCAGTTTTGGAATTCCAGATTCACTACAGCTTTGGAGTCTTAGGATACTTGCTTTGACACTTTTCCCACCCATAAAGTAGGGATAATACCTCATTTATTAAATAAGAACACATGATAAAGTGCCTAGTAGCATGTTTGGCTTTTAAGCAGCTACATAAGAAATATTAGCTGTTTCCGAAACCAGTTTGGCTCAGTGGATAGAGCGTCGGCTTGCGGACTGAGGGGTCCCAGGTTCGGTTCCGGTCAAGGGCATGTACCTTGGTTGCGGGCACATCCCCAGTGTGGGGGGGGAGTGCAGGAGGCAGCTGATCGATGTTTCTCTCTTATCGATGTTTCTAACTCTCTATCCCTCTCCCTTCCTCTCTGTAAAAAATCAATAAAATATATTAAAAAATATACATTAGCTGTTATTATTAGCAGTCCAGAATGAACGAAAAAGGTTGGTTAAGCTTTAAAAGGCAAATTACAACATTCATTTTACGGAATTTTTGGAGAGAACTTTTATATGACAAGTTTACAATAAATATTTTTTTACAGCTTTTTTTTTGGAGTGTAAGTATATGATCCAGTGATTTTTTTTTTCTTCTTAGTAAGTTTACAGAATTGTGCAGCTATCACCACAATCCAGTTTTAAAACTTATCCATCACCCTAAAAAGATGCTTGTGCTATTTTATTCAGTCTCATTACATTGTATTTTTTAAAATATATTTTTATTGATTTCAGAGAGGAAGGAAGAGGGAGAGAAAGATGGAAACATCCATGATGAGAGAGAATCACGGATTGGCTGCCGCCTGCAAGTCCCCCACTGGAGATCAAGCCCACAACCTGGGCATGTACCCTTGACCAGAATCGAACCTGGGGCCTTTCAGTTCACAGGCCGACGCTCTATCCACTGAGCCAAACCGGCTAGGGCTACATTTTTAAAATTATTTTTGGGACAAAATATATGTAACGTAAAATTTACCATTTTTACCACTTTTAAGTGTACAAATTTAACAGCTTTTAAGTACATTCACAGTGTTGTGCAACCATACCACTATCTATTTTGGTTTTTAATCTTTATTGTTGAAAGTATTACATATGTCCCTTTCCCCCCATTGACCCTTTCTAGCCTGCCTCTACCCCCTGCCCCGGGCCTTCACCACCCTATTTTCTGTGTCCCCAGTCCATTCCATGCCTCCATGTTTCTGGATCTATTTTGTTCATCAGATTCCACATATGAGTGTGATCATGTGATACTTGTCTTTCTCTGACTGGCTTATTTTGCTTAGCATAATACTCTCTAGGTCCCTCCATGCTGTCTAAAAGAGTAAGGGATCCTTCTTTTTTACTGCTGCATAGTATTCCATGGTGTAAATGTACCACAGCTTTTTTAACCCACTCATCTACTGATGGGCACTTGGGTTATTTCCAGATCTTAGCTATTGTAAACTGTGCTGCTATGAACATAGGGGTGCGTACATTCTTTCTGATTGGTGTCTTGGGTTTCTTGGGATATATTTCTAGAAGTGGGATCACTGGGTCAAATGGCAATCCCATATTTAATTTTTTGAGAAAACGCTATTGTTTTCCATAATTGCTGCACCAGTCTGCATTCCCACCAGCAGTGTACTAGGCTAAGGTTCCCTTTTCTCCACATTCTTATCAGCACTTGTCATTTACTGATTTACTAGAGCAGTGGTCAGCAAACTCATTAGTCAACAGAGCCAAATATCAACAGTACAACAATTGAAATTTCTTTTGAGAGCCCAATTTTTTAAATTTAAACTTCTTCTAACGCCACTTCTTCAAAATAGACTCGCCCAGGCCGTGGTATTTTGTGGAAGAGCCTCACTCAAGGGGCCAAAGAGCCGCATGTGGCTCGCGAGCCGCAGTTTGCCGACCATGGTACTATAGGCCCAGTGCACGATATTTGTGCATAGGTAGGATCCCTAGTGGCTGCTGGCCGGGGCCTCCCTTCCCCCGGCTGCCTGCTGCCATCACCAGCCGTGGGCTCCCTTTGCACCCGTGTTGGCCTGGTACCGCCCGCTCACCTGCTCCACCATCTCGCCGCGGTCCCGCCTCTCGTGGGGACCCATCGGGGCTGGCAGCACCTCCACTGCTGCTCGCTGCCAGCGCCGCATTGCCGACGCCCGCATGTTCCACGCCATCCCATGATGGTCAGCGCAGGTCTAACTCCTGGTGGGTCGAACTCCCGCCTGTGGGGGCATTTTGCATATTAGCCTTTTATTATATGCTAGAGGTCCGATGCACAAAATTTGTGCAAGGGGCTCGGCTCTCGCAGCCCCAGCTTCATCCTGAAGGTTGCTGTTTGGTCTAATTAGCATATTAGCTCTTCATTATATAGGAGGATTGATGTTAGCCATTCTGACAGGTGTGAAATGACATTTCATTGTTGTGTGTTTTTTTGTGTGTGTGTGTTTTTTAATTTGCATCTCTCTGATGATCAGTGACTTTGAGCATTTTTTTCATATGTCTCTTGGCGATCTGTATGTCCACTTTGGAGAAGTGTCTATTTAGGTCCTTTGCCCATTTTTTTTTTTTTTTAATGAGATTTATTCTTTTTTTTTTTTTAAATATATTTTATTGATTTTTTACAGAGAGGAAGAGAAAGGGATAGAGTTAGAAACATCGATGAGAGAGAAACATCAATCAGCTGCCTCTTGCACACCCCCTACTGGGGATGTGCCCGCAACCAAGGTACATGCCCTTGACCGGAATCGAACCTGGGACCTTTCAGTCCGAAGGCCGACGCTCTATCCACTGAGCCAAACCGGTTTCGGCCTTTGCCCATTTTTTATTTGGATTGTTTGTCTTCCTTTTGTTAAGTTGTATTGTTTCTTTATGTATTTTGGATATTAACCCTTTATCAAATATATCATTGCCAAATATGTTCTCCCATACAGTGGGCTCCCTTTTCATTTTGTTGATGGATTCTTTTGCTGTGCAGAAGCTTTTTCTTTTGATGTAGTCCCAATTTTTTATTTTCTTTGCCCTAGTAGATGTATCCATAAACATATTGCTATGGAGATGTCTGAGATTTTGCTGCCTATGGTTTCTTCTGAGATTTTTATGGTTTCACAATTTACATTTAAGTCCTTTACCCATTTTGAATTGATTCTTGTGTATGGTGTGTTGGACTTCCTACATTTCTTTCTTCCTTTTTTTTAAAAAAATAAATCTTTATTGTTGAAAGTATTACATATGTCTTCTTTTTTCCCCTATTGACCCTTTCAGCCTGCCCTGCCCCCGCCCCCAACCCCCACTCCAGGTCTTCAGCTCCCTATTGTCTGTGTCCATGGGTTATACATTCCATATATGCATACAAGGTCTTTGGTTGATTTCCTCCCACACACCCACCCTCTCCCACCTCCCCTCTGAGGTTCCACATTCTGTTCCATGCTTGCTGTTGGTATTTTAATAGAAATTGCATTAGAAATTGTAGATTGCCTTGAGTAGTATGGATATTTTAATTATGTTAATTTTACCAATCCATGAACACTTGTTTCTATCTTCCTCTCTTTTTTCAGCGTCCTGTAGTTTTCCAAGTACAAGTCTTTTATCTCCTTTAACCATTATCTATTTTAAGAACTTTTTCGTCATCCTAGAGACTCTGTTTCCACAAATAATAACACCTCACTCCCCTCCTCTCCAACTCTAGCCACTGTTCTATTTTCTGTTTCTGTGAATTTGCCTATTCTAGGTACCTCAAATAAGTGGAACCATAAAATATTTGTCCTTCTATGTCTTTTACTTAGCATAATGTTTCCAAGTTTTATTCCTTTTCTTTGGATTTTGAGGCAGGCATGGCTGTGAGTACATAAAGTTGGGACTTACAGGTCAGTGAAGTCAAGAGTGGGCAAGGAGCCCTGGCTGGTGTGGCTCGCTTGGTTGAGCATTGTCCAGATGTTTCTCTCTTAAAAAGAAAATCAATAAAAATATTAAGGGAAAAAAAAAAAAGAGTGGCTCAGCCAGCGTGGCTCAGTGGTTCAGCATCGACCTATGAACCAGGAGGTCAAAGTTCAATTCCCAGTTAGAGCACATGCCTGGGTTGTGGGCTCGATCCCCAGTGTGGGGCATGCAGAAGGCAGCCGATCAGTGATTCTCTCTCATCATTGATGTTTCTCTCTCTCTTTTTCCCTCTCCCTTCTTCTGAAATAAATAAGAACATTTAAAAAAAAAAAAAAAAAAAGGTGGGCAGGAATTTGGAACAACATGGATAGATCTTGAGGGTATTATGCTAAGTGAAACAGATGGAGAAAGACAAGTACTATATGGTCTCACTCCATATGTGAAATAATTAAAAATAAAACAGAAACAAACTCATGGATACAGACAACAGGTTGGTAGTTACCAGAAGGGAAGGGGTTGGGATGAGGGTGAAATTGCATGGGGACAGGTGAAAAGCTAGATATTTGGTGGTGAGCACACTGACATCTATAACATGTCAAATTATACTAGACGCCCAGTGCATGAAATTCATGCACTGGGGGGGGGGGGTGTCCAGCCCACCTGCACTCTTGCAGTCTGGAAGCCCTTGGGGGATGTCCGACTGATGGCTTAAGCCCATTACCCATGGGGAGTGGGCTTAAGCCATCAGTCGGACATCCTTAGTGCTGCCGCAGAGACGTGAGAGGCTCCTGCCACTGCTTCTGCACTCACAGCCGTGAACCCTGCTTCTGGTTGAGCAGCGCTCCCCCTGTGGGAGTGCAGTGACCACTAGGGGGCAGCTCCTGCATTGAGCATCTGCCCCCTAGTGGTCAGTGCGTGTCATAGCGACTGGTTGGTCTGCCGTTCAGTCGATTTGCATATTAGCCTTTTATTATGGTACTAGTGGCCTGGTGCACGAAATTTGTGCCGGGGGGTGGGGTGGGGGGGTATTCCCTCAGCCCAGCCTGCACCCTCTCTAATCGGACATCCCTCTCACAATTCAGGACCGCTGGCTCCTAACTGCTCACCTGCCTGCCTGCCTGCCTGATCACCCCTAACCACTCTGCCTGCTGGCCTGATCAGCCCCAACTGCCCTCCCCTGCCAGCCTGATCACCCCTAACTGCCTCTGCCTCGGCCCCACCACCGTGGCTTTGTTCAGAAGGATGTCCAGAAGGTCTCCTGGTCTAATTAGCATGTTACCCTTTTATTAGTATAGATACTAGTATAGGACTAGTGGCACGGTGCACGGATTCGTGCACATTGAAAGGAAATTAATTAGAAGAAATATTTTAATACTGCTATTCTCCCTTTCTCTATAATAGAAGTGTCAACCAAATTCACAATTGACAATGACAGATCAAAACACACGCGTGCGATTGGTGCCAGTGAGAGTTTTATATGTATCGCACATGTGATACATATTAACCTTTTATACATATATATATAGAGAGAGAATAAACTTGCTTAATTAAACCTGCTTTCAGATTTAGCTAAACTTATTCCAGCCCAGTGAAGCACCCCAACTTCTCTAAATTGATGAATTGTATGATATGCGAATTATATCTCAATAAAGCTATTCTTTTAAAAAGAAAATTAAGAAACACTAAAAAATTAAGAACTCTGGGTTCTGACTTTTATCTGGTCTTCAAAAGATCTGTTTCCTTTCATTGGAATTTTTTGTTGTTGGTTACTCTTTTTCTTCGTTATAACCAGAAAAGAATTGAATAGCTGTTATTTTACTGTGCGCTACAGGAAGGAAGGTTCCTCAAGCACATACTTTTTTTTTTGCAAGAGCACCAATTAACATTACTAGTTTTTTTCATCCTACTACTTGAGTCTGTGAAGTTTTGTGCCTAATCTCATATCTTAGGTATGGAAGTCATAGCCCAAGGGTATAGAAATTAAATTTTGCTTAGCACCTTTTAAGTACCCACTTTATTTATGAAATTGAGACTTAGGGAGGTAAAGTAACTTAATTTTTTTTATCTTCTAGAAATAAGTAGCATTTCAAATCTATGTTTCTGTGACTCAAAATGTTTCTTTCCAGTGCCTCAGTTATTTCCTAGTAAGAAAACAACCCTAGATTTAAAGCTTTTGGAGAAATTCTGCATTTAGATTTCCAAGGTGTAAAAAATCAAAGTAGAAGGGAAAATTATAATTAGCTTGTCTTTAATAATTTTGCTGCTTTAATAGAGAAAATACTACCTCTTAGCAACTTTAGCACCCGAGTCTTTCATTAAGCAGAGCCAAGTATTTTAAGATTTTGAATCTGTATCTATAGCATTAAGTGCAAATAACAATGGGCACCTCTGATCCTTGCTATATTCAGACAACTGCGGCTTCCTGTTAGATGATCTTTGTCTAATTCATCTTTTTCATATTTCTCCCTTTATAAGATAGACCAATTCAAGATAATGCATGTGTGACCTGAAGAACTTCCCATAAGTTTTTTCCAGGAGGCAAATTTGGTATGAGTTAAAGCAGGCGTCCTCAAACTACGGCCCGAGGGCCACATGTGGGTGTTTTTGCCATTTTGTTTTTTTACTTCAAAATAAGATATGTGCAGTGTGCATAGGAATTTGTTCATAGTTTTTTTTTTGAACTATAGTCCGGCCCTTCAACGGTCTGAGGGACAGTGAACTGGCCCCCTGTTTAAAAAGTTTGAGGACCCCTGAGTTAAAGCATCTGATTAGGAGCATGCGTTCACAAAAAGCCAGTCACAAAGGAATGTTTCTTTTTTGAGAGATGTAGGCTCTTAATAGACTATCCAGATGAGTGTAGTGTTTGGTTTCAGGTATCTCTACAGTAAGGACCTAATTGACTGGAGAGTATTTGTAGTTTCTTTAGTTTCTAGGAAGATATAGGGTAAGTTAGCTGAGTTAACTTTAAACCTCCATGTATATGTTTATGATTCTTCTTAATACCTTTAACACCCCACCCTCTTTCCTTATGGACTATTTAAGGGACTTTATTCTGATCTCACTTGTATTTTTCTTTCCACAGGATGGATAGAATGACAGAAGATGCTCTTCGCCTGAATTTATTGAAACGGAGCTTGGACCCAGCAGATGAGCGAGATGATGTCCTGGCCAAGCGACTCAAAATGGAGGGGCATGAAGCCATGGAACGTCTGAAAATGTTGGCATTGCTCAAACGGAAGGATTTGGCAAATCTTGAGGTGTCTCATGAGTTACCCACCAAACAAGATGGCAGTGGTGTCAAGGGCTATGAAGAGAAACTCAATGGGAATCTCAGGCCTCATGGAGACAATAGGATTGCTGGAAGGCCAGGCAAAGAAAATATCAATGATGAGCCTGTGGATATGAGTGCTAGACGGAGGTATGGCTTGGTTCAGCTGTCTCTAGGGATAGGGTTTTCTCATAAATTAAGCCTATGAAAATAGAATGAATTCCAGCGAGAGGAGGGTTTTACATCCTAACATACCTTTTTTTTTTTTTTTTTGCCCTGGCCGGTGTGGCTCAATTGGAGCGTCTTCCCATGGACCAAAGGGTCTGAGGTTCAATTCCCAATCAGGGACATACCTAGGTTGCTGGTTAAATCTCTAGTTGGGGCACATTCAGGATCCATTTTTCTCTCTCCCACTCTTCCTCTCTCTCTAAAAACCAGTAAGTAAATAAAATAAAAACATTTTAAAAATTATTTTTTAAAAAGTCTCCTCCCCCCTCCAATGTGTTTTTATTGATTTTTTTTTTTTTTTTTTTTTTTTTAGAGTGGAAGGGAGGGGAAGAGAGAGAGAAACCTCGATTGATTGGCTGCCTCCCATACACCCCCTACCAGGGGTTGAGCCAGCAACCTGGGCATCTGCCCTGACTGGAAATCGAACAGGTGACCTCTTGGTGCTTGGGATGGCACTCAACCAAATGAGCCACACTGGCCAGGCCTAAAGTTTCTTGAATGAAGACAGGGTCTGCCATATGGCTTGACCCTGAATTCCTCTCATTTCTAAATGAAACGGTACCTCAAAAATTTGCTTAGCATACAGAGAATCATAGTTTTAACCCTTAAGATAACCCCTGGCCAGGTAGCTCAGTTGGTTAGAGCGTGCCAAGGTTCAATCCCTGGTCAGTGCACATGCAAGAGACAACCAATGAATGCATAAAAATAAGTGAAACAGCAAATCTCTCTCTTTTTCTCTTTCTCCCTTTCTCTAAAACGAATTTTTAAAAAATTTATTTAGAAAAAGATAAAGTAGTCATTTCTAGATAAAGGAGGTACTACAGTGTTGATACCCCAATTAAAAGTGAATTAATACACACTTTCCCTCTAATCTTATGGCTAATTTAGGAGGGAAAAGCAGTCTTCAGATCATCACCGGAATTTTAGGATCTGTTTATTCTGGAGTCCCACCTTTTATTACATCAAAAAACATGGGTCCAACTTTTTTTGTGCCAACAAAGAAATTATCTTCATGTGGTAATTCTCTACATTCTTGTTTCATTTGTGCCACTTTTCCCAACATACGCATACACATTCGCTTGTACATGTACACTCATGCTTGTGTTCTCTTTCTTTCACACACACACAACACAAGCACACATTTTTTACAGGCTTTTTTTCTGGTGTCTGTCAAGGTTGAGTACTTAAAACTGTGGAGCAAATACTGAGAAGAGGTATCTAGTACTGGCTGAGGGTAGAGCCTACCTTGACAGTGAATCACAGTATAGACAAACCCTAGTTTTAAGAACATTCAGTTTGTTATGGTTCAACAGCTGATAGGCATGAGAATTACTCTTCAGTGTTCATTTGTCTTCCAGCTGACCTAACTTTGTCTTAGCACTGATCCAAAGCAGGATCTTTAAGCTGGACTGATGGAGAAAGAAGAAAGGAATGGTTATAATCTCACCTAGATTTCTTTACGTTTTAATGTTTATTTACTAGTATTATCCCAGGATTATATATATATATTTTTTTTAAAATATATTTTATTGATTTTTTACAGAGAGGAAGAGAGAGAGTTAGAAACATTGATCAGCTGCCTCTTGCACACTCCCCACCGGGGATGTGCCCGCAACCAAGGTACATGCCCCTGACCGGAATCGAACCTGGGACCCTTGAGTCCGCAGGCCGACGCTCTATCCACTGAGCCAAACCGGTTTTGGCCCAGGATTATATTTTTAAGAAACACCCAAGGAGGAAACTTTATTCTTGGTATAGCATTAAAAACCCTTAGCACTCTGGCTGGTATGCTCAGTTGGTTAAGCATCATCCCATGTACCAAAAGGTTACTAGTTCAATTCCCAGTCAGGGCACATACCCAGGTTGTAGGTTCGATCCCCAGTCAGGGTAAGTGCAGGAGGCAACCAATCGATGTTTTTCTGTCTCTCTCTCCCTCTCTTCCTTCCTCTCTCTCTGAAAAACCAAGAGAAACTTTTTAAAAAGCAACAACAAAAAACCTTAAGAAATTTCAGATAAATTTTCTAGTGGTTCTGGGAGAGGAAAAAAATCCTTGGAAGCTATGGGTAGTGTCAGCAGAATATTATGAAAGTAGGTTAATCCTCACATCCTTTGGGAAAAAAATAAAGTGAGTGATTGAGATCATGTACCTGAGCAATCCACTTGCCCCATAATCACTCTTACCCTTCTGGAGCTAGTGACTATATTTCACTGAGGAGGAAGAAGAGGAAAAATGTTAGGCGGATTTCTCACATCTTAAATTGGAATTGAAAATGCATTTTTCTTAGAAACATTGTTACACATTTTGATAAAATCTCATCAGTGGTATTGGGATTATACAATATCACAGATAAATTCTATGTTAAAAACTCAGGTTATCCTAACAACCCTACCATTACTTTTAATTATATTTTAGAGGGATGACCTTTTGGAACTTGATCCTCTAGAAAATGGAAATTTTTTTAATGGTCTCCAAGGGAAAAGGCTTGATGTGAATCATCTAGAACCCCATTCTACATGGAAAAGTAGGCCCTATTGGCTGGCCCATGTCTCTTCACCAGATATACTGACAGCTATTTCTACTTAGCCCCAAGGCTTCTATAAGAATGAGTAAGATTAGCCCGGCTGGCGTGGCTCAGTGGTTGAGCATCGACTTATGAACCAGGAGGTCATGGTTCAATTCCCAGTCAGGGCACATGCCCGGGTTGTGGGCTCGATCCCCCAGTGTGGGGAGTGCAGGAGGCAAGCAATCAATGATTCTCCCTCACCATTGATGCTATCTCTCTCCCTCTCCCTTCCTCTCTGAAATCAATAAAAACATATATTTTTTTAAAAAGAATAAGATTAAAAGCAGAAAGAGGGAAGTGCTCTTGACATCATAGCTATATCATAATTGCCTAAGTTTTTTTATCATTTGGGCAAGTTACATCTACTATGAAGTAAGGTATACAGTATATATGAAACCAGTACTGCTAATATTTTGTAATGCTAGCCAGACATGGCAGTTTTCTTTCTGTTCAGTTGTTTTTTACTGTAGGCATTTTATAGCTTCTGGGTATCATAAGTGATGTCAGCAGCAAGTCTAGCTTTTAATATCTCTCTAACCGTTAGTGTTTCACACTTAGGAACATAAAATATTATAAATCATATGTATGTTGGGGAAAGTAGCCATTTCTGTCCCTGGAAAGTTTAATAAATGAGGCCAGAATCCCACGTCAAAAGTTAATTAAAAATTTGAGGAATGAAATTTGACGAGCTTTGTCTTACCTATTGTGGGTCTGATTTATTTCTGGGAATAAAATACCATTTAGGGTTGTTCTCAGATATAACTTCTTGATAGATGCCACTCAATTGCAAAATCCCCATCCGGGAATGTCTCTGCCTGTGTTGTTGCTGGGGAATCCCTAGCAATAGGTAGGTGGCACTCATTAGAGCAAGGAAGAATTTCTTAACTTAGAAATATGTGGTGTATGTATCCAGCAAGGACCAGGATGGAAAGAGCTTCAGACTGTTGATATAATAAACTTTGGGGAATCAAGTAGAAGAAGTAGAAGTCTACCAGAGCATTCAAAATTGTTCACCCATGTCAGTGTTAGAGATGGTGGGGAGATGAAAGAATATAAAAATGATAAAGTTGCCAAAAAAATGAATTCAACCCTAGCCGGTTTGGCTCAGTGGATAGAGAGAGCATCAGCCTGTGAAATGAAGGGTCCCAGGTTTCAATTCCGGTCAAGGTAACATACCTCAGTTGCAGGCTCCTCCTCAGCCTGGGCCCTGGTCAGGGCTCGTGCAGGAGGCAATCAATGTGTCTCTTTCATATCGATGTTTCTCTCCCCCCCTGCCTCCCTTCCACTCTCTCTAAAAATCAATGGAAAAATATCCTCAGGTGAGGATTAACTAAAAATAAAAATAACATTCAAACTTTATTTAGGCCTGACCATTACTCGAGGAATTTGGGGTTAGAAAATTAAAGGTTCTTTTTCCCCTCTAGTGGCTTCATTTTCAGTAACGCCACAGTCTCAGCTTGCTATGTCTGTGACTAGTGACTACACAGGAGACTGGAATAGTTCCCAAAATAGTAATTCCTTTGTTTAAAGCAATTTTTTAAAATTTATTTTTTATTGATTTGAGACAGAAACAGAAACATAGATTGATTGCCTCCTACACGCACCCCAACCAGACCCGGAACCAGGATATATACCCTGACCAGGAACCGAACCCGCCACCTTCAGTGCTGCAACCAACTGAGCCACATTGGCCAGGCCCAAGATAGTCATTTTTGTTACTCTGTCCTCTTATTCTATTTCCTCAGCTACATTTTGGTTGATTTTTATAACTTAGTTTACCCTATAGAAAAATTGAATGCCTATCCCAACCATCCAGCGTGCCTAGTTTAAAAGGCACATGTTGTCAAGCCCTCAGAAATGGTAGAGAAGCTCTCAGGATTAAAGATCTGTGTGTATTAAGAGTTTGAGTTACATGTTTAAATAAGACGTAAGAACATATTGCTTAGATTTATGTACTCCAAACTACAGTGAAAAGCTCAAGGTCTTTTTTTTTTTTTTTAATATATCTTTTTATTGATTTCAGAGAGGAAGGGGAGAGGGAGAGAGAGATAGAAACATCAATGATGAGAGAGAATCATTGATTGGCTGCCTCCTGCACACCCCCTACTGGGGATCGAGCCCACAGCCTGTGCATATGCCCTTGGCCAGAATTGAACCTGGGACCCTTCAGTCCGCAGGCTGATGCTCTATCCACTGAGCCAAACTGGCTAGGGCAAAGCTCAAGGTCTTAAGTGATAAGTGGGGAATGCCATTTTTCATCATCTTAGAGAAATAAGTAGGATTCTTTTTAAAAAATATATATATTTTTTTATTGATTTTAAAGAGTAAGAGAGAGGGAGGAAGAGATAGAAACATCAATGAAGAGAGAGAATCATTGATCTACTGCCTCCAGCATGCCCCCCACTGGGGATGGAGCCCAAAACCTGGGCATGTGCCCTGACCAGGAATCGAACTGTGACCTTTTAGTTCTTAGGTTGATGCTCAACCACTGAGCCATGCTGGCCAGACACAAGTAGAATTCTTTCAAGGCTAGCCCCACAAAGACCAAAACTAGAGTTGTTTAATAAATAAGCTCCAGGAGCCCTAACCGGTTTGGCTCAGTGGATAGAGCATCGGCCTGTGGACTGAAAGGTCACAGGTTCAATTCCGGTCAAGGGCATGTACCTTGGTTGCGGGCACATCCCCAGTAGAAGGTGTGCAGGAGGCAGCTGATGGATGTTTCTAACTCTCTATCTCTCTCCCTTCCTCTCTGTAAAAAATCAATAAAATATATATTTAAGAAATATATAAAAAATAAGCTCCAGGAGAACCAGTGTGGAACACTTAGATTTCAAATTCATTTCTAGACAGTTTCTTTCTGAAGAAATATACTAAGCAGAACTCTGGCAAATAGATGCAAGTTCCATATATATTTACATCTGTAGTGTCAGTCCTCCAGAAGGCCATAGACATTATATTTGGCATTGTCCATTCCCTTAAGCCAATGAGAATAGTACCTTCTTTTGCCTTAACTCTTGACAGAATAAGATTATCATGGAGTTGTGATATAACCTCCTTTCTTGTAAATCCTCAGATAGCCAGGACCATGTTATTGGTATAATGAGCTATCTCCTTAGCAACTTATTAGCTGTACCTGGGGTGGGCAACTAGGCTTTCCTGCCTTAAACCCTTCTTCGCCTGTCAAACCAGCCATTTTCTTCTTGCTCCTACTAATGAAACAACCCAAAGGAGAGAGAGGTATAAGGAGAACATTTAGAATTTTAATTTACTCAGTGTGATGAGAACACTCTTATTTCCATTTCTAAAACCTGTGTCTTTGTCTCTGCATCCTCTGTGAGGAATTTAGACAGGAAAAGTACTTTTGTTGAGGTTTCATCATCACTTTCATTTTAGTGTCTTCTTTATCCTACAATTTGAGTGCTCTGTCTTCCCCTGGGTGAATCGGGACAGACCTAAGTTCCCTTGAAGTTTTAAAAACTTTTCTGTGAACTTTTACTGTTGGACATAGCTTAATTTTTTTCTTTTCATCTTAGTGAGCCAGACCGAGGAAGGCTAACTCCCTCCCCAGACATCATTGTTTTATCTGATAATGAGGCTTCCAGTCCCCGTTCCAGCTCCCGAATGGAAGAAAGACTCAAAGCAGCCAACCTAGAGATGTTTAAGGTAAAAAAAAAAAAAAAAGGACAGAAAAAAAGAAATGTTTTTCTTACTCCTCCTATTCTCTTTAATTCTGTAAGTATCCCAGTTCTGTTATTTTTATAGTTACTTGTTAGGTCAAAATAACTACCATTGATGATGCTTTATAAATGACTAGAGGCCTGGTGCATGAGATTCGTGCACTGGGGGTGGGGGAGTGGGGTCCCTCAGCCTAGCCTGCACCCTCTTGCAGTCGGGACCCCTCAGGGGATGTCCGCCTGTGGAGGATGAGGGGGCGAGGGATTGGGTAAGCTGGCAGTCAGACATCCCTCTTGCAGTCCGGGACCCCTCGCTCCTTACTGCCAGCCTGCTCTTTACCTCCAGCCTGCAGCAGAGGCGGGAGAGGCTCCTGCCACCACCCCTGTGCTCGCCAGACCCCAAGAACACAAAGATAATCCCATCACCACTTTTGTTACTTGTGGAAGATGAAGGTTTCAGACCTAAAAGAAGGGATCATCTTGCAGGAAGGGACTCTGGACACCTGCTACCATAGTTGATAGTCTCCATGTTTCCTTAGGGGAAAGGCATTGAGGAACGGCAGCAGCTCATCAAGCAGCTGAGGGATGAGCTGCGATTGGAAGAAGCTCGACTAGTGCTGTTAAAGAAACTGAGACAGAGTCAGCTACAGAAAGAGAACGTGGTTCAGAAGGTAATGTGCCCTAGAAATAAGGGACTGGGGGGAAAAACTGGATTGAGAATGGGCTGCCCCAGGTAGATTTTTTTATGTTAAGCGTTCGTTAATCAACAAAACCTTGATTCCCCCCCCACCCCCACCCGCTTCATTTTCCCTCCTGATCAGTGGGAGCTTCACACTGACAAGAATTTTTAAAGTGTAAAAGTGTGGCTCAATTTGTTGAGCATTGATCTATGAACCAAGAGGTCACGATTCAATTCCCAGTCAAGGCACATGCCTGGGTTGTGGGCTCGATCCTCAGAAGGGGTTGTGCAGGAATCGGCTGATCGATGATTCTCATCATTGATGTTTCTGTATCTCTCTCCCTCTCCCTTTCTCTCTGAAATCAATAAAAATTGGGGGGAAAAAGTTAAGAAGTGTACCAAATTTATACCTCTTTAGCCTTTTCTAACTCTCATTTTCTATTCTCTTTCCCAGACTCCAATTGTACAGAATGCAGCATCTATTGTTCAGCCATCTCCTGCCCATGTTGGACAGCAGGGCCTATCCAAGCTTCCCTCCCGGCCTGGGGCCCAAGGGGTTGAACCTCAGAATTTAAGAACATTACAGGTATGTGACCCATAGTGGGATCTTACTGTCAGAGGGCCATGAAAGAGGTGTTATTACTACAGGCAATCCTGTTGGTCCTTTATGGCCTGATTTAGTTTGCAGTAGGATGAATAACCCTCATCTTTCCACTCTAGTTTTTCTTCTCTAGAGAAGGTTTTTAGTTTAGCCCTTTTCCATATAGGGTTAGCTAGCTTATACAAAAAAAAATAAAGCCAGGGAATTTCTAGCGACTGATAAGGGTTTACAGTGATGGTAGACTTATTCTATATTTCTACTCAGCTATGTATTATAAACAATGTCTTCCCTTTAACATTTTGTGGGGCATTTTATCACCTATGACTAGTTCTTTTCCTCTTCTTCCCTTTCAGGGTCATAGTGTCATCCGTTCAGCAACCAATACCACTCTCCCACACATGTTGATGTCTCAGCGTGTTATTGCACCAAACCCAGCCCAGCTACAGGGTCAGCGCGGCCCGCCTAAGCCTGGCCTCGTACGCACCACAACACCCAATATAAATCCCGCCATCAATTACCAACCGGTAAGAGAGAGAGCCCTATGTGGTAACACAAATCTTTTATTTGCTTTCCCTGTTGAAAGAACTGTAGGTTTTACGTTTTTGGACAGAGAGAAATTAAGACAACAAGGATAATTTTGATGGAACTTGGACAACTATCCCAAAAAGTGGAAGCATTGAGGGAATTATATGAAAGTAGAGGTGGGGAAAAGAGATTATACAGTAGAGCATAATAAGCTAAAATTGTCTAGAAGAAAGAAATCTCTAGGGAATATTTTTATTTTTCCCCTTAGCAGTTTTAGCTCAGTCACTATCATTCTTCTTTCCTGTGTCCTGTAGTTTTTTTCAATGAAGAAATTGGACAACTCCTGTCTTTTTCTTAGTTTGTGGGACGCTAGGTAGTCTAAACTAAGATCAAATAATGTTCTCTGCCACAAAAACAAGAACTGGTCCTTTCTCCCACATATCATCACTGACCCTGTACTAAATCTATTTCAGCAGTCCAGTTCTTCTGTTCCCTGTCAGCGCACAACATCCTCGGCCATCTATATGAACCTTGCCTCCCATATCCAGCCAGGGACCGTGAACAGAGTGTCCTCACCACTTCCTAGCCCCAGCGCCATGACCGATGCTGCCAACTCACAGGCTGCAGCCAAATTGGCTCTTCGTAAACAGCTGGAAAAGACACTCCTGGAGATTCCACCCCCTAAACCTCCTGCTCCCTTGCTTCACTTTCTGCCTAGTGCAGCTAACAGCGAGTTCATCTACATGGTAGGCTTGGAAGAAGTCGTACAAAGTGTTATCGACAGTCAAGGTAAGACTTTTTTTTTCCTCTAGTCAGTCTTTTTATCTAAGCAAGAGGTTGCCAAGCCTGGTTGACATAAGCAGAGTATCACAGGATATTGTGTAATATCAAATAACCTCTTCTTACTATATATATATAGTGTATTTTATGTCTCTTGTATATTTTTGCAGTGTATTGTTTTAAATGGTGCCTAGCGTAATTCATGCATAATTTGTTGACTAGAACACTTATTTTTTAAGCTATGTTGTTTTTTGTTGTTGAGTTGTACTTTTTTTTTTTTTAATTGATTTCAGAGAGGAAGGGAGAGGGAGAAAGAGATAGAAACATCAATAATGAGAGAGAATCATTGATCAGCTGCTTCTTGCACGTCCCCCAACTGGGGATTGAGCCCGCAACCAGGCATGTGCCATGACCCGGAATCAAACTGTGACCTCCTGGTTCATGGTCCACGCTCAACCACAGAGCCAAGTTGGCCAGGCTAGAACACTTATTTTATTTTTTTTTTTTAAATATATTTTATTGATTTTTCACAGAGAGGAAGAGAGAGAGATAGAGAGCCAGAAACATCGATCAGCTGCCTCTTGCACACCCCCCACTGGGGATGTGCCCGCAACCAAGGCACATGCCCTTGACCGGAATCGAACCTGGGACCCCTGAGTCCGCAGGCCGACGCTCTATCCACTGAGCCAAACCGGCTTAGGCTAGAACACTTATTTTTAATGTCAGTGTTTATGGGGCATTGTGCTACATTATTATATTCAGTCCCTGTCATTAAGTTATTAAGCCTGAATTTCCAAACATACAAGTTTAGGGGAATACCTGACAGTAAAGTGTCTAAAGGGCTCAATATTGGCTAGAAATCATAAAGTGAATCATTTAGACACTGATAACTAGAAGTTATAAACACGTGACAAGGATAAATGCAATCTGAGGTAAAGCGATGCTAAGAAGCAAAAGTATTGGCTGAGTTAGCTGGAGTCCTTTGAATCTAAATTGGCACTTTTTAAAATGGTAATATAATAAGAAATCAGAAGACTTGGGTTCTTATGCCAGCTTTGTTATTTAGGAACTATGTTTCTTAGATTTCGTTTGCTCCTTTGTAAATGGGAATGGTACGATCTGAATTCACTGAAGTTATGCTGTTACAATCAAAGGAAATAAGGTATTTTATAGAGTATTATTTTTGTAGAGTCTCTTTCTTAATTCAGGAAAGTAAACTCCTGGAAAAAGATTCCTTTGATGAAGAGAAACAAGATAGGAAATGTGAAACCACTGATTATTCTTCTTGTTGGCATCTAGGCAAAAGCTGTGCCTCACTTCTGCGGGTCGAACCCTTTGTTTGTGCCCAGTGCCGCACAGATTTCACCCCTCACTGGAAGCAAGAGAAGAATGGTAAGATTCTATGTGAGCAATGTATGACCTCCAACCAGAAGAAGGCTCTAAAAGCTGAACACACCAACCGGCTGAAAAACGCTTTTGTTAAAGCCCTACAGCAGGAACAGGTAAGAATTCTGACTTCTCACCAGCGACTTGTCCAGGTTGGGTTGTTCCTAAAAATAATTACTTCTAATTTAGAGGAGCTATCTATGTGATCCTCACAGTTCCTGGTGATCTAGGTTTCTGGATTGAAGTTCCTAGAACCTAGAGGCCTTGGTTCCCTTTTTTCCTACTTAACCATTCTCTTCCCCACTTCCATTTGATTATTTCTGATTGGATAAGAGCACAGTGAGTGATATATAATGACTGAGGTTAAGGGAAAGGGACAGAAAGCTTGAGACTCTTGCCTTTCCCTAATAGCACTAAAGAAATTTCTTCTCAATTGTGTTTCCTCCTCAAACAAATGGATTTTAATGGGAGGGGTTTGTATTTGGAAATCTCTTTGAGAGAAGTAATTATCTGCAGTCCATATTTGACAAAGAAATGACAATGGAAAGGATAGATATAAAGTAGCCCAGTGAAGACTAGTGGGGCTAGAGTGTGTGAATACCACCTGTAGTATCAATACAATGAATCTATCTTGAAGAGGGGAGTATGTGTTGGGAAACTCATTTAGATTCTTTTCCCCATCAGACCCTTTCCAAAACCTCTGGAAAATGTTAGGAGTCAAAAATAAAACCTCATCAGCCTTAATTACATAGGTCAGCTCATCACCACTACCCAGCCAGCTTCTGAGAGCCAGCTTTCCAGGAGAGAGGGGCCGGGGCCCCTTAGTGAAGCATGTTGGCTACTTGTACCCTAATATCTTAGTGCACCGTACCCCACCAAACTCTTTGGCCTTTTTTATATCCCTTCAACTAGAGCTGGCAGCAATAGAGATAAGACCTCTAGGTTTTCTGGTTAGGAAATTGGGTGCTGTCCTGCCCAATTTGACCTGATGACTCCCAACAGGAAATTGAACAGCGATTACAGCAGCAGGCAGCCCTCTCCCCCACTACGGCTCCAGCTGTGTCCAGTGTCAGTAAACAAGAGACCATAATGAGACATCATACACTTCGGCAGGTGAGGAATTATCTCAGGGTTTGTCAGCTCTTTATCCAACTGGTTTTTCCTTCTGCGGGAAGTCATACTGTAATCCTGCACTCTCATGTTCTTATCCCCCACTTAAACTTTCCCTATGGCAGAGTTGTGATGAACTGTCTCCTCATCGTTGCAGGCTCCACAGCCCCAAAGCAGCCTCCAGCGTGGCATACCCACATCTGCCCGTTCCATGCTTTCCAACTTTGCACAGGCACCCCAGCTGTCTGTGCCAGGGGGCCTCCTTGGTATGCCAGGTAAGAAGGGTTGATCTGAGAACTTTTCTCAGGGATTAACTAGTTAGTACACAATTCTGTAGCAGCCCCTTTAAGTAAATTGTTCCTTCTTTTGTTTTCTACTCTTTCTTTAGGTCCTACTCCCTTCCCTCTTTTTTTATATGACAAATTTTTTTAAATCTTTATTACTGAAAGTATTACATATGTTCCCTTTTTTTCTCCATTGACCCCCTCCACCCCGCCCTTACCCTCCACCCTAGGCCTTCACCACCCTTATTGCCTGTGTCCATGGGTTGTGCATATATGCATACAAGGTCTTTGGTTGATTACCTCCCAACCACTGACCCTCCCTGGCCTTTGCTCAGAGATTTTGCACTCTGTTCCATGCTTCCGTGTCTCTGGATTCACTCCGTTCTTCAGTTTATCTTGTTAGATTTCCACATATGAGTGAGATCATGTGATACTTGACTTTCTCTGACTGACTTATTTCACTTAGCATGATACTCTCCAGGTCCCTCCATGCTGTCTCAAAGGGTAAGAGATTCTTATTTTTTACTGCTGCATAGTATTCCACTGTACCACAACTTTTTTTATCTACTCGTCTACTGATGGGTACTTGGACTGTTTCCAGATCTTAGCTATTGTAAAGTGTGCCGCTGATTGGTGTTTTGGGTTTCTTAGGATATATTCCTAGAAGTGGGATCACTGGGTCAAATGGCAGTTCCATATTTAAATTGTTGAGGGAACTCCATACTGTTTTCCATAATGGATGCACCAGTCTGCATTCCCACCAGCAGCGTACTACTAGGATTCTCTTCTCTCCACATCCTCCCCAGCACTTGTCATTTGTTGATGGTAGCCATTCTGACAGGTGTGAGGTAATACCTCATTGTCGTTTTAATTTGCATCAGTGACTTTGAGCATTTTTCTTATGTCTCTTGGCCATCTGTATGTCCACTTTGGAGAAGTATCTTTTTAGGTTCTTTGCCCATTTTTTAATTGGATTGTTTCTCTTCCTTTTAAGTTGTATTAGTTCCTTATATATTTTGGATATTAACCCTTTATCATATATATCATTGCCAAATATGTTCTCCCATACAGTGGGCTCCCTTTTCGTTTAGTTGATGGTTTCTTTTGCTGTAGTTCCATTTTTTTATCTCCTTAGTTTCCTTTGCCTTAGAAGATGTATCCGTAAACATACTGCTACGGAGATGTCTGAGATTTTGCTGCCTATGGTTTCTTCTAGGATTTTTATGGTTTCACAATTTACATTTAAGTCCTTTACCCATTTTTAATTTATTCTTATATATGGTGTAAGTTGGTGGTCTAGTTTCATTTTTTTGCATGTATCTGTTCAATTTTCCCAACACTATTTTTTTTCCCCCAACACTATTTATTGAAGAGACTGTCTTGACTCTATTGTATGCTCTTGCCTCCTTTGTCAAATATTAATGGAGCGTAATGGCTTGTGCCAATTTCTGGGTCTCTGTTCTGTTCCATTGATCTATATGCCTTATACGGCAAATGTTTGCTAAATTTATATTACATGCTAAGCACAGTGTACTAGGGTTTTGGTGGTGAAACTGACAAAGTCCCTGCCATTAGAAATTTAATGTCTAATATGCCCCCTTGGTGGGCATGTGGTTATTGATCTCTTTTGGCCAGAACTGTAGAACCAACTGTCCTAATCCTGTTTGATCCAAGGTTGCCTTTCCATGGTCGGCAGCCCCAAAACCAAAGCAGATTCAATGATTTCATCTCTTTGTCTTAATTTTCTTCTCACCACTGTTTTCTTTGACTTGACTATATCATCAAGACATCACGTTTATTATTCTTGAAGGATTGAAGTTTCAGGAAGACCTCTTTCCCTAAAGCTTAGAGCAAAGGGGTAGTTGCTACAGAAATAAAGCTAACTGAGTCTGGACAGGAGTAGGCAGCTTCTAATGTTTTCTCCCCATCTCCAGCTCTGCAGCCCTAAGTAGCAGAAGAAGGCGTCATTTCCTTTTTAATACCTGCCCTCCACTTTTGTCTCCTGGGTCTAGGTGTCAACATTGCATACTTGAACACTGGCATCGGAGGACACAAAGCTCCCAGTTTGGCAGACCGACAGCGGGAATACCTTTTAGACATGATCCCTCCCCGGTCTATATCGCAATCCATTAGTGGACAGAAATAACGCCTGTTCCACTTGTACTGCCCCAACCTTGAATCCTTTACCCCTCTCCTCTCCCTTTGGCCCTAACTTCCGTCGCATGCAGTGCCTGTACTGGTGCCTACCATACACGGAAAACAAAACAGAAGACAAAAAATAGAAATCAACAAGAAAACACAAGCCCTGCCCCACCACCTCCCCTTTATTTCATACTGCTGCGATCTGTTCTTCTGCCGCTCTGTCTTCTCTCTTCAGTTTTCTTGTAACAGTGAGGTGAATATTCGCCTCTGATAGAGGTGAGAATGAGGTCCTGGGGAGAAATTTAAGCCCTCCTGACTTGTGTTTCTAAAGTTTGTTTTTATGCTGTAATGATTATTACTGTTTTTAATGATGTTGTGTGTCCTCCCTTTGTTCAGTGGACGGTTAAACCTCCCCCCCCCCCAATACTTTTCTTTTCCTTTTCCCCCTTTTTCTTTTTTTTTTCTTCTTTTTTTCCCCCCCAATAAACACAAATTACATACAGTTAAATAGTAGGAGCATTGCAGTAGGGTCCCAGCTGCCAGGTAAAACATGACCAGGAGTATTAGGGCAGAGTTCTTATGCACTTAACCAGGGGAGGTGGTGGCATCAACCAAGGAGAAACAGCACACCCACTGTGGAGTCTCTGGATTGGACAGTTCAGGAGGCAGTGTTAGTATTTAAGTTGGGCTCTAAGAATGAGGGGAAAGAGCCTGGAGGGAGAAGCTTTAAAACGTAACCATCCTACAACTGACTCAGAGAAGGGGAGAAAGGAGTATGATGATGAGCATAATGTTGAGCCAAGGAAGACTGAGACCAGGTCCTAGCCTTCTGGATGCTGGGGGAATAAGATTGGTCTCCTGATCCTAGTGGAGTCGTGGGAGTCTATTCCAGGCCAACTAGCCCAAATTAATTAATTCATCCTATTTTCTTATAAAAATTTTCCCTATCCCCCCCCCCTTTCTTTATTCTAGTAACCACAGCCCCATTTGTACTATAGAGGAATGGCTGTTCCCAGCCTGAGTGTTGGGTGACCTAGAGTTGGGATGGACATGAAATGATAAAGGGAGGAAATAGACTTAGAGGAAGGAAGAAGGGCTTTCTCTCCTGACAGCTGAGGCTCACAATTGTCTGTCTTCACCCTCTGAGTGCCAGGAGGTGAGGGTGAGGGCACCTAATCAAGTTGGAGTCTTGCCCTAACCCTCCTGCACTGACTGCAGAGCCAACTGCTCAGAACCAGACCACTCACGTCCAAACCAACTTTAGGCCTCTGCTAGAAAATTGTCACCACCCACCCCCTCGAATTCTATTAATTGTGCCCTGCCCCCTTCCTTAAGTGCTACTAATGTAGAAAATGAATTTAATTGTGCAATGTTGCTGTTTTGGGGATTGGGGAGATGAGTATCCCATTTACTCATACGGTGGGGGAGGGGTGGGGACCCGGCTGTTTTTTGAGGTCAGGGAAGTCCCGTAAAAGCGGGGTTTCTGCTCTCACAGTGTACACCCACCTGCCTCTCCAGCTCTAAAAGCTACCACGGTGCTGGAAAGGGATACTCTCAGCAGAGAGGGGTGAAGAGTTGTTTAATATTTTGCCCTTGAAAGCCACCTGGGGAAGTTCCCCCACTTTTATTTTTTAAAATTAAATAATTTTTTTAAAGTAAGAAGGCACTTTTAAAATTAACACACACACAAACTGCACATCTACCCTATAAAGTTTGGGGATGGGATGGGAGAAGGAGCTAGAATCAGGCTCAGTTCTCCCCACTCTGGCCTCTATTCCCCATACTCCAGAGCCACAGTGGGTGATTATACTGGCCTTACAAGGCCTTCCTGGCTTTTTTCTTTCCTCCCTCCCCCCAAATTCATTGAGCACTTAATAAAGGAGCAGAGCAACAGCCCATGTCTGTGCTCCCCCAGTGGTGAAATGATCTGGAAGCTAGACACTAGTAACAGGTAGTGATGGGGTTGTTTCGAGTATTTTTCTGGGGAATGTGTTACCCCTGACTGTAAGTGGTGGGAGGGGGGTGTTAATGGAACTGGGTGTGGTATTATTTTAAAATTATATATATATATATATATAAAGATATATTCTTACATGTCTTCTTTGCCCTCTGTGCTTTGAAAGCACTGGATAAATCGTTTGGTTTTGCTTTTCTGTCTTCCATGAAATTGGAAGCTTTTTAAAAAAATATTTTCCCTACAGGTCATCTTGCCTTTGTGGCATGTCTGTCTAGCCTCTCCCCCCCCCCCCCCCATGATGAAGTGCCATTTCTGTTATGTCTCCCCTCCCCCAGCTCAGAGGTGCTCAGAGGTACGAGGTGCCCAAGTTTGTCAGTTGAGATTAAAAATAAGAAACAGAGAATGTGCAATATCGTTTGGCTGGGGTCTGTCCCTGCCCTGAACTGAGCCCCTTCCCTGGGAGCCAGGCCACCTTTGGATGGTGTTTGGAAGTCAGATGTATAGAGAAGGGGGAATGATGGGGAAGGAAAACCTATAGTTGAGTGCCTGCCAAGGTGCTGAGGCAGTGGGGGAGAGGGTGGAGTCTTTCCTGTTTTTATCCCCTCAGGGTCAGTTACATAGAGGCTGCTTATTCACTAGTAAAGCTCCATGACCCTTTGCTCAATCGCTGAGGTTTGATTTCTTACCCTCTCTTTTCATTTTAATACCCTTCCCAGGGATTAGTGATGGGGGTAAGGTTCCCCTAAATCATGGTAAAGTATTAGCCTTCCACCTCCTTCCTTCCCTCCCTCTCCCCTGTCTTCCTCATTTCTCTACTTTTTCATCCCTGATTGCCTTGAGTCCCTCCAAGCCTATTGTTGCTGTCCATCCCCAGGCCTTGGGCCCCATAGACACTAAGCTAAAGATAGGAGGAAAGACCCTCTGTTCAGGGTTATCTTTCACCCCTGGAGCTCTGAAGCTCAGGGTAATATAGTGAGGATCCAACTAGTTCTGCCTGGCTTTCTCCATCCCCAAAGCCTCTAAAAGTCGTCGTTTATGGATGGTGGCTTACTCCCTAGAAGCCTGAAATGGGTGGATGAGTGGTAAGGCTTGGGTAAAGCTGAGGGACCGAGGTCCTTATTTGTCTCTCTTTGATTTTTCTTTTCTTTTTATTTTTTATTTTTGTCACTTGACCACAGCATCTGGACTTCCTTCATCCCTGGAATAAGTATTTCCCCCCACATTTTTGTATGTATGTATGGTAGACATATTTTTTTTAAAACAGAGATGTGTTCCTGCTTTGGTTTTCTTTCTTTTCCCCTTTAAAAAGAATTAGCTATAGGACTGCTTTGTAAAGATGCTTCTTGATATTTTACTTTTGTTCCTTTTCCCCCTCCACTCCCTTTTCTCCCCATTCCTCCAGAAGGCATAACCCTTCCCTCCACCCCATCCCAGTCCCAGGCTCCCTTCCCCTCCAACAAGACCTTCATTAGCTTATGATATTTGCTGCCGAGATGTTATAACAAGGACTCATTCGTGTATATAAGCTATTTCTTGATTCATTTAAAAGGAATTGTACATTGTGTAGAAAAAAAAAGCTGAAAAAGAGAAAAAAAAGCCCTAGCCATGGATATTGTGAAACCGTGTTATGTCATTTTGTAATGTGCCCGTTTGTGTATGATCCGTGCAAAAGGGTTTCTGGGGAAGGGGAGGAGGTAGGGAGGCAGGGCTGTGGAGGGTGGGTAGGAGAGTGGGCCGGGCCCAGCACACTGAGACTGGCAGCTGCTCCAACCCCATCCCTCCTTAGAGAAGCCACCTCCCCCACCACCCACCCCTCTTTTGTGCCTTGCCTCCCCACCCTGGAGTATTCCCTCCGGGTCACCAGCACTGCCTTGGCAGAGCCCACTCCCTACCCTAACCTGCCCACCCTCTCTACCCCCCAGCATTAGGGTGATACTGTGGGGAAGTGCTGGGGGTTGGGAGGTAGCCGAGGAATGGGGCAGTTCCTGGGGGCATTGAAACCAAGTATTATGAATTGTAATTGTATTTGCACTGTTTTTTCCCCCCTCTTACTGCATCAGCATATATACAATATACCTATATAAGAAAATTTAGTGTCAAGCTTTCTTATGCAAGGGATTTCCCCTACCTCACCCCCCACCCCCAAAAAAGAACCTAGTTTCATGGGCCTTTGAGGGGGGGGATTGACAGGGGACGATAGAGAAAGGACTTGAACAAGTCATCCTAAGAAAGTCTCACCTGGGGAAAGCCCTGTCCATCTGCACACAGTTTTAGGCTTTGTAAACTGGGGTGAGGCTGGGCTACTATGAAAGCTAAGGCTCCTAGTCCAGACTTGAGAGTAAAGAGAACCACACACAAAGTGGGGTGTGGTGGTGGCACAGTCTGAAGACCTGGGGTCTAATCCCAAACTTTCCTACTAACTTGCTGTGGTAGAATTAATTTTCTGGGTCTCAGTTTTCTTATTTGTGAAATTACAGTGGAAATCATCTTGCCACCAAGTTAATGCTATGCTTCCTTCTCCAGCCTGTGAACAGCTTGAGGTGAGGAGAAGGTTGGGCTGAAAAACCAGGGAGAAAACCAGAGTAACTATGCTAACGTGGTTATATGTGTGACAAGGCCCTGGGGGAGCTGCCAGGTTTCTGCTGTGACTTGGTTTGGGAAAGGCAGCAGAGTGGTGTCTAGGACGTCAGTAAACCGTGACATCTTTGCCCTTATGCCTCCAGTCATTTGAGGGTATGGACCAGGCCTCCGGCCGCACCTCACAAACAGCCACAGGATCCTAAGGGTGGGGTTGACCGGTGATGCCCCAGGTTAGTGGTCTAGTGACTTACACCCTTTTTGAGCTACTGGTTGTGAAACTTCCCGTCATCTTGGTGACACAGTAGGAGAGCTCAAACATAGTCCCCAGCTTGTCTCCTTCCCTCATATCTCATCTGAATCGCCTAAAGACAGCTGTCCGCACACAGTCTGTCTCTTTCAGGGGCCCAGTTTCCCCACAGCCTGGCTGAGTACTCCCACACACTTGAGGTTCTTGGCTGGTAAAGCCTGGAGAGGATACAGGACGATGGATGAGGCCCTGATGACCGTGGAAGGATAGACCGGGGTGGAGGGTGGGGAGCAGGGAGGTGGGATGGGGAATGGCCTTCTCTGAACGGGGTGGGTGGGAGGGGAACAAGACCCTTTTGCACAACCCTCTTTTAAGTTTCCTTTTTTTTTTTTTTTAACGCATTCTAATTTTCTGCATTGTGTTTGGGAATTAAAATGAAAAAAACTAAGACCAATAGAAACTGGGTTTCAAAAAGGCAAATACACTCCCATCTGTTTCAGATGCTGCTGAGCATTTCAGTAGTGACAGATTCAAATAATAAGCTAATTTTTGGAGAAAGGATTAAAAGAAAAAAAAACTTTGTAATATTTATCACTTGCAAGCTATGTTTAATAAAGAAAGGAATGGTTTCTAAACTTTCCTGTGGCTTGTGCTTTAGTCATGGTGGGCAACTGGTGGGAGAATTTTAGGGGTAATTGGGAGATGGGCTCTGGGTTGTACTCCCTTCAGACATGGGGTACCTGTGGTTTGTACCCTCTCCAATTGTGCTGATTACTTAAAGCCCTTACCTACGTCTGTATTCATATTCCCCTCCATCTTCATGTGGAGCCAGTGTTCCAGAAGCTACTGACCCCACTTTAGTTACCTGATTACTTAAGGTCTAAAGGTACCTGGAAGGGGAGGTAGCATTTAATCCAAAGTCTGGGTCTCCATTCTGTCCAAGGTAGAGCTGTTTCCTAGCCCTCCTCAGCCCTTCCCTGCATACTGCTCTAGTCTCTAGTGACTGAATTCTTTGTAACATGCTGGTTTCTCCAGGTGAGGACCTTATACTAGCAGCTCACACTGCTCTTAGCAAACTGCAGAATCATTCCTTAATCTGTATGCACCATCCCCTAAAAAACCTAGAATGCTCGGTGTACCACCTTAATCAACCCACTCCCCCATGTTTTCCTTTCAATTCATTCATTCACCAGTCACCCAGAGTAAACAAATGCACACAGCTGGCCTGAACCAGTTAAAACTGCTGCAGAGCGCTGGCTGGTGTGCTCAGTGGTTAGAGCATGGCCCGCACACTGTAGGGTCTCTGGTTCCATTCCAGATCAAGGGCATATACCTGGGTTGCAGATTCGCTCCTGCCCTGGGTTGGGGTGGTGCAGGAGGCAACCAGTCAATGTGGATCTCTCACATCTATGTTTCTCTCTCTCTTCCCCTCTTTCCCTCCCTTCCACTCTTTGAAAAAGCAACGGCAAAAACATCCTCAGGAGAGGATTAACAAAAAACAAAAACTGCAGAAAGTCAGGCCATGTGACATCAGAACCAATTACCATGCCCAGAAAGGTGTGATAAACATGCTAACCATTGTTTACAAGCCATGACTCTTAGATTTAAATATGTAGGCTGTATTTGTAGATATGTGATATTTATTGTCAGTGAAATTACTACAGTGTTTTCTCCAACATATGGCCTGTTCACTAAAATTTGTTTAAAATGTCGTATTTTCCAGCATATAAGACTTTTTAAAATATATTTTATTGATTTTAGAGAGGAAGGAAGAGGGAGAGAGAGATAGAAACATCAATGATGAGAGAGAATCATCGATTGGCTGCCTCCTGCATGCCCCTACTGGGGATCAAGCCCGCAACCCAGGCATGTGCCCTTGGCCTGGAATCGAACCTGGGACCCTTCAGTCCGCAGGCCAACGCTCTATCCATTGAGCCAAACCAGCTAGGGCATAAGACGACTTTTTAACCCAGGAAAATCGTCTATACGCCCAGTCTTCTTATACGCCGGAAAATACGGTAACAGTGAATTAATAACAAAAAATCTATTAATTTAATTTTAAGCAAATCTTGCGTTAAAAGCATTTAAAAATTAACAGGGTGCTAATTTTTACATATGACACACGGATAAGAAATTTTGTCCGCTAAATCCGAATCTGTTAAATCGAGGTCCACAAAAATCAAAGGTCTGTACACTATTTGTGTCTATACTGCATCTATTGTTTTAAGCCACTCACTCATCTTATTCGGTTATTTAACAAATCATCACTGTGGGTACCATGGCCAGAAGCTGAGAGTATGGCTGTGACAGCAAAGGGATAATAAGCCTTTCTTTTCCTTTATCCTTTACCTTCTCTTTTTTTTTTTTTTTTTTTTTTTTTAATATATTTTATTGATTTTTTACAGAGAGGAAGAGAGAGGGATAGAGAGTTAGAAACATCGATGAGAGAGGAACATCGATCAGCTGCCTCCTGCACACCCCCTACTGGGGATGTGCCCGCAACCAAGGCACATGCCCCTGACCGGAATCGAACCCGGGACCCTTGAGTCCGCAGGCCGACGCTCTATCCACTGAGCCAAACCGGTTTCGGCGACCTTCTCTTTTTTTTAACCTTTCTTTCCTTGTACTTGTCTCTGTGCCCTCCCGTCCCACTCCCCTGCAGGTTTTCAAAATAATTCCTCACCCAGTCCTGTCGCAGCGGACCCCCAAACCACTGGATAGAAACAAAGCCAATATCTCAGTCTGTTCCCTTCATTTTTGTTTTTTTCACTTTGTATTTTAGTACTTGGTAACCTATCTTTAACCCTTTCATATATGTCCTTTACCAAGAACTTTTCTTACAAAATGTGCCTCGCCCTAGCCAGTTTGGCTCAGTGGATAGAGCATCAGCCTGCGGACTGAAAGGTCCTGGGTTCGATTCCAGTCAAGGGCCATGCCCAGGTTGGGGGCTTGATCCCCAGGGGGAAGGCGTGCAGGAGGCAGCTGATCAATGATTCTCTCATTATTGATGTTTCTATTTCTCCCTCTCCTTTCCTCTCTGATTAAAAAAATATATATAGCATAACCGGTTTGGCTCAGTGGATAGAGCATCGGCCTGCGGACTCAAGGGTCCCTGGTTCGATTCTGGTCAAGGGGCATGTACCTTGGTTGCGGGCACATCCCCAGTAGGGTGTGTGCAAGAGGCAGCTGATCGATGTTTCTCTCTCATCGATGTTTCTAACTCTCTATCCCTCTCTCTTCCTCTCTGTAAAAAATCAATGAAATATATTAAAAAATATATATATATAGTAATAATAAATGTGCCAGTATTTCATTCATTCATCCATCCATCCATTCATTTATTCCTACTTGGGGCCAGACCCTCCTCGGTTTGCCTCTTTTATAAGCTCTAGTTCAGCCCTGAGCTGTCCTGAAATGTCCTGGCCTTGACCAAGGAGGCTGTGTTCTGCGTGGTCAGACTGTTCAGCGGGGTAGAACCTGGACCATATGACAACTTGTCTACCACTGGCTGAACCCCGCCTCATTCCCCGGCATTTTACTGTGAGCCCGCCCGCACACTTGTCTCACTTGATCCTCACTAAAGCCTGTGAGGCAACTGCTTTAATTTCTCCAGTTTGCAGATGAGAAAACCACGTGTCAGAGAGTTTGAGTAATGTGTCCAATGTCAGAGGGACTGGCAGAAATGGGACTCAAACCTGGGTCTTGGAGGTACTGGCCAGCTGACGGCATACCCCTCCTGCCACTGTGGGAAATCCTATCTCCCTGGTGCCTCCCATGGTAAGGCGCACCCCAGGGGAGTGCTTGAGGAGTGACTGGTCAGGGCGTTGGTCCCAGCTCCTGTCCCTGGAGAAGAGCCTGCACTGACCCCAGCTCCTTTCTCAACATTTAGGAAACCCTCGAACCCTCTGTTACTGGTTGATCCTCTGCTCCCAGCAGAGCCTGCTGCTCTTCTCACGTTCCTAAGACTCTGGCCATTCCTTCCCTGCCTCCATGGGCAGCAGGATGGAGGACCATGCCTGCCCAATACCCTGGCATTTGACCAGGAGCACTGAGTATCATGGAAGCCCCCCTGCCCCAGGTGGCTGATTGGGAATGAGAAGTGGGAGGCCATACTGGGACCCCCTCTGCTCTCAGGGAGGAGCCTCTGAGCCCCACTCTCCGCTTTCAGTTTATAAATTGGTTCCAGATTAGGCACACAACAGCTCCCTCCCTTCCCCTTTCAGTCTTCAGTCTAAGTTATACATCTTTTGGCCCTGGCTGGTGTTCCATTCCCGGTCAGGGTACATGCCCGGGTTTTGGGCTCCATCCCCAAAATGGATGGGGGCATTCCTCTCACTGTCTCTTTCTAAAATCAATAAAGACACGTTTTTAAATAAAACTGAGACAGATGTATTATTTCTGGAAGGTCTCACAGTAACTTTTTTTTAAAAAAGTTATACATCCTTTGATGAAATTTTGTCACTGCCAAGGCACTCTGGCGCTTTCCCAAGGTTCCTTGTTATTTCTACTATGGAGCCCCCTAGTGGACGGTTCAGGCACTACTCCCCTCAGCCACCTGCAGCTCCCCCTTCTGGCTGAGGGGTCCAACACACTGGCTCCTGCTTGGTACCAGCTCCTCAGAGGCTCTGCTGTGAGCCTCGCTTTGGGCATAAAACCCTCCCACCCCACGAGGCCTGTATTTGGGGTCACCCTGGGTATTTAATCTCAGTTACAAGCTATTGTTATCGGAACCCCAAGAAGGAAACATGCAAGCACACACAGGTACAAACACAGGCACACCCTCACATGTATATAACATACACAAACACACATGGAACTGCACCCAAGCATCCACTCCCAGCCAAGACACAGGCTGACTCTGAGCCTGCATCCTCTCCTCTCCCCCCAGCCCCCCGGCCCAAAATCCATCAAGGGTTCCCACTGCCTCTGGATCAAGTCCCAACTGCTTTCCACAGTGGGCCTGGCCTACATTGACTGTTACCCCAGACCGGCCACTCTCTTTTCACCCTTGTTGTGCTTTTGCACAAGGAAATGTCAGGAATGCCACCCTCTCCACCTTCCTGACCTGGCTGCTCACTCAACCTCCCTGACCTCTCCACCTTCCTCACTCTTCAACCTTCCTGACCTCTCCACCTTCCTGACCTCACCTCTCCCAACACCCAGCTTGGTAGAACTTACTCCTGAAGCCCCTGACCATCTCCAGCCCAAAGCTGGGTTAAAGGCCCCTAGCCTGGGTTCCTACAGCTCCTCCCTTGGTACCAGGACGTTCTGTCTGCCTCCTGCTGCACTCCCAACACCCAGCAGTGCCTCACAGACCATAGGTGCTCCAAATGTCTGTCTCTACGAAGGATCTGTACCACCTACAACCACATCGGCCATACCTACTCCCAGTGGTGCCAGCTCCCATGCCCTCCTCTCTGCCTGGTGCCCACTCTGATTCCCCTAGTCCTTGCTTACTACTCAGGGTCAGCTGGGCACCCTGGCCGTGCCGGGTATTGGCCACACAGCGGTAGGTGCCCACCTCAGCCTGGTGTACGCTGGTGATGTGGAGCATGCCACCAGGCAGCAGTGTGACCCTAAGGACGCAGAAGTCAGGGTCCATGGCTGTGCCCTGGCCCCCAGCCTGCCACCCCTCCACACTCCCGGCTGGTGCTCACCGGTGGTCAGCAGTACTCAGGGCTGTGCCATTATGTTCCCAGGAAATGGAAGGTTTGGACACCCCCCGGATCAGGCACTGGAAACGGGCAACTCCACCCCGCTCCACCTCAATGGACTCTGGATGTTGGTGGAAACGGGACAGACCAAGGCACAGGGGACCACCTGAATGCCACAGAGCCGGACCTGGGCTTTGCCCCCAGCAACTATGTTCCAGAGCCCTGGCCCCACCTCTGAGCCCACATCAGTCACTCCTGCTGCCCACTTCACTACGCAACCCTGCAATCTGGTGTCTGTGACTTTCATGGGCCATGAGCACTTTGCTTTCCTCCATAAAAAAAAAATTAAAAATTACAATTTACATTAGCATTGGTAAGAGACAAATATAACCCAGGCTGGGATCATTATTATGTGTTATTATTTTTTCCTTATGGTTTTAAAGAAGTTAGAATTAAGACAGTTTTATGGGCTCCTGACAGTAACCCGGGCTCTAGGCCCTGTGATTACCGTGTCTCATGGCTAAGTCGGCACTGCCCGGGCCCACTCTGGGCAACTCTGTGCCCCATGAGTTCCTCCGTGGGTGCCCTGTGCACTCACCCCACCCTAAGAAGCAGCCTGGTCACTTGCCAGCTGTACCTGGTGAAGCAGCTGGTGAAGGTTGAAGAGTGAGGAAGGTGGAGAGGTCAGGGAGGTGAGTGCCCAGCTGACCCAGGTGAAGCAGCCTGGTCACTTGCCAGCTGTACCCGGGCCCACTGGCTCACCAGCTGCCCATAGCGGTTCTGGGCCACGCAGTGTACTCATGGGCCTGGGACAGGAGGCTCCGCTGGCCAGCCAGGGCGGCCAGATGCAGGGAGCCATCCGGCATCCGGGTGGCACCGCTGTCAGCCAAGGCCAGTCCATCCAGGAAATGGACACCGGCGGCTCACCCTCCACCTGACAGGGCAGCACCGGTGGGCGCTCCCACACAGCCACCACGTCTCCGGGCTCTGCACAAAGGCCAGCTCGGAGCCTACAGCACGGCCTGTGGGGACAGCCAGTGAGGCCAGACGTGGCAGCCTCCTGTGCCCACCGCGTCCCTTCAGTTTTGATCCCTTTCCAGCCTGGGTGAGGGGTGAGACCTGGGGTCAGCCAGGGGGGAGCAGGGAGGGGCGCAGGGCGGGCACAATAGAGAGGTCAGGGGCCCAGGCATGGGCATTGTGCTCCCTAGGAGACAATGGGGTCGCCCTCTCCTTCCCCTGCCAGCCCATCTGTCTGTCTGCCCGCAGGGTCAGGTTCCCAGGACTCCTGACTCCCCCTGCACGTCCCCGCCACCAGGACCCCAGCCTCTGAATAGGGAAGGGACACTTAACTCATTGGCAGACACACATTTGGACAAAAAATCCAACCTCACAGACCACCTTCTAGACACAGTTGTATCCCAGACACATTCACAGAGGACACACAGGTGGCACACTGATGCCCTACAGGCTCCAAGTCACAAATATAAGAGCACAGGGCAACAGACACCGATGCCGCAGGCCCAGGGATGCCTGAGCTGAGCTGTGAACCCGCATGCAGCCCTGCCAACCACGCACACCACGTATGATGCCTCTGCCCGCGAGGCTGAGCCAGGCTGCCCAGCAGGTGGGGGTGATGGGTGGGCCTTGGAGGGGCCAGCACCCACAGACCCAGGGCTCATCCAGCCTCAGTCCCTCAGGGACATCTGGGGAAACCTACTGGCCCCTGCTTTTCCAAGACCCTGCCTGACAGCTGCTCCTAACCCTGAGCATGACCCCGGCTTCCTTCAGCTGGCGCAGCCTCACGCTGGAGCAGTCTTGGTTTCCCAGAGGCTGGCCCTCCACATAGTTCTTGCACGCACGCACGTGCATGCACACGCACAAGCACACGACTGTCCCCTCTCTGCATCCTGCAGGGCTTCTGCACCTCTGCTCCTACACTCCTGTCCCTCTCCCATTCTGCTCCCAACGCTCCCACCCCCAGGTCCCCTTATTCTCCCATCTACCTCTCCCATCTGGCCCCCCCTCGTTCCTCCCCCATTGTCCTTTTCTTCCTTCTCCCCTCACACCCTGCAGCCCCATCCCTTTACCCCAGTCTTGGAGCAGCAGCAGCAGCAGCCCAGCCCCATGTCCCCTCAGCCCGGGCTACTCCCCAAGAGCCTTGGTTTGCCTTCAGCCTGGGGGCCCCTGAGCTGTGGGCATTCCCCACCCCACCCTCGGGAGACACAGTGTGGGTGGGGGGCTCTGTCCTTATTTTGGGGAGCCCAGGATCAGGGAGGCGAAGGTCGTGGGTCGAGGCCAGAGGCTGCTGTCCACTCTGTCCTCCCTGGAACTCAGTCTCTCTCTACTTTCAGTCTGAGCCCCTTCCCCACCTCCATCCACTATTCTCTCCTCCCAGGACCCAGCAGACACTGAGACAATTGGGGCGGGGAAAGGGGAGAGGGTGGGGGGGCAGTGAGAGCAGGGAAAAGTTGGGGGTCAAACCCGCCCCGCTTCCAGCCTCCAGAATCCTTTCCCTGCCCATCAGACCCACCCCTTCCTCCTTCTCAAACTTTGAGAATGAAGTGTTAAGGGGAGTTGGGGCATCTGTTCCCCTAAGCTCATCTCTGGGGATTCAGCTCCTGGACAGGGGTGGCTTGGAGTCTGATTTGGGGGTCCCAGAGAGGGGCGCAGAGCCCCCAACCCTCCTAGCAGGGCTGCTGTCCCAGGTGCTGAGGCAGGGCCCAGCATGGGGGAGCTCATTCCATTAGTTTGGCGGTGGCCCTGGCAGCCCCTCACCACTCATAGTGTCACTTTACAAAGCTGTTCTCTCTGTTCTTGTTGGGACAATGGATCGGGGCCTTCAGGGGCCGGAGGCCAGCAGGCGGGAGGTGGGAACCCAGCCTCCACTGCCCCATCCTACAGAGAAGAGGCCCAGACCCCTCCCCTGGCCCCGCTGACCATCTAAAACATGCAAAAACGCCCTGGCCTGTGTGGCTCAGTTGGTTGGAACATCATCGTCCCATGCACCCAAGGATTGCAGGTTCAATTCCCTAATCAGGTCACATACCCAGGTTGTGGGTTCAATCCTGGTCAGGGGCATACAGGAGGCGACTGTTTCTTTTTCTCCCTCCCTCCCTCTCCCTTCCTCTCTTTCAAAACATCAATAAAAACGTATCCTTGGGTGATGATTAAAACATGCAAAAAAGGGGGCCTCCCTTTTGCCAAAGGAGCCTGGGGCCCAAAAAGGCCCTAACTTTGAGCCTTGCTATTCTGTAGGAACCCCTCCCCAAATGGGAGTCCTCCAACAAGGAGAGCTGCTGGGAATGTGAGAGAGGAGGTATGGGGGAGGGTGGGAGAGGAGGAGGAGAAAAGCGGGGAGGAATCTGGTCCGTGTTCTGCCCTGAGGCCACAGGCAGCCAGGCTTCTGCCCCCAGAAGTCCAGCCAGTCTGACTCCTGACCACCCCCCTCCCCCCTCCTGGAGTCCTCCCCTCACCACGTCCCTCAGCTTCTTGTGTCTGGCTTTGCCCTGCACAGCTGAGGTGTGCCCCTGCCTCGTCGGCACAAGCTCTATCCTCAGTCTTCACCCCAACACGCTCAACCTTCTCCTTCCAGACCGGCAGTCCTGGGGTGTGCCTCCTGGGCCACCCCTAAAGGAGACTGCCTTGTGGGGAGAGCTTCCAGCCTCCCCCGGGCCGTCCTGACCCAGCCCTGCATCTCTCGGGCCCACCGTGCCTGGGGCAGCCTCCTGCGTCAGCGCAGCCCGGACAGGAAAGGGACCACAGGCTCTGTGGCCAGGGAGACAGGACCAAGTCACTTGTGAGCCATGCATCCTCTGTAGGCAGTCTGACCTCTCGGAGCCCGCTTCATCTATAAAACGGGGCGGGTGTGTGGCGGAGCAACTTTGCCCCATGACTGGGAGGCCAGCATTAAGTAAGGGCTGAGGACAGAGCCTGCTCGTGCCTCCCCCCCCCCCCCCCCCCCCGCGCCCCTTTTCCCGTCTGGTTTCCCTGCAATGGTGGAACTGCCCCTCACAACACCTGCTGAGAAGATGCCTCCCTAGCTGCAGCACTTGCTTTGTCACCTCCGAATTCACACAACAGAGTGACCCCCAGGGCATAAAACCAACGCAGAAGACCTGGATTCAAGTCCAGGCTCTGTCACTAAGCAGCTATCTTGCCTCGCTCAGGCTGGTACCCCTCACCTCTGAGACTGCCCACCTGTGAAATGGGAGGAAGGAGGACCTTCTAAGGTGTGAGGATCAGGTGAAACGCATGGCCCTTGAAGGACCAAGCACCACCACGTGTCGCGCCCCCCCCCCCCCGCCTTTTGAGAATTGGACTAAGATATTAATTCATACACGATAAGTCCACCTGTTCAAACTGTACAATTCAATGGTTTTAGTGTATTTACAGAGTTGCACAACCATCACCTTAATCTACTTTGGAACATTTTCATTACCCCCAAGAAGCATCGTGCCCGTTAACATTCACTCCTGCTGCCTCCTGGCCAAGCAACCACTAATCTCTCTGTCTCGGCCTGTCTGCCTGCTCTGGGCATCTCATATAAACACGGGCTTTTGTGCCTGGCTTCTTTCAAGTAGCATAATGTGTTCAAGGTTCATTCAGGTGGTGACACGTATCAGTGCCTCATTCCTTTTTTTTAAATCTTTTTATTGATTTCAGAGAGGAAGGGAGAGGGAGAAATATCAATGATGTGAGAGAATCATCAATTGGCTGCCTCCTGCACGCCCCCCACTAAGGATCAAGCCCACAGTCCAGCCCTTGACCAGAATCGAACCTGGGACACACCAGTCCACAGGCTGATGCTCTATCCACTGAGCCAAACTGGCCAGGGCAGTGCCTCATTCCTTTTTGTGGCCTAATACTATCTCTCTCTCTCTTTCTCTCTCAAGTCAATTTAAAGGACAAAAGAACTTTCCTTCATCAACTAGGACCGCTTGATAACCCTGAAATACAATTCACACAAGGAGCAATGCTTGATTCTTTCCTTTGACTACTAATACACATAAAGTCGTTGGTGCTCTATGGAAGCAGTTTTTCTCCGTCTCCCTTTATCCTCACATCCCCTTTAGTATCACTCTGAACTGCTACATGTTGTATAGTCAGTGTTTCAAGTGCATTCATTATTCTTTTCCTTAAATATGTTTTTATTGATTTTTTTTTTTTAGAGAGAGAGGGATACAGAGATAAAAACATTGGGGACACTTTCCCCCTTCCCATGTGGAAGTCTGTACTTGTTCTTCAATAAATCTCCAACTTTGCTATACCAAAAAAAAAACAAAAAAACAACAAAACAAAAAACATCATCGATGAGCCTCCAGCACGCCCCCTACTGGGGATCAAGTTCGAAACCCAGGCATGTGCCCCATCTGGGAATCAACCAGTGAGTGACCTCTTGGTTCCTGGGTCAACCCTCAACCACTGAGCAGGCAGGGCTCATTAATCTTTTTGACATTCAGATTGCCCTATTTATTATTATTATTATTATTATTATTATTATTTTCTTTTAAAATCCTCACCTGAGGACATGCTGTTATTGATTTTTTTAAAATTTTATCTTTATTGTTGAAAGTATTACAGGGTATGTGCCCTAACTGGGAAGTGAACTCACCACTCTTTCTTGTACAGGACGACCCTCCAACCAATTGAGACCAGGGCTGGATTGCCCTATTTTAGGCAGTGGGAGTTCTGTGTCCTTTTGCTGTTATCCAGTTCTTTTGATATTTTTTGCTTTCTGGCACAAGATGCCTCAAGGATCATCCTGTTTCCTATCCCCAATCTGGAATCGGCCCTTCCTCCAGGGAGCTGGGCACCAGATCTCATTGCTGTGTGATTGTTCACTGCTTCAAGGCATTTTCAGTGAAATACAAAATTTTTACTTTACTAACTTTATTTTTAAATATTTTTATTGATTTCAGAGAGGAAGAGACAGAAACATCAATGATGAAAGAGAATCATTGATTTGGCTGCCTCCTGCACGCCCCCTTCTGGGGATTGAGCCTGCAAACCAGGCATGTGCCCTTGACCGGAATCAAACCGGGACCCTTCAGTCCTCAGGCTGACACTCTATCCACTGAGCTAAACCAGCTAGGGCTCTAATTTTATTTTATATGAAACCTTTTGTTTTCTTGCTCTGGAAACAGTGACTCCTAATGTGTGTTAATATACATAAAATAGTTTCAAATAATAACACCACTACTACTAACAAGCACATTCCCAATAAAATGTAACATATCTATTTGTCCTTAGGGAAAAACTAACTTTTGCAATATTCTCCCTGCACAAAAAAATAGATAAACTGTACTTCATAAAAATTTAAAATCTTTTGTTTTTCAAAGGATACTATCAAGTAAATGAAAACCCACAGAATGAGAGAAAATATTTGCAAACTATGTATCTGATAGGGAACTTGAGTTCAGAGTACATTAAAAACAACAACAACCCTCTCCCAACTCAACAGTAAAAAGGCAAACAGCCCAATTTAAAAAAAACAAAAAACACAACAAAACAAGGAAAGCCCTGGCTGGGGTGTCCAGTGGTTAGAGCAGTGGTCGGCAAACTGCGGCTTGCGAGCCACATGCGGCTTGCGAGCCGCGGTTTGCCACTCTGTTGACTAATAAGTTTGCCGACCACTGATCTCGATTCCATTAATTACAGGCTGTTGTTGTTCCTTGTGATTAAGCCCCTAGCATCAGACCATGCAGTGAAGGGTCTCGGGTTCAATTCCTGGTCAAGGGCAGGTCCCTGGGTTGCAGGTTTGATCCCAGCTGGGTTGGGGCATGTGAGGGAGGCCATCAATCAATGTGTTTCTCTCACATTGATGCTTACTCTCTCCCTCCTTCCCTTCCACTCTCTCTAAAAATCAATGGGGAAAAACATATCCTTGGGTAAGGATTAACAACAAACAAACAAAAAACAAGGAAATAATTACAATGGACATTTCTCCAAAGAAAATCTACAAATGGCCAGTAGGCACATGAAAAGATGTTCAACATCACTAGCCATCAGGGAAATGCGAACCAAAACCACAATGAGATACATCACACCCACTAGGATTGACAGTCAAAAGACAAGTAATAACAAGTGTTAGTGAGGAGGTAGAAAACTTGGAACTCAGACTTTGCCGGTGGGAATGTAAAGTCATGCAGCCACTGTGGGAAACAGCTTGGCAGTTCCTCACACAGTTAACAAGTCTCTATAAGACCCAGCAATTCCATGTCTAGCCGGATACCCAAGAGAACTAAAAATACGTGTCCACACAACAACTCGTACATGAACTTTCACAGCGGTGTTATTCAAATAGCCCCGTTTCCATCAACTGATAAACTGTGGCATGTACAGCCAATAGGATATTACTCGGCCGTAAGAAGGAATGAAGTACTGACATTGCCCGTGGAGGTCCCGGGTGTGTCTCTTGCTTCAACAGTGTTTGGACGGAACAGACCCAAAGACGCCCCTTCTTCCAGCCTCTGACCACCGTCTTTCCAGTCGGCACCACCTGAGACCAGCCAACACGCCTTAGCCCCTTATTACCGAACAACACACCTGTTGCTCCTATTGCTGAACAACACACCGTAACTCCCATTGCCGAACAACCATGAGCTCCCAAATTCGTCAGAAATATTCCACCGAGGTGGAGGCTGCGTCCACCGCCTGGCCAGCCTGCACCTGCGGGCGCCCACACCTACCTCTGGACCATGTGGCTCTGGAGGGCGGGGGCCGCTTCTTCCTCGAGTTGGCGGAGAAGCACGAGGGCGCTGAGCGTCTCTTAAAGATGCAAACCCAGCGCGGTGGCCGCCTCCTCCTCCAGGACGAGCAGAAGCCTCCCGAGATGAGTGGGCACAACTCAGGGCGCCATGCCAGCCGCCCTGGCCTGGGAGAGGAGCCTGACCCGGGCCCTCCTGGGCCTGCAGACCTTCAGCTCTGACTCCTGGAGAACCACTTCCGGGTGAGGGGTGAAACTCATCAAGAAGATGGGCCACACCTGCCTGCCCTCCGCAGGCCGCGGCCCCAGGCTGGGCGGGGCGAGTGTCTCTTCCAAAGGCTCCCCCTCAAGCACCACTAGGAGCCCCTGGAGCCCGGAGGCCTTTGAGGGGCCCCTCTGCACCCCCTGGTGTCTGGCTTTTGCCTGAGCCTCTCCCCGAAACCCCAGCCATTCTTTCAACCACCCTGAAGCCCACTCCCATGCATTGGACCAAATGGAACAATAAAGCTTTTTGCAGCAAAAATAAAAATAAAAAGGGATGAAGTACTGATACATGCTGCAATGGGGATTAACCTCGAAAACTGGTTAAGTGAAAGTCACTATACACAGTTCACATATTGTATGATTCCATTCGTAGGAAATACCCAGAATAAATAAATCCATAGAGACACAATATCGATTGGTGGTTGCCAGGAGTTTAGGGGGAGGGGAACTGGAGAGTGACTATGGGTAGGGGTTTCTTTTTATTTTTTAAATATATTTTTTATTTATTCAGAGAGGAGAAGAGAGGAAGAAAGAGAAACATCAATGATGAGAGAGAATCATTGATCGGCTGCCTACAGCACGCCCCACACTGGGGACCGTGCACGCAACACGAGCATGTGCCCTCACCGGGAATTCGAACCATGACCTCCTGGCTCATAGGTAGCCGCTCAACCACTGAGCCACGCAGGCTGAGCTAGAGGTTTCTTTGGGGGGTGATGAAAGTGGTCTAGCCCTAGCTGATTCGCTCGGTGGATAGGGCGTCGGCCTGCAGACTGAATTTGATTGGGTCGTGGGTTCGAGTCCAGTCAAGGGCACGTGCCCGATTGATTGCAGGTTCGATCCCCAGTAGGGGACGTGCCGGAGGCAGCCGATCAATGATTCTCACTATTGGTGTTTCTATCCCTCTCCCTTACTCTCTGAAATCAATAAAAAATATATATATATTTAAAATGTCCTAAATTAGGTAGTGGCCATGGTTGCACAAATTTATGCAGGCATTAAAACCCAAGCTTACATTTTTAAAGAGCGAATTTTATTTTGCGGAATGTGAATTCCATCTCAGATAACTGCTCCCGCAGCTGCCCCCTAGAGGCCCACAGAGAACTCCAGGGACTCGGGCCCGCCCCTCCGCTTTTCTCTTACTTTTAGCGAGAGCGTGGGCCCCCCGCCCCCCGCCCCCCCCTCCGCGCCCCAGTGCGCAGGCGCCCTTCTGGGTCGGAAGACGCGGAGGCCGATCCGGCGCCGGGAGAGGGCTCCTCCCAGCCCCCCGGGGCCGCCCCGCCTTCCTCACGCGGGGACGTGGCCGCCCAGGGCGGGCGGTACCGGGCCCCGAGCCGGGCTGCCCGCGGGGGAATGCCCTTCCCACCCTGCGGTCTCCGGGAGCTTTCCGCCTGGTCCGCCGGGGCCTTCCGCCCGGTGCGCGGGGAGCGGCAGCGGCGCCCGGACGGTGGGCAGCGTGTCTGTTTCGGCCGCGTGGTCGGCAGGTCCCGCTCTGCAGGCCGCGTCCGCCGCCGCTCCGCTCTGCCTGGCAGCACAGAAGCCGCACAGACCACACAGAAGGAATGGCCGTGGCCGGTCCCCGGAAAACTGCTTACAAACACGGAAACCGGAATTCCGTGTCATTCTTACACGCCATGAAATAGCCTTTTGAGTTCCGTAACCCTGAGAAAACATGAAGCCATTCTTAGCCCGCCGGCTGACACAGAACACAACAAACAGGAACGTTTCTCGGCCGCCAGTCCCCCTTTCCTGGCTCCTCTGGTTGTGGAGGGGGGTCCCCTGGGGCCCCGCAGGCACAGCGCTGAGGACGTGGCCATGGTCTGAGGGGCGCAGGCAAGTCCTCCGGTTCCACCGCCCTCCACACCAGCAGCCCAGACGGGATGGCCAGCTTCCCCGAAAGGGACCTGACCACCTGCGGACCAACTTACTCTCCCTTTGCAAACTATCGCATAATCCCATTTCATTTTACTTCAGCGTGCGCGGTTTGCTGTTGTGTGTTTTAGCAGGAAAAGCTAGTTTTTAAATTTTATTTTAATTTTTATTAAATTTTATTCATTATTTTTTAATATTTTTATTGATTTCAGAGAGGAAGGAAGAGGGAGAGGGATAGAAACATCGATGATGAGAGAGAGTCATTGATGGGCTGCCTCCTGCACGCCCCACACTGGGGACCGAGTGGCAGCCCAGGCATGTGGCCTGACCCGCAATCAAACCCTGACCTCTAGGTTTATAGGTCGACGCTCAACCACTGAGCCACACCAGCTGGGCTATTTATTTTTTAAAATAATTCTTTATTGTTGAAGGCATTACATATGTTCCCTTTTTCCCCCATTGGCCCCCTCCAGCCCGCCCCGCCCCCCACCCCAGGCCCTCACTGCCCCATTATCGGTGGCCATGGGCCATGTGTATTTTATTTTTAATTGTGGTAAACGAAAAACCTAATTCTTTTGGATCAAAAGTGTGCTCCCCCGCCCTGGCCGCTGTGGCTCAGTTGATTGAGTGTCGTCCTGTGCACCAAAAGGTGGCTGGTGTGATTCCCCGTCAGGATACATACCCAGGTTTTGGGTTCAATCCCAGGTTGAGGTGCTTACAGGAGGCGACTGGTCAATGTTTCTCTCTCTCTCTCTCTCTCTCTCTCTCTCTCTCCCTCCCTTCATCCCTCCCTATTCCTCTAAAAAAAAATAATAAAAAATGTGCCTTCTTGCAGCTCTCAATTTCTACCACTAACTACAGCCTCTGTGACAAAGCTGGGGCAGAGCAGCTCGGTGGTGAGGACAGAATGCCCACCCGTCACCTGGCTCCGCCCATTGGAACAGACCGCCCTCCTCCCAGCTGTCCTTGCTCCAGAGCAGGAGACATATAGGTACAAGTGACATGTTACATCCGGTATTTGTGGGTTTTGAGAGTGAGGTGCCAGGAGACCTAGGCCAGTGTTGTTCAGTAGAAATACAACATGGTTCATATGTTATTCTAAAGCAGGCGTCCTCACACTACGGCCCGCAGGCCACATGCTGGTGTTTTTGCCGTTTTGTTTTTTTACTTCAAAATAAGGTATGTGCAGTGTGCATAGGAATTTGTTCATAGTTTTTCTTTTAAACTATAGTCCGGCCCTCCAACGGTCTGAGGGACAGTGAACTGGCCCCCTGTTTAAAAAGTTTGAGGACCCCTGTTCTAAAATGTCTAGTAATCACGTTTATAAAGTAAAATAAACAAGTGAAATTCATTTTAATATATGTTATTTAACTCAATACATCCGAAACAGGATTCCAACATGTAGGCAATATAAGAGAATGATGAAAGAAATCTTTCAATTCTCTTTTTGTGGTAAGTCTGAAGCCCAGTGTGTAGTTTACACTTACAGCACGTGGCGCTCGGACCAGCCACACTGTGAGTCCCTGCCAGGAGCGCGTGGCTGGCAGCTACCATATTGGACGGTGCAGATGTAGACAGACTGAGACAGGGGTGGTGGGGAGCACTTGGTGTGCGATGCCACGAGGGAGAGGGCTGCCCGGCTGAGTCCTGGGGAACATGAGCCGAGTTAAGGTTGTGAGGGGGCAGCTGCGCCATGTGCCCTTGCCAGCCAAGTGAAGCAGCTACATCTGGGTTGGACCCCCCCGCCCCCTCCCCCAGGCAGGCCTAGCAGATGAGAGAGGAGAGCAGAACAAGCGGAAGGACTTTCACTGGTCAGTGTGGGAAGATGGCACTTACACCCCAGCGTGCGCCTCCACTAGTCGGTTGGTGACACTGGATTGGGTTTGTTGGTGGAGAGGGGGGCAGCGGATTTTGGAAGGGGGGGCGGGGGTTAGCCAGGGGGCCCCCAGCTTGGTGGTAGGCCCTTCCTCTGGACGCTCATGTTGGGGAGAGGGGCTGGAAGGGGAAAGACGACCCACGGGAAAGTAGCGGGAAATGTCAAGGACCCACAGCTGAAAACAGAGACTTCAGTTCTAGGTCCGTGGTCGGCAAACTGCAGCCCTGGAGCCACATGCGGCTCTTTGGCCCCTTGAGTGCGGCTCTTCCACAAAATACCACGGCCTGGGCAAGTCTGTTTTGAAGAAGCGGCGTTAGAAGTTTAAGTTTAAAAAATTTGGCTCTCAAAAGAAATTTCCATCGTTGTACTGTTGATATTTGGCTCTGTTGACTAATGAGTTTGCCGACCACTGTTCTAGGAGAAGCAGGAGTTTCATCATTTCAAGATTTTAAATGACTTTCTGACACCTCCTTCGGGGCCGTGGGGAGGCCTTCTTCCCTTGATTCCTCCATTCCTCCTGCTGCCACAGGCACACGCGCACTCCGCCCTGCTCCAAGCCGGGTCTTCAAACTCCCAGAGCCTGCGGGGTCCCTACCCAGCCTGCCCCTTAAGGGAACGTATGACCAAGGTTAGGTAAAACTGGGAACATCTGAGCTGGGGAGGCTGCGTGACCCTCTCTTTCCTCCTCGCTGACTGGCTGTGAGGGGAGCTGGACGCCTGGAGTACCCTTTTCCCCCAAATCAAACCTTTGTTTTGCCTGGTGGAGGCCCCGGCCCTCTGCTCTGTGGAGACAGCGAGGGGCAGTGTTTCTGACCACCTCTGCCCCGAGTCAACCCTGGGGGCCTGCAGCTCTGGGGGGGCGGACAGCGGGGCCCTGAACTCAGGGAGTGAGATTGGGACCAGACACCAGGATCACAGAGACATCCGTCACCAGGGTTCTCCAAGAACAGGATCGTCTGGGGTCCCCTGAGAGGGAAAATCCCGAGGCCGCAGGAAGTCAGGGCAGGAGGGCGGGCGCTGTGCCGGGAGCGAACACCCAGGGGAGCAGCAGTGCCACAGCCAAGAGGGAAGACGGACCGGACACGAGAAAGACAGCCGGGCTGGCTCTGGGCGCGTTTATTACAAAATAACGATTACAAACCCGGATAGAAAAGATCCCCACGGCCCCTCCAGCTGGGCCTGGAGGGCGCTCAGATTCGCAGGTCCCCCGCCAGGAGGGCTCTGTGCCGGGCGGGTGTGAGGGGCAGGTAGGCGCCCCCCGCCTGGTCCAGAACGTAGAGCGGGTCGGGCAGGGCGCTCGGGTCGAAGCCCTCCTTGGCCATCCGAACCTTCTGCTGCTTGAAGGTCTCCGTGGTGGCCAGAGACTCCTGGGAAGGGGGCGTCACAGGGGGTTGAAGGGAGGGGTGGCTGCCCAGGTGGCTCAGGTGAGTTGCCTGGATTTTATTAGGGGGCGGGTCTGGGCAAAGGGGGGAAGGAGGGTGGGGTTTGGGGAGGAGGTGACAGGGAAGGGAAGGAGCCGAGTCTAGATACGCAGGGGTGAGGAGCATTTCTGGGAGGAGCTGCTCTTTCTCTTCAGGGTGTGTTGTGGGGTGTCCCTTTGTGGGGTCTGGGAGCCACCGACTGCCGCGCATAGATGGGGTGCACATGTGGGGCGAGAGGCGCAGCAGGAGCGGCGGTTACCTGGAGCCTGAGGAACCGGGGCCAGGCGTAAGGCGGCAAGTGCTCAGACACGTGGGCGTAGAGCTGCACAAGGTCCAGCGAGTGGGGGGGACGCAGAACCAGGGCCGCCATTCCAGCCCGGCCTTCGTGCCCTGGGGGTGGGGGGGCAAGGCTTAGCCTCACGCGAGGTTCCCGGTGCCCAGGTTATACCGACGCAGGGAGGGGGGCCAGGTGCCCCCCCAACTCCCAGGCTGGGGCACCTGGCACGGTGACTCCGTAGACGTTCACCTCCTGGAGAAAATCCAGGGCCTCCAAGGCCTCCGCCACCTCCGTGGTGGCCACGTTCTCCCCCTTCCACCTGCCAGAGAGCAGATTCAAAACGAGGCGGTGGGAGTCAGGGCCTGAGGGCTGGGTGGGGAGGATGTCAGAGAGGGGGTCAGGGTGCCGGAGGCCGGAGGGGAGAGGGGAGATGCGGCGCTGGGTTGGGGTGGGGGGTTACGGCGCTGAGGCTGAGGGGGCCCGGGCCACAGAGGTCCGACGCCTGGACGGAGCCAGGAGGCGGGGACAGGTACCTGAAGGTGTCTCCGGTGCGATCATGGAAGCGAAGAAAGCCTTGGCCATCGCAGACCAACAGGTCCCCGGTGTTGAAGAAAACGTCCCCCGGCCGGAAGACATCCTTGAGCAGCTTCCCCTGGGCCAGCTCCGGCTTCCCAGCGTAGCCCAGGAACGGAGACTGCTGGCTCACGGGGGCCACCAGCAGCCCCGGCTCACCTGGCCGAGGAGCTGGGGTCAGGGGTGACTGCCGGCCTCCCACCCATTCTTCACCACCCCGCCCACCCCACCGGAGCACAAACCTGCAGATGTGGCCACACAGTGCCCCCGGGTGTCCCGAAATGGCTCCCCTGTGGTGACATCATAGCGAATCAAAGAGAAGGGGAAGACATGCTGGGGAGGGGAGCCCCAGGCACTGGGTCATTTCAGTTGCACGAACGCCCTCCCCGCCAACCCCCTGCTGCCCCACGGGGCCTCCCGCCTCCTGCCTCCCCCTCACCTTGTAAAGCCAGGAAGCTCGGCCCACAGCACCCCGCCGCCCGGTGTAGTTGAAAGTGGCCACGTTGCCCTCCGTCAGTCCGTACGTCTCCAGCACCTGCAGGGGCCCGAAGCGCCGCACAAAACGCTCCCAGGTGTCTGGGCGCAGCCCACTGCCCACGGCCAGCCGGACCTTATGTCCGCGTTCTGCCTGGTTCTGAGAAGAGCGCAAAGAGGGGCAGGAGCGTTCACACCACGATGCCAGCTCCCAAAGTGAAGTCCTGTTAGTCATTCCCCGGAAATCCTTCCCCTGGGATGCTCCGCGTCCCTCCACATCAGACGTCCCATCATGCCAGGCTTCCTCCTCTGCCCTGCCGTTTTCCTCCAACCCCCAGACACCTGTCCCGGTGTCTCCTGGCAGCTGCCCATCTCCCCGCCTTGGCGGCTCCCCCCCCCCCCACATCTGAGCCCACGCACCGGGGGCTGGTTGACAAGATATCGGCATAATTCCCCGATGTACTGGAACACCGTCACCCCGTGCTTCTGGCAGTCCTCCCAGAACTGACCAGCTGAGAACTTGGACTTCAGTACCACGGTGGCCCCTGCCAGACGTGGGGAGGAAGGGGCGGGAGGAAAGAGGTAGATTAGGGGCTGTAGGGGGAGCCCTGCCCGCTTCTTCCCAGACACGAGCTTGCAGCGTCCCAGGAGCATTCTCACTTGTGGGCCGGCCAAGCTGGCCCTCTTCCTCTCCCACCTGTGCCTCAGAGGGTATGCCCTTTGCTCTCCCCATCGGGTACCCTGCCCCAAGTCCCACCCCTCTTCTCCATTTGCCTCCTCGCGGGCTGACCCTCCCGGCCCTCCCAGCCCCTGGCCCCCGGAATGCGGAGTTCTGTGAGCACATGGCCCCCCAGACTGCTCAGCCTGCAGGTCTGTGCAGGTGACATTTCCCCGCCGCACCTGGAGCTCCGGGAGGAGGCCCTGCCTGCCTTCCCGCTCCCATCCTCTCCCTGAAGGACTCGGGGCCCCTCAGGTGAGCACCGCAGCAGGTGCTTCCACATGTGAGCTAGAGGACTGCCTGGGGCGGGGTAGGGGAGACTGACCAATGCCCAAGCAGCCCACGATGCCCAACAGGGAGCCGGACATGTGGTAGAGCGGGAGGGCCAGGTAGATCACATCCTCCTGGTGGGCACCACACAGCTGGTAGAACCCCTGGCACTGCAGGACCTTCAGGTGGCTGATCCGAGCGGCCTTGGGGAGGCCTGGGGGGAGACCAGGGGAAGGGGCTCAGCGCCAAGCCCTGCCTCCCTCGGTGCCCCGGCTGGGTTCCCACACCCAGAGGCACAGAGGCAAAACCAAAGCTGAGAAGGGGGGCCAGGCTGGCTTGGAAGTGTGGGAAGATCGGGGAGGTGGAGAAACGACCAGGAAAGAGAGGGTTGGTGAGAGAGGACATGGCCGCTGGGGTCACCCTCTCCTCTGGGGGGTTGGGAGGGGTGGCCTGGGAGGTGAGCGGCCCCAGTTCCTGTCCCCGGACCCTTGTCTTCCTCTGCCTCAGTTTCTGGGAGGTGAGCATGGTGGCCGGCTCTCACCGGTAGTACCCGAGGTGAAGATGTACAGGCACGTGTCCATCATGCTCTGGGGGGCAGATAAGTGTCCCGGCACAGGTGCGTCCCCTTCAGCGGAGGCCTCAGCCAGCAAATCGCGAATCCCAGCGGAATGGGCTCCGGGGCCTGCAGCCCACAGGTGGAGCCCCATGGCTCTCAGGGCCGGCAGGTCAGGCTCCAGGGACTCCAGGAACTCTGGATGCGGTAGGAGAGCACAGCTCCGCGCCTCTCCCCACCGCCACCCGGAAGCCTTTCCCACCCCCGAGCTTATTTGCGTCGCCACTCTCTGCCCTTCCCCCGCCCCGCACTGCTCTCGGGTGAGAGTCGAGTGTGGACGTCCATCCCGGGCTTGACCCAGCTCCATCCCTTCGCAAATCCACAGCCTAATCTCCACCCGTTGGGAACCCCGGGGAAAGTTCTTGGGTACCTTCCGAGCCCATCCCTTCTGCCCCCCCCGACACGCCCCTTTCCTGCGGGCCCCGCCCCGCGGGCGCTCCAGCCTTACCTGGCGCCAGCACCAGTGCGCTCGCGCCGCAGCTGCGGAGGCAGTGCAGCAGGGGTCCCCGGCGCAGGGCGGTGGGCACAAAGGCCGTGCGCAGGCCGGCCTTGGCCAGCCCGAACCAGAGCCACAAGAACTCCGGGCAGGCTGGGAGGAGCAGCGCCACGGTGGCCCCAGGTGCCAGAGGTGCCGCGCCATCCCCTTCCCTCGCAGCCCGCGCCTCACGGCTTCCGGCCGCCCCCTCGCCTTCCCGGGCGCCCCCCACAACGCCGCCGCCGCCGCCGCCGCCGGGGCCCTCTGCCCAGCCCCGCGCGCGCAAGAAGGCGCGCGCCGCCTGGTTGCTCTGGCGCTCGGCCTCCGCATAGCTGAAGCGCCGCGTGCCGTGGACGAGGAAGGTGTGCGCCGGCCGCTGGCGAGCCAGCTGTGCGAGGCGCCAGGCCAGGCTGCAGCCTCCCTCGGGACTCTGCGGGTCGCCTGCGGCCGCGGCCAGGGCGCGTGCTCGGAGCGCGCGTTTGCATCGTAGGGCGCGCACCGCGAAGGCCAAGTCTGCCGCCAGCCAGCGCCACTGTGGCCAGAAGCGCAGCAGCAGCGGCGGCAGCAGCAGCAGGGGCAGCAGCAGGAGAGCAGCCATCGCGCCCGCTTCCTCGGCTCGGCGCTGGCTGGCACCAGCCGCTCGCTTCTGGCTGCTGGTGCCTGGTACTTGCTTCCGAGAAACTGGGGCCTCACTTTCTGGCTCTGAGACCGCTCCTTCCCCGGAGCGCGCGTGCGCTGGCACACGCCCCTTCCCCCAGGAGGAGAGCAGGGGCGGAGGTGGGGGCCGGCCCCCGCATTCCCGGCCTCCCCACCCCTACGCTCCGCCCTGGGCTCGCTCCTTCCAGGCTACTCGCCTGCACCTCACCAGGTCCTGGGCGGTGCTCACGCCTCCCCTCAATCCCAGGGTCATCTCATTTTAGGTCCCTCCTCAAGGGCGGCTTAGGCATCTGGCTGGACTTTGGCGTCCAGGTCTGAGCACCAGGACGTTTGGATCAAAGTCCACCTCTCCCTCTTCTCTCTCATTTGCACCCGTGATGGAAGGGTGCCTCTGTTCTCTCCCAAAAGACTGAAGGACTCGGCCCCTTGCCTGTTGGGTGCTGCAAGTCCCGGCAAGGTAGCCAGACCCATGCCCTCCCTCCAGCTGCCAGCAGCGGCGGCAACCCCAGGGGATGGGTGGGAGCTGAAAGTTAAGTAGGGGAAAGGTGGAGGCCCGGCCCGCCAGATTTCCGGAGGGGCCGTGGCGGAGGCCCCGCCCTTTGGGCAAGGGTACAATAATTGGGGCCAGCCAGCGAATGCTTTCCATCCTGGTTTTAATTGGGGCAGAGAAAACTGGGGAAGGAGAGAGGAAGGAAAAGAGGCCTCTGGCGGTTCAGACTTGCAAAGGAAGGAGTAGCAGCTCTGAGGGAGGGGAGAACCTGGATTCTGAGAGGAGCTTGCAGGCTGAATAGCAACTGTCTGCAGTCAGCCTGAACTTCACTCCTCTCTAGCTGGCCACCCGACCGCCCTGACTGGAGGGGAACACACAGCCAAGGAGCTCTTCCTGCTGCGGGCACACACAGTGTGGAGGGAAGGGAGCCCCCTCCCTGGTAACTGCACTCTCCACGTGTCCGGGATCTGAGCTGGGAGCATTCCTCGTAGTTGGCATTCGGCCTTCCTAAATGGAATATGACAAACACTAGCTTCTGGAAGTCTCTACTTGAGATGGTTAAGGACAGACCTCGGCCTACTGCCTGGCCTTCACTGCCAGTGGCAGCCAGAATGATGGGGGACAAAGCCAAGTCCCCTCTGCTTCAAACAAGAAGAGGGGAGGACAGCCTGACCGGTGTGGCTCAGTGGTTGAGCGTCGACCTATGTATGATCTAGGAGGTCACGGTTCAATTCCTGGTCAGGGCACATGCCCGGGTTTCGGGCTTAATCCCCAGGAGGGGACGTGCAGGAGGCAGCCAAGCAATGATTCTCTCTCATCATTGACATTTCTATCTCCCTCTCTGAAATCAATATATTTAAAAAAAAAGGGGGGGGGGACAGGAAGGGGGAAGGGGGAAATTATGAAGTCACAAGAGGGGTGCCAATTAAACTGAGACTACCTGTACATGCACAGGGTAAATGGGGGCAGCAACTCCAGCACAAAAGAGGTTCTGGCTTGTTTTATTGTCATTTAAAAACAGCTTTTAAAACACGATTATCTCTGCCAAAGAAAACCCCACAAAAAACCCAAAGAAGACAACCAAGGAAATGGGACCTTTGACAGTTCTGGGGAACACGTCTGAGACTCCTTAGGGCTCTGGCCCAGCGTGAGGTGCCTCCAGGGCACGCCAGGTGGGGCTGTGGCCGCCCCCTCAGGTTCCTTCCTGAGCGCTTGTGGCATCTGCCCCATGGAAAGAAACAGGCAGCCGACATTGTCAGATTCAATGCCCATTTCATGCCAGTGTATGGAGAGCGACGAGGAGCTGCCTGTTCAGGGCAAATGAAGATCTGAAGGGGATCATCAGAAAGGACACTCGCACCCTTGAGTCTTTCCTCTCTTCCTCGTCTGGCCAGCTGCCCCTCTGCCATTTCTCCTCTTGATTTAAACAGCTCTTTGGGCTGGGGCGGGGCAGGGGCCTGAGGGCCTCCCCGCAGTCCAGGTTCTGAGCCTCTGGCTTCAGTGGGAACCCAGGTGCCAGTGGAGCAGCAGTGTGATGGGCGGAGGCCCCAGGGAGGGGGAGGAGGGGCGGAGGGCTGCATGGCAGCGGATCAGGCTTCCCGCCAGCTGAGTTCTGGGATGGGGAGAGAGGGTGCTTCCCCTACCATCTCCCCGGCCCCTGTTAAACCTTTGATTCACCGAGGAGGAGAGGGTCGTCCAACTAGGGGTGGGCCGGGAGCAGGGACTCAGTCACTGTCAGACCCCACGGCGGAGGACCCCTTCCGCTTCCGCTTGGTGGGCTTCGGCTTTGTGTCTTCTTCCTCCTGGAGGGGACCGAAGGGGGATCATCAGCCTGACAGCTGCTGCCCAACTCCCCTGCCCCCACGTTCCTGTCCTGCACTGGCGAGGGGTCTCACCGAGGCACTGCTAGAGCCAGACTCTTCTTCGGCATTGGGGGGCTGAGTGGCATTCTTTCGACTCCGGGGGCTGGAGAGAGCTGCTTTTCGCCGGCTCTTGGGGGGTTTGGTGGAAGAGTCCTCGTATTCCTCTGCCAGGGAGAAGAGGTCGCTGAACCTGAGGGACAGGAGAACGAGCTCTCAGAGGGGGGCCTCTGGCCTCCTTCCCATCTTCTCTGCCCCCTGCCCGGGTCTCGGCTTCTCTTCAACCCCACGGTCTTACTGGCCATTAAGTTTGTGTCCCCAGAGGACCCCCTCCCCTTGGCCTTCTCCCACTCCTTCCCAAGGAGCCTCACTTCATCTTGTGGGCTTCGTCGCAGCTCGCCTGGACATGCTGCAGCGCCTGGAGGATGGGGGTCTGGCTAAAGACTAGAGGGAGAAGGAAGGGACAGCAGGGAGGGAAGAACAGTCAGAGGCCTGGGAGCTTAACAAGCGGTACCCAGGGGTGACCTTCTCTGCCCTGCGCCCACCCGGCCCAGGGGCGGTCTGAGCCAGGGTGGCACCGGGCATGCTAGACTCAGGGAGGGCGGCAAGCATACAGTTCTGCTTGGTGTTGGTCAGGTTGAGACGCAGGTTGTCCAAGTGCTCCAGGATCTGCTCCAGAGTCAGCTGGGCCAGCTTGCTGCTGGAGCTCCTCAGGCTGCAAGGAAGTCACGGGGACCAGATCTGAGCTCCCAGTGCGGGCCCCCGGAGTGCAAGGCACTCTCCCCCCCCCCCGCCCCAGGTCCCTCCTGCAGACACACAGCCCGTACAGGGAGGGGACCGAGGGCTGGGAGGGGTGCGATGGGATCGGGGAGGTGAGCTAGAATAGGGACCAGCCACAGGGCACTAGGAAAAGAGGGGAAGGGGCCACAATGGCCCTGCGTGCCGTGTAGCTTCGGACCACTAGGTGTCACCCACAAGCCAGGCAGGGACAGCATGGGCTGCCCTGGGGGCGGCGGGTGGACAGCGGCAGCTCGGCCTGGTGTGTCCTGAAGGGCCCACTCCCACCTCTGCCTCTTGCGTGGGAGGCTGTTGTTCTTGATGAGCAGGGACTTGATGTGCTCGGCCAGCAGTTCATCGTGCTTCATGCACCAGTGTCGCAGGATGCTGGTGGTGAACTGGTCATCGGGGTGGCAGGGCCGGCTCAGCACCATCTTGACCATCTCCTCGCTGGGCCTGGGGGCGTGAGAGGGGCTGTGGGCACCCTGCTCACCCAGCTGGCCTCAGGAACCTCCAGATCTCTCCCATGTACTTATTTCCCAAACCTCAGCCCTCCCCACCCCTGCCCCACCCGAGTCCTGCTGTAGCTTCCTACTCTCACATCCCTCTCCCTCTTCTCGTTAGGCCCAGGAATGCCTGGTTTCATCCTCTGCAGAAGCCAGGAGACAAGAAGTGAGATTCTTTAGTTTTTGTGGTAGGAGAAGGTGCGTGTGGACCTGCGGGGAAGGAACCCCCCCAAGTCCCTCCCTTTCCCCCAAACATTCAGGAAATGGACCAGGGAGGCAAAGGACAACATGTGGTGCGTGAGCATTGCCCCGCCCCTCCCCCACCCTCCCGGATCTGTGAGCCACACTAGCACCCAGCCCAGGGAAGGCGCCGGGTGAGGGCTGGGAAGGCACAGTCCCCACGCAGTCCTCCTGCCTTCCCACTTCCTTTAGGACGCTTTGTTCCACTTCTAGTCTCTCAGGCAAGAGAGGAGAAAAGGGAAGACAGCAAGGTAGGAAGGAAAAGACACAGCTGTTGTGCCATGTATATGGAGCTGTTGCAGGAGTGCCTGTGATGGCCCTGGCTGGTGTTGCTCAGTTGTTAGAGTGCCAGCCTGAAGGGCCTTTGATTCCATCCCTGGCCACAATAGGGGCACACGTGGGAGGCAACCAATGGATGTGTCTGTCTCACATCAATGTTTCTTCTCTCTCTCTCTCTCTCCTCCTCCTCCTCCTCCCTTCTACTCTCTCTAAAAATCAATGGAGCCCTAACCGGTTTGGCTCAGTGGATAGAGCGTCGGCCTGTGGACTGAAAGGTTGCAGGTTCGATTCCGGTCAAGGGCATGTACCTTGGTTGCAGGCACATCCCCAGTAGGAGGTGTGCAGGAGGCAGCTGACTGATGTTTCTCATCGATGTTTCTAACTCTCTATCCCTCTCCCTTCCTCTCTGTAAAAAATCAATAAAATATATATTTTCAAAAATCAATGGAAAAAATGTCCTCGGGTGAGGATTAACAAAACAAACAAAAAGTGTCTGTGATGGGGGCGGGGCCTCTCTGCCTTCTCTCCCTCTCCACCTCACCCCACCCAGCAGGGAACCAGCAGGTTGAGGAAGCGGGTGGTGTGTGACCCCTCTGTTCTGACCCTTGCTCCTCTTGGATTAGCCAGTGGTGGCCTCAAGAGCCTGGGGGAGGGGAGAGAAGCTCCCGGGATTAGAACTGCTGTGGCAGCAGGAAACAGGGATGTCCGGTCCCCACCCCCAGGGCAGCTCCTGGTGGGCAGGGGGGAAAGTCCAGAGGAAGCCCAGATGGCCGGGAGCTGCTGATTTGTCAATCACTTTGGGGAAAGGACAGAATAAGCCCAAGTCAACAATAGGAACAAACACGCCAAAGGGGCAGGACCAAAGCCCTGCATTCAGGAGCATCTCTTGGTATGCTGGACGGGGGCTCTTCAGCTCCAGGGTGGAACTCACTTCTCTCTCCGGAGCTGAAGCAGAAGGCAGGACAGGGCCTCGGGGTGCTCTGTGGAGGAAGGGTAGAGGCCATTCAGAGGAATGCATAATTCCAGGAAGACATCCGGGTACCTCTCCCATCCTCCAACCAACAGCCACTGGGAGGAGCAAAAACAATCTTCAGGAGCCAGGAAGAAGAATCCTACCCGCTTCCTGCACAGCCTGAGCCCAGCCCGGGGCCTGGCTCAGATGGGCGTGCAGGGCTCAGCTAAGAGCAGAAATGGCTGACCTTCTGCAAGAGCTTCGGTGCGAGGGGAGCAGTGGGCCTGGGCTCATCTAGAAGGCCAGAGGCCTCAGCCTTGCCCCAGCCCGACTAGGAGAGTCCCGTCACCACGCTCCCTACCACAACCCTACTCACCCTTGTACTTGAGGTGCTGCAAGATGGGGATGATGGTTTCCAGGGGTATGTTGTGGGCCAGGAAGAGCTGCCAGGCACAGTACTGTTCAAAGGTTTCCCACTCTAGGCTCTGGACTTCGAGACAGTGAGGAGACATTTATTCTGTCTCTTTCTCTCCCTTCCTCCCTCCCTCTCCTCCCCTAACAACCAGCACTCCAATCCTAAGCCTACAGATACTTCCCCTTTCCACAAAAAGCTTATTTCCAAAGCCTTCAGATAGCTTCTGTACCCCATCAGCCCTGAGCTGGAGGGTATCTTTCCATCTTCCAGAGCAAAGAGCAGATCCAGAGACATGACCCCAGACCGCAGAGCAGGGTGGATGCTGTTCTGTCCCTTCTCAGCGCCACAACCAGCTCTCCCGTTTCCATCCACAGGCTGCCACCCCGCTTCTCCCAGGTTCCTAAGGGGTCTGCTCACTTACTGAGTATGTTGAGGACGGAGTCTTTTCGAAACATGACCAGGTTCCCCATCATCACATGGCAGACCAGCTCCTGGAGCTAAGGAGGAGGAGGAGAAGCCATAACCCCCTGGTTCTAAAAGAGGCCGGGAAGCTAGCATGGAAGGAGAACCAAGAGGGCTCAATACGGGGGAAATCAGAGGAAGTGAAAGCCTAGTTTTTAAAGGTTTAGGGAGGAAATGGCACACAATGGGTGCTGGGGTCTCTGAAGGACAAAGGGGCCTGGGAAAGAAGCAATAGGCCGGGGTGGTAACCACAGACCCATTTGGGGCAAGAATAGTTAACGAAGCCACCTCTCACAGCGAGGCAAGAGAATGGCAACTTCTCTACCATAGTCAGGGCCTCGGACCCATCCCAGCCTGCACCGCGGAGGGAAGGGCCATGGGAGACCCAGCTCTGGATTACAGGTGTGGGGAAAGCAAAGCAAAGGACGGACTCTGGAGTATTAAACTTCCTCCTTTATGGATGGAGGAGGAACAGAAATGGGGCCCCAGTTCAGGCCTGAGAATGGACGTAAGCAAAGCTAAAGCCTCTTGGGGACGTATGCATGGTGGAAAGGTCAGACAGAAACGGTGTGACATTCATCCTGAGTCAAGTACGTGGAAGGCCGGTGAGAGCAAAAACCAATCCCTTCGCTTTCCCTGTGGAACAGAAGTGCCCCAAGAATATGGAGAAGGGGAACCCCTGGGGGACTGCCAGCCCAACCTGCCTCTCTGGGGCTGCTCTCCTTCCCAGCCCCCGGCCGGGGTCAAGTGCACACAACAGCAGCCAGGAGCAGCCGGACGCTGTCTGCAGGCCGGGTGGGGAGGCAGAGCCCCGATTTCCAGTCCTGCCTCCCACACTTCTTGGGATGACAACTTGCTCACCTGTGCAGAGTCAATAACGGCCACGATCATGTTCAGTAGCTCCCCACTCCGCAAGGTCTCATCTGGAAACTGGAGCGAAAAAGAGGGGTCCTAGGGCAGGAGTCCAGGGCGCACCCCTTGGCCTTCACCTCACAGCCCATTCCCCTGCCTTAGCACGTGGTCGGGGCGGGGTGGGGGGGCTGGGTGAGCCAGACACAGGGTCCTAATAGAAAACCCTAAACAAAGACCCAACAGCTATGAAGCTGGGAACCTAACCCCTGAGAACCGGGTTGTGTTACGTGTGGGGTAGTGTGTGCGCGCGCACGAGGGAAGGAATGGGAGCTACATAGCGACAAAGCTAGAGCAGAAAGGGATTGGACACGACGGTTCGTTCTGTGTGGTGACAAAATACGCATTTGCATCTCTGGCAGCAAAGAAATCCAATCTATTCTGATCCTCAGCCAAAGAGAAGGTATAGAGAGTGTGTGGGTGTTCAGGGAGTGTTCAGGGTGTGGGGGGTGGGCAGGACCCCTTCTGGAGAAACCAGTTCACCAGTTAGGGAGCAGAGAAGGAAACTGCCATCTGCTGGGCAGCTGCACCCCTCCTCCCTCCAGCTCTGGCTGAGATCACAGTTCCTCCTGTCAGGCCCACACCCGGTGCCCTGCGTTCCCAGTTCCTGCCAACTTTCACCAAAGGAGGAAGAGCTCACACCTCCTGTGTTCCAGTTCCAGGGAAGACTACGCGTGGGCCGGGAAATGAAAGCTGAGTCTCCACCAGAGGCCCTGGTCTTTGGGAACCATTAGAAAGACTCCGAGGGTGAGCCATCTGCTGGCAAGAGGGCTGAGATCTGTGAACGTGGATCTGGATGGGGGCCCGTCCTGGGTCCAGAGGATGGGGCCAAAGCCATGAAGCCAAGTATATAGGCCCAGATCCCAACTCGCAGAGACACTTGGGAGCTTTCAGACCTTTTTAAATCTTTAACAAAGATGTGGACGGAGGGGACAGCTGCGGTGTGGGAAGAAATGGCTCACCAAGGCCAGTGGGGTGGGTAAAGGAGGGTCAGGGTTGTGTGCAATGAGACAGGGCACGCTGCTACCCACCCCCATGGATACGGGTGGAGGCACTGACCTCTGTGTAGATGGAGGGTGTGAGGTGGCACAGCAGTCGCACGTCGTCCTCCTGGCAGGCCTTCATGTCCATCATTAAGCAGGTGTGCAGGTCACCCAGCTGGGTGGCCTGGGCAAACGACTCGTACAGGTTCATCTTCCCTGCGGCGGCTTTGCTGCAAGACCAGTTGAGCCTAAGCCAGCAGCCTGGCCCCAGCACCCAACCTCAAGCATCCCTCAGGTAGGCTGCCACTAGAACCCCTCTGTACCCCAGGTGCCTGGGGCTGATCTATTTCTTGGCTCTCCCCCGCCTCCCCAAGGGTTTGATAACTTATGGGAACCAGGAGACACTGCTCCTTCTCCCCACCTTTCCCCAGGGCTCTGGACAGTAAGCTACTCAATGGGGACAGTCAACAACAGGAGAAGGAGGGCCCGGGTCAGGCTAAAGAAACCTTTCTTTCCTGCTTTCTGGGCTCTGAGCAATGAGGACAATAACTCCTACCTCACAACATATACAAAACTTAACTCAAAATGGGTTTTAGGCCTAACTGTAAAAACTAAATATATACTTCATAGAAAAATACATAAGCATAAATCTTCATGACATCAAAAGCACAAGTGACAAAAAAAAGTAAACTGGACTCATCAAAATGTAAAACTTTTGTGTTTCAAAGGATGCCATAGAGAAAGTAAAAAGATAACCCACAGAATGGGAGAAAATATATACAAACCATATATTTGATAAGGAACTTGTATTCAGAATATATAAAGAACTCTTAAAAATCAACAGTAAAGAGGACAAATAATCCAATTAAAAATAGGAATGAATCTGGACAGCTGGTGTAGCTCAGTGGTTGAGTGTCGACCCAGGAAACAAGAAATCGCCCTTAAATTCCTGGTCAGGGCACATGGCCAGGTTGCAGGCTCGATCCCCACAAGAGGGCGTGCAGGCGGCAGCCAATCAATAATGTTTCTCTCTCTTCAATGCCTTCTATCTCTCTATTCTTCTCCATTCCTCTCTCTAAAAAAATCAATAAAAAACAACCAAAGAAACAAAAAAACCACAGTGAGATACCACTTCACACCCATTACAATGGCCATATTGAAAAAGCCAAACAGTAAGCAGTGTTGGGGGAACATGTAGGAAATTCAGAACTCTCACACATTGCTGGTGGAATGTAAAATGGTTGCAGTCACTTTGGAAAAATAGTTTGGCACTTCCTCACAAACTTAGAGTTACCATCCGACCCATTCCTAGGTATATAACCAGGAAAACCGAAACCATATGCTCACCCACAAATCTGTACATGAATGTTCACAACAGACAAAGAAGTAGAGCCCTAGCCGGTTTGGCTCAGTGGATAGAGCGTTGGCCTGCAAACTGAAAGGTCCCAGGTTCGATTCCGGTCAAGGGCACATGCCCGGGTTGTGGGCTCGATCCCCAGTGAGGGACTTACAGGAGGCAGCCGATCCACCATGATTCTCTCTCATCATGGATGTTTCTATCTCTCTCTCCCTCTTCCTTTCTCTCTGAAATCAATAAAAAATATATTTAAAAAAAAAAAAGAAGTAGAAACAACTGAAATGTCCATCACTGGCCGTGATCATATAGTGGTTGGTACTCTGCGTTGTGAAATGTCCATTACTGAGCAAATGGATATTACAAAATGTGGAGTATTATTCACTCACGAAAAAGGAAGGACTGATACACGCTGGAATGGGGATAGACCTCAAAGACAGTATGCTAAGTGACAAAAGCCAGGCATGGAACGTCACACATTGTATGATCCCATTTATATGAAATACCCAGAATAAATAAATCTATAGACAGAAAACAAATCAGTGGTTGACAGGGAGACAGGGAAAGGGGCTGCCAAAGGGTACGGGTTTCTTTTTAGGGTGATAAAAATGTGCTGAACTGGACTAAAAACTACTGAATTGTACACTTTAAAGCTGTTATTTTAAAAAAAGAGAGAGAGCACACATGGAAGGCCCTGGTGACGACAGACAAGGGGGAGGGGGGATCCGCGTGTAGGAGGAGAGAGGCGCTCCAGGATGCTTCCTGACCCCTTCTTAAATGTGGGGCCCACGCCCACCTGGCCCTCAGGTAGTAGAGCAGGTGGTAGCCGATCTTGGGCTGCCTCTGGTAGAGCTCGGAGAGAAGGTCCAGAAGCAGAGAGAAGCTGCTGTTGTCTTCCTGCATCTGGCACAGGTTCCTGGAGGCGGAGGGGGAGGGAGGGGCGGGGCTTTACCGGGGCACTCCCCTAGGAGCTCCCGGGGAGGCGTGGTCTGCTTGCCCCACTGCATCCCCTTCCTTCCTGGAAAGGGGTCCCATTACCCCGGGACAGAAGCATATGAGTGCTCTAGGGGATGGAGGGCAGGGCAGTGTCTCCTACCGCTGGATGCTTACCTAAATATTAGGTAGAGGGGCTTCCCCACAGATTCCTCCAGGGACCTACGAGAGGAAGGTGATGTGTGAGAGTCCATGTAAGCGGAGAGGGTGGGCTGCAGGCAGATTTTGTGGAGGACCAGCTTGGGGCCAGATGCCAGCCTCCTCCTTTCCTAACTGAAAGTCAACGTCCTGCTGCTCCAGAGGCTTGGTCCCGGAGAACACAGGTTCCTAACACGGGACCACATCTGGGTTGTCATCGTCACTGAAAGGGAGACTCCTGCCCTTCAGGGAGGGTCCAGGCAAGGCCCGATCCCACCTGAAGAGCAAGGATGGGGGCTGCTGGGTACAGCAGCAGGGCAGGCACACAGGGTGGGAGCTAGCCCACCACCCCAGCACGCCTGGCCTTCAGCAGGGAAGAAGAAACCCTCGTTTAAATGAATCAGTACACGGGAATCAGAACAGATGGTTTTTCTCAGCCCTCAGCAAGGTGCCTCTAGGAGCACACGTCTGGCTCCTAAGTCAGAAAGATGAGCCTTACTCCTCCGTAACCTCCTCGGGCAGCACCTCCCCTCGGAAGTGGGCCTTGAAGAGCTCCTGTAGGCAGGACGCAAGGACCGACAGCTGCTCTGAGTCAAAGTCTTCCTGGGTGGTGAGACAAGGAAGGGGATGTCACCATCAGACCCAAGCCTTACTGCCCCCACTACCCAGACTCATCAGCTTCCACCTCCAGGATTAATCAGCCTCTCCCCCCAGAAAAGGGGACCCATTGGGCAAGGGAGGAGGGAGTTAGCTGCTGGGGGGCGGGGGGGGGGGGGGGTTAGGGGGGGGAGAGGGAGGCGCCTGAAGCTGGGCAGGCTGGGCTGCTTCCTCCCTAAGGCGAAGGGTTTCTTCTTACCTCCAGGACCTGGTCCACAATTTCCTGCATGACCTCACACTGGGCCTCTGTATCACTGCAGTGCAGAAGTGAGAGGAAATCTCAGGGACGTAAGTGATAGCAGAGGGCAGGACACACCCCCACAACAGCAGCACGCTCACACGCACAGAGACAAAACAAAGGAGCTCTGTGTGAATCTGCTGTGTGGGGAGGATCGGGGTAGAACTGCTGCTCTCTGGGCAGAGGCCCATACAGAAGCGAAATCCCCACAATCCTGCTTCGAAATTCAGAGCCTCAGAACACATGGGGTGAGGATATACGGAGTGAGAACCCGGGGTGCTGGGAAGTGAGGCTGCCACACCCAGTCCATACATGCCCACAGAAACTGCAGAAGGCATCCCGCATGCAGCTTCAACCACCTCTCCATACACCTACCACGTCCCCCCAACCCCACCATCCTGCCACCCAACTAAGCACCAGGTACAACCCGGGGCTGGATGCCGGGGGGGCTGAGAACAGGGTGCACCTACCTGCCTTTCTGTAGCTGGAGCACTTTGTCCCGTAAGGACTCATCCAACTGGTCAAGGTAAGGGGTGATATCAACTGGCTCCTCCACAACTGTCTCCTTGATAGGGTGGAAACGAAACTCCCTCTTCTTTCCTGAAGGGAGTGATTTGGGAAAGAAGTCACTTTGCCCAGATACCAGCAACGGAGACAGCCCCCCTGAATCATCTGTCCCTCCTCACGCGCACTCAGCACGGTGTGAGTGGCCTGAAGCATTTCCCTGCGTGTGTGCACACCCGAGCCCTGAGGAACAAACCAGGCTGGGGACCACTCCTCCTTTCCCCTCCTGCCTCAGTGCCCAGTGCAGGCTCTGCACCTGGAGTCTCAGCCAGTGCCCGCTGACAACTCACTCACGGAGGCAAAGGCGGCCGAGAAGCCGGCACAGGCTTCTCCTACCCATGGAGCTGACACACCCTGAACTACCCTAGCTTCTGGCCTCACCTTTGCTGTTGAGATCCTCCTCATCATCACTGAAGGCTGCTTCTGCATTGTCATAGCAACTCTCATCCTTGTCTGACATATGGTTGTCCATCTCCATGGAAACTGGCTCCTCAATTTTGACTTGGGAAAGAAAGACAAGGCATTTGATGGCCTCCTGTGTCCTCTAACATGCACCACGCTTGGGAAAGAGGAGACTGAAGGGCAAGTGAGAGAATAAGGAGTTCATGACCTAACTGGAATATGAACCCTGGAAGGATAAAGGTCTTATTCTCCCAACCCTCCAGGACTTGCAGGGGGATCTGCCAGGAATAAAACAGCACAGGCCACGACTCCTCTATGCTCAGCTCCGGATCAGCGAGTAGATAAGACCAAGGACAGTCTTAAGTACTCTTTAATTTAAAGCCAAATTGGGAAATTTTGCTTGGCTTAACCCCTCCCCCTAAACAAAAAGTGTTTGTGTGTCTAAAATTGGGAGCGAGACTTGAGACCCAACATGACAACCTTTCACCAAGGCCAGGGCCCTGGTCTGAAAAAAAAAAAGGTGGACCAAGTTAAAGCAAGGTAAACACAGTCATTCCATGAACATCTCTACCTACTGAAGACAGGTTAATAAGAGGAAAAACAGTTCAGAGAGCAAGCGAGATTAGCGCAAGTTAGATAAAATTAGATGGAAAGACCCTGGTCCGGCAGCTCCGCTGGTTAGAGAACTGTCCCAACACGCCAAGGTTGTGGGTTCAAACCCCAGTCAGGACACACACAAGAATCAACCAATGAATGCATATATAAGTGGAACAACAAATCAATGTCTCTCTCTCTCTAAAGATCAATGAAAAGATTTTTAAAAATTAGACGGAGAAGGAGAACCTAGGAAGACATGAAAATGAGTAAGAGGGAAGTGGGAAAGGAAAAACGAATGGACAATGACGGAGGCAGAGAGCTGCACAGGTGTGTCACCTAAACAGGGGCTCTCGTCTGAGAGCCCTGAATGTCTCCATCCCTCTTCTGAAGCAGGTGACGACATGGGAGGGTCCCCTACCTTCCACAGGAGGGCTGGGTGAACTGCAGAACTCAGGAAACTTCTCCCTCAGCATGGCCCGCAGCTCCTTATCCAATTTAGGGTTGTCAAACAGGGGAGCCAAATGCCTAACAGGGACCATGAATGAAGATCAACATCAGAGCTCCTCCCTCCCAACTCGACACGGAGGTACAGGGGTAGGTCTAAGCCCGACCAGTATACGTGGGCTACAGTCAGACCTTGGAGAGGGTCACCAGGGGACAGGGGACGCATCTGAAGCCCTTTGTAATGTGATGGCAGGAGAGACATTTCTCTGAGGGTCAAGAGAACACAGGCCTAGCCTTCTGAGGTGGAGCCAGTACTCTCTATACCTCTCAAGGTAAAGGGTCAACAGTCGTATGGTAATATCGGACGTGCCTGACCTGGTGAAAATGGGGAAATAACCTTCCCTCTCCCCAGACACAGAAAGTCCTTACGCCAAGACCCGTTTCTCCACAATGTGGTTGAGGGAGGAAAAGACACCCTGCCGCACGTGGCCCTCCAGTGGTGGGTAGAAGTTGGGAATGATCTGGAAGGGAAGAAGGGGAGAGAATGAGCACGGGAGCTAAAAGGCTGCTTAAAAAAAAATATATACATATATACATATATACATATATATATATATATATATATATATCTCTGGAGCCCAGCTGGCATGGCTCAGTGGTTGAGCATTGATCCATGAACCAGGAGGTCAAAGTTCGATTCCCAGTCAGGGCACATGCCAGGTTGCTGGCTCAATCCCCAGTGGGGAGTGTGCAGGAGGAGGCCGCTCAATGTTTTTCTCTCACAGATGTTTCGTTTCTCTCTCTCTCAAATCAATTTTTTAAAATATATTATTTTTTAAATAAATAAAAAAGGACTGTTTCGGGAATTTCCCTGTCATCCTTACACAGGACCTGCTGATCTCTGTATTGTTCCAATTGCAGTGTATGTGCTGCTGAAGAGAGCACAGGACTGGTTTTGACTGGGGCCACTGGAGAGTATGGCTGCAGAAAGGGCTGGATGTTCCTGACCGTCCCAGGCTGCTAAAGTGGGAACCTTACTGGACTGGCTGCTCCTCAAGGAGACCAGAGTCTATGTTAAGTCATCATCCCTGAGGATGAGAAACCTCATGGAAACGTGGGAAGACCCAACTGGAGACGGCGGGAATTCATTAACTTGGGGGATGGGACCTACAACCACTTCTGCTCCCACAGTCAAGGAGCTCTGGGACGACCTAGTCACTGACCTAGAAGGTGAGAGGGGACACACACTTAGCCGCTCAGCCAGGCAAGAGGAGAACAGAGGGCGGTGGCACTTACACGGCACATGAAGTCCAGGAGTGTGGCGGTGATGGCTGGGTGGGGCTTCATGGAGTGATGCATGACCAGGATGGCTGGCTCTGGAGAATGTGGAATTAAAGGGACCCCCATATCAGAGAGTCTGTTCTTGGCTCCATAAGCCGAATGATCAATATATATGAATGGTTCCAGAGAGCTATTCCTGCCCCCTATTCCCACTGAGCAGAGACAAAAGCACACAACCCCCCCAAACAGCTGGTAGACCTCATCTCCCCTCTAGTCCCCAGTACTTAGCTTGGAGGAAGGAGGTAGCAGGAAAGGAAAAGTGGGATGTGGTGTAGCCTTTTCCTCTGCAGAGACACCCCCCCGCCCCCCCTGCTGAAGTCTAAGCATCAGGCTATAGGGAAAAGAGGGTGGAGTACTGCTTGGCCTCATCAAAGCAACTTTCCTTCTAGGTCAAGGGAGCACTGATGAGGAACAACGGAACTGCTCCCAGATAAGCTGCCTCCACTCCACTCGGCCCTGAGATTGATGACTGCTATCACTGAGACCCGGGGCTAGGGGGGTGGGGTGGAGAGTGATGCTGCTTGGGTCTCATTCACGTACCTATGTTCATAATGCTATCCTTGTCTGGGCTAAAGAACAGCCAGTCGTAAAACAAAGCCAGCTTGGCATTAGAGGCAGCGACATTTGACTAGAAGAGAGAGGGGAAAAAGAGGGCTAGTTTCACCAACCAGCTCCCTTCCCTTTAGGAGCCCAAGACAGATTCCAGGGCTCACAATACTGATCCATCTATGAAAATGCAGTTCCTAGTGAGACAGAATGGAACCCCCACAGGGGTGAGGGAGACCCAAGTCTGTATATGTGTGTGAGTCCCTTACAGTCTCACCAACCCAGGGGCTGAGGCTCAGTGTGGGGTCTCACATATCCAGAAGAACACGCCTGACCCCTAAGGGAAGACACCTGGGCTGGGAGTCCCTGGTCACTCGTGAGCTGAGACAGTACGAGTCCGAGCCCTTGCTGGACGCACCAGGCACATTCCTAAAGGAAAGACCCTGGGAATAGCCTGCTGTTATATCTGAATCAGCACATTCCAAGGATACAGTCAGATGGGGGAGCAGGAGCCCTGTCAAAAGAGGTCGGAGGGCAACTAGACGCCAGGGAGCAGAGAGTTTCCCACCCTTGGCATGGGAGGGAAACGCTGGGGAGGAGATGGCTCCACTGTGAATTCACTACTTGTGGAGAAGAGAAGTATCCAAAGCTGATGCCAAAGGCGTGGAAGTAAGTGTGTGAGGATCACAGCTCTGGATCTGAGCAAGAACAGTCATCCGTGGTTTCTGGAAGAAGGAATGCCTAGAAACCCAGGCTTGGGGACTGGCACTAAAGGCCTAGGTAAACCTGTTTAACCCCAAGCCCAGATGGGAAGTAATGATGCAAGTAAATTTCTCGAGACATGAGGGGAGGGGTGCAAAGACTGAGACATTCATGAGAGTAAGAGGGCCTTTAGGGGTCAGGGGGCTCGGAGAGTGAGGAAGAAGCATGGATATATGGGGAATGTGAGGAAGGGGGGACTTTGCCACCCAACAGCCTCCATGGTCCAGCCTCTCACCGTGCATGTTGTCAGCAACCAACCAATGATGGCCCATCGGGGCAAGATATCTGAACTCAGCACTTCATTAGAAGGGTGGACAACCCCACAGATGTAGCGAATGAGGTCACAGCGCAGAGACTGACTGTCTGGGGTTGACAGATACTGGCGCTGGAACCAATCCTGGTATCGCTTTTGTTGACCAAACCGCACCTGGTGGAAGGACATTGGAAAAGAAACGTGGAAGGGGAGGTGAGGTCTCTGGGCAGAGGAAAGTGAGCACCATTCAACTCTAGGCCGGAGCCAGACCTCAATTTCTTCCCACAATTCATTAGTCAACTAACACCGTCTCTCAAGTCTCCCCTCCTTGATTAAAAAAAAAAATGCTGAAAGTCACACACCAGCGGTGCATTCCTTCTTGCCACTGACCTGATGTCACATTACCTACAACTGCATCCGCTTTTGGCTCCTCCTCCTCCTGTGCTGGTTCCTGATTCTTCAGTCATAAGCACAATCTTTTTTTTTTTTCATAAGTATAATCTTTTATTTTCCTGAGCTACTTGTGAACAGCAAGCAATGCCCCTTCAGAACAAGAGCTGAGCCTCTGCACTGCTCAGCACTGACTAAAAGCTTCCAGACACGAAATGACTTAACAGGATAATTATCCAAGGTACATACAACCTCCAAACCTTCTTGCAGGTTAAGTCCTTCCCCCAAACAGGCTATGTGGTTATGAACAGCAACACTAATTAAGAAGAAAGATCTGGTTTTCCTCTTCTATTTCCCAAATTCAACCAAAACAGAGCAGAAGGGTTAAAAGGAAAAAAAAAAAAAAAAAGAACATCTAGACCAACAGTGTCCAATAGAACTGTCTGCAATGGTGGTAGTTATTGAACACTTAAAATGTAGCTACTGCAACCAAGGTCCTGAATGTTAATTTTACTTAGTTTTAACTATTTAAATCACAGCACATGGCTAGTGGCTACCCCATAGGACGGCACAGATCAAGACAGCTCTCCTGGATGACCTGGGAAGCTGAAAGCTGGCACCCTTTCAGCTTTCAGCTTCCCAGTTGTTCCCAGTTGTTCCCTGACACCAGGCTGGCTGCAGAGGAGCGGTTGTCTGGAAATTCTGTTAGAAATACAGATTCTTCAGATTCTCTGGGAGAGTGGGTTCCAGGAAGATGTATTCTTCAGATGCTCCTCAAGCAATTCTGCCATAAGTCAGCCATGTTTGGAAACCAAAAGACCAGGGCTCCCTTCCTGAGAGCTCATGGTTCACCCAGAGGAACAGTGGGTTTTCCAGAACGAACATCCTCACTTGACCCTTTTATAGCACATTTCACACTTATCGGTTACATTATTTGTGTACAATTATTAGTTTAGTGACGCTTTAGATAGACTGGGAGCTACACAAGAGCTAGATTCTCTCTCTTATTCAGCAATGTATCCCAGTTCTTTGTGCCATGCCCAGTGCCAGCTACATCAGGGGCATCCACTTGACCACATCCCACCAGTCAGTGACAGACCGGCAGGCTGAAGAAGGAGTCTCGCTAGTGTCTGCTGCAGGAGGTGAGCTTACCCGGGAGGTCATGAAGAGAAGCTTCGTCTCCATGTCTGGGGTTAGACGGCATGCTAGGAATTTTCGGGATGTCCTTGACTGAAGAAGCTGCAGGATACCTGAACCAAGCGTAGAAGGGAGGAGAAAAAAGAGAAGCTTGAGGACTAGAATGGAAGGCAGGTGGAGAACCTGGACCAAGGACTGCTGGCCAATGGTCTTACTCACAGGGAAATTCTAAGATAAGACCAGAGCAAAGGTGCAAGTGGGGGTTCTAACCAGCATCTGTATATTCCGCTCCAATGAACCACCATCCCCACAACCCAGACATATTCATGCTCTTCTACTGGCCATCCAGAGCCCGCTACTCACATTATTCCAGTTGGCATCATGTGGGACGGTGAGGGGGGAAATATGGGAAACCCTAGCCTCTCTTCCTGCTCTTGACGGTCCCATCACGGGGCCCTGGGATCAGTGTGGTGGTGTGGCATAAGCATGAGCCCTGGAGTCAGACAGACTTGGATCCAAATCCTGCCTCTGACACTTACTAGCTGTGTGGCCTTGAGCAAATTACTTTATCTCCTTGAATCTAATTTTCTTTATCTGTAAATATGGAAAGGACATCCATCTTACAGGATGTCCTAAAGATTAAATGCGTTAATATAGGGTGTCCCCCAAAAATGTGTAAACACTTTAACAGCTGATAGCTCACTTACATTTCACTCCTTTTCAGCGTTAACTGATCTGAAATAATGGGTGAAACCAGACTAAGCTTTGAACAAAGAAAATTTATGCTAACATGCCATGCCACTACACTTTTTTTATGGGGATGCATAAAAGATAAAGTTTACGGTACAAAACCAGCAACAGTCATTGAATTAAAGGCGCACAAATATCAAATGAAATGATTCTTGATGTTTGCGATTCCATTGCTTCAAGTTATCAGCAGTGTCTAGACCAGACGGTCATCAATTTGAAAACAGGCATTGACAAAAAAATTGTTCATTTCTGTAGATTCTTTTAAATTATGAAATTGAACTGTATGTTAATAAACAATGACTTCATACTCAAAGTGTGTATATATTTTTTGAGACACCCTGCATACATGTGCCTAGCACACAGTTGGCACTTAAACAACTTAATACATGTTCAATATAAGAGCTGCACAATACAAGGGAGAACCAGGACTTCCTTCTTTCCTGACTCTCCAGGTCCTAACTGATAGTTTTCATGTTAGGTGTGCATGCATACACGCATGCGTGGTAGAGGTGGGGTGGGGAGCAAAGCCGTACAGTTCTAGTTTAGACCATCAGTAGGAACTCGGGAAAGAGAAGGGACATGGAAAGGACCTTGTCAGAGGAGGTTCTTTCCCTCCCCCAAAGAGGATTCTAACCAGCTGGATCCTTGGAATTCAGAGACAATATTGCTCCTGGGAGGCGCCTTCTCTTACAGGACTAATTCCAGCGCCTCTGCTGACTCAGTCTCACGAGCTGACCTCTGACTCCTCTGCTGGACTCAGGGAAGCTGGAAAGTGGTCATCAGCTCACCCCCTGAGCCAAACAGCTGCCGGGAGAGGGGGAGGAGCAGGGTCCCAGTTCTGTTCCACTTTTCCTAGGAGTAACGACAGCTGGGGCCTGTCGAGCAGGGCTATCTGGGAACCATATGGATTGTTCTGTAGCTCTGCCATTCCCTCATCCAGCTGCACTTGGCAGAGCCTGCTTGGTCCCAAGCTTCCTCTGACTGTCAAAGCCTCTCCCACACACGAAACTCTGCCCTCTTGATTCAAGCAGTACGTACATACTGACCTCCCACCTCTCATGGACAGCATGCCCCAGCCCTTACTTACCTGTGAACTGAGGACTCAGGGCTTGAGGGTTATGGATAATATCTTTCCAAAGAAGTTCAAATTCTGGTATCCTGGCAACATTCTGAAGTAGTCTTACGAGGTCCCGGCCAATCATCAAACATTCCATGAACTTGATGGGGGTGAGGGGTTACAGATAGGAAAAAGAACAAAAACATGGATTGTTTACCTGCTGCAGAGGGGGCAAAGGAACAACATGTTCTAGGGAGGGAATGAAGGTGGGTTGAAGGGATTATGTGATTTCTTCTGGAACGAAGGACTGGCTCCTAGATGCTCAGGGGAAGAGAGCTGGAAGTTGGAGACTGATGTCAAAGATGAGAGGTTACTAGAAACTGCTGGAACCCTTTTGGCTTTCACATTAATCTCTTGCCTTCTCCTCCCAGAATTGTTTCCATCCAGGTCAAGAGAGACTGAAATTCTAAAAGGATAGGACTGGCAATTGAGCCCCATACACCTCACCCCAAAACTCACTTTCTCCAGCAGAACAATGGAATGATCTATATCTGTGCTGCCCAAAAGGATACTCATTAGCCACAATTAGCACTTGAAATGTGGCTAATTCAACTAAGGAATTAATTTAAAATTTTTATCTAATTTTAATTTAAATTGCCACATGTGGCTAGAGGCTACTACATTAGAAAGCATAGCCCTAGAATCATTCAATCTTGGGAGATATGCTAGTGGATAATTCATAATCCCACCTGATCAGGCAATTGCCCAGCTAGGTAGGTGCGGGGGATAGCAGTGAGCACACAAGAACAGCTCATGTCTGTGGTGTACAAGTGTCCATGAAGCTGCCAGGAAAATCCCTAGGATGCCAGAGTAGCAGGCAGCATTTCTAGGAATCAGGGCCATCCCACACTGATTCCCCTACCCTTTCACCTTCATCTGTCTTAGAATGATGAAAAAAAACCCAGCAGACTTTGAACTACCTCCATCACTCCAACATGACATCTCCGGCCCAGGTCACTGTATAAAACCCACAGAGGTGTCCTGTCCTGGGTTTCACTTCCCCATACCGTCTTGTCCTCACCCGTTCCCGAAGCAGTGAGATGCAGAAGTCCACCTCCTTCTGCCGCAGGGCCTGAAGCTGGGCGGTCCCGTGGTGGTCGACAATGAGGCGGAGGTATGTGTAAACGGTCATGGCAATGAGGATGCTGCTCTTTAACACCCACTCCCTGCAGGGAGGGAAGACAATGGCACCTGCACGCTGTCTGCACCTGTCCACCCTCCCAATTCCCCCCATACTTGGCTCCAGGATCTTAGAAATGTTTGATGATTTGGTTCCTTGACTGCTCGCTCATACTGTCCTTATCTAGGACTATCAATTGGCAAAGGTGGGGACAGCTTCCTACTACTCCACCAGGTTTCCAATACAGATAAATGCTGATGAAAGCAGTTTTTCCTTACCATATGACTACCTGGATCCCAATAAAATAATTTTGTTTGTTGACGCTCCCTCCAACATTTACTGAGTGCCTCTCACGTGCCAAGCATGTGTGAGGTACTAGGGACAGAGGTAAGCCATAGCTTCTACCCAACTCAGATACGGGGAAAAACATTTGTAAGTCTCCCTGGGTCAGTGGACCTCTAGGGATTACTAAGACCCTTGGAGAACCCTGGAGGTTTCAGAACACACTGTTTGAGCCCTTCCATCATGCTCCATTAACCACCCCACCATGCCACAAACCCTTCCCTAGTTCGAGCTCCTCTCTCTCTCTCTCTCCACTGATTCCATTCCCAAACAATGAGTCACCTGCCCTAAATCACAAGCTGAAAAGAAGAACTTCATTTTGGATGGCAAAGCCCATTTTCCTAGGAGTTTTAGACTTTCTCTGGGGAAAAGACGGTAATGAAAGAATTGTGTGCTTTACTGCTTTAAAAGGGTTAGAAAAGACGCAGTGGGGAGATTCCAAAAACTCCAATGCCGTCTCAAAGTGCCAAAATTGGGGAGCTGTCTTCTCCAAGCAACTAGTTTGTAATGGCTTTGGCACCCCTGCTGGAAGGAGCGAACCAGAGGAAGACAGGGAGTTTAATTAATCCAACCAGGCAACATCCTGATTCCGGAAAAGTGCTACAGCCGCCTAATTAAGAGACTCTGGCCTTTTCCTTGCACAGAATGAAAGCAGCAGCCAAGGACACTGGGGAGGGTCCCTCTCCCCGTCTGCTACCTTTTAACTCCACAGCCCTAGAAACACTTGGGAGGGAGGGTGAGAGAGAGGGAGGGAGGGAGGGAGGGTGGGAGGGGAAGGGTGTGGAAGAGGACAGTTTTAAACTTCTAGGGACTCGCAACCAAAGGATGTGTTTTGGAGAACAGAAAAGGTAGGACACTTATCTGACACTTGTATACTGAGACTGCACTCTAATTGCCCAAATGAGGGAAACTGAGCTCTTTTTTCTTTCTTTTTTTTAATATGGGTAGTTGTTTGATAACTCTGCTGTCCTTTCTTTATTTTTTTAAATATATATTTTTATTAATTTCAGAGAGAAAGGGAAAGGAAGAGATAGAAACATCAATGATGAAAGAGAATCACTGATTGGCTGCCTCCTGCATGCCCCCTATTGGGGATCGAGCCCACAACCCAGCATGTGCCCTTGACGGAAATCGAACCTGGGACCCTTCAGTTCACAGGCTGATGCTCTATCCATTGAGCCAAACCGGCTAGGGCAGAAACTGAGCTTTAAGGTATGGGAACAGGAGGTATCTTGCATTGGGAACAAAATGAGAAAAATTACTTTTTAGGAAAGTTGCTAACAGAAGTGATGGATGTATCTGTCCAGAAAAAGAAAGAAAGAAAGAAAGAAAGAAAGAAAGAAAGAAAGAAAGAAAGAAAGAAAGAAAGAAAGAAAGGGAATCCCTCTGATCAGGACACAGACATTCTGCAAAGACACCTAAGAGAAGCAGAGGCCTGGTAAGAAACAGCTAGGATCTCCTATGCTGTGCGGTGGTACCAATGATGATGGAGAAGTGACTCCAGTCACAGCTGCGGGTGCACGTCTGTGCCCAGGGCACTAGGTGGCACTGCACAGCTGACCTGGCACAGCTCTCAAGCTTGGGCAGAGCACAGAACACAGCCTTCTCTTTCAGAAGTGTGAGTGAGGGAGGAGGTCTGTGGATACTAGGAAATAGCAGGAAATATGGATACTATGAGCCCTCTCAATTATTTGACTACTATGGTGTCCTCACCCCGAAACAGACACTGAAATCAAGGAGGACTGAGGCCACAGGACCAAGAGGAAGGCCTCAGCTCTGGAATAGCCCTCATAATATTTCTGGTCCTTTCCTTTGGTGGGGAAGGGAAAGAATCAATGAGAAAACACAATATGTCCCCCTTATGCCCGCTCTACCACTCGAGCCTCCGAGCCCTTCATGCAAACTCTAGCGGGTCTCGATGATCTCCTCACTCCCACCTCTCCCATGCTACTTCAACACAAAAAAGAGTATGGGTTGGATGGAAAGTTTTGGAAGGGAGAAAAGGGTACCTGCCAGGCCTGGGTATTTGGCTGGCCCCATTCTGCTGAGCTCATTCTCCCCCGCTCCCCACAAAGATAAACATTCCAAGGAGGTCTGGATCAAAAATAAACCCTTATCAGATGAAACTAGTTTTTCCTGGGCTCTGAGATATTTCAGCAAAGACCTCCTTTCCCACTCCTTCATCCCTTTGGGCATATCATGGCATTAATTCCTTCACTTGCCACCCACAGAATTGCTTCTCCCTCCCCTGCCTTAGTCTCTCTAACCTAAGGTGTTTGGGGTCACCTATCAGTCTTCATATACTCCTTTCACCCCATCTCCCACACTTGCAACCAACAAGGCCATCTCCGGCTCTCTCCCCACCCTTCATGGTAGACTCTACCTCTGCTCCGTCAGGATATCCAGGACACTTTCTGCCAACCAGATATTTTTTGTCGTAATGTCCCCACCTAATCAAAGGGGAAGAAAAAGGAATCAGAATGATTCTAATTAGCTACTCAGATACACAATACATTCCGTCACCCATCCCACTGGTCCATCCATCACTGATGTTCTGAGTCTTGGGAAACTGCCTTTTGTTCTGTCAGGCTTTAAAGTTTCCCCCTTTGCCTCCAGAGAGAAGGGAAGGGAAGGTTCTAGATTTTTCCAGAAACTAGAGCTGCAACTTTTCCAAAGAGTAGAGTTTGGAGTGGGAATACTTTGACCCTTGAAGAGAAATGTCTGGGAAGGAGACCGTGGTTGGAAAGAAAGGAAAACATCTCAGAGAGGGCCTGAGAGGTGCCGGGGGCTGGAACAGCAGCAGTCCAGAGTGCGTCCGTCCCAAATCCTGTGTCAGGCGCATGACAGGCCCAGGGTTTCTTGTTTCCAGGGATCAGTCCGCAGGGCTTGCTAAGGGACTTCTTGGGGCAGAATTAATATGCAGCAGCGCCAGACCAAAGTCTAAGGATGAGAGGTGAGGACTGAGAGTGCCTAACAGGGAAGAAAGTGGCAGGAGCGTGGATAAAAATACCCCGCACAACGCTGTCTTGCCCCAGGTCCCAATTTAAAAATTCCATGTTCACATAGTCACACATCACATAAATTAAGGTTTACAGACATCAAAACAGGAGCATCAGCGTTACGTAAAATCCTAAAGAAAGAAACAAAGAACCAACGGGCAATGGTGAAGGAGAGGCAGGCTCATTTTTAAACAAACACGTGCGATCTTGCAGAAGGGGCAGGAAGCAGCACAGGCAGGCCTTTGGACATTCAGTGGCTCAGACCGATGTCACCAATGCCAAGAAGATAATAAAACCTAAATGTCAGGGTCTGTTCTGTGACATGGTTTGTCCCTCAAACTGGCCCTAATCAGATGTCATGATTATTAGGAAGCAAGTACACAGAACATGGGGGTGGAGCCAAGAAAGATGTCTGTTTCTGAAAGCATAATGTGATGGGAACAAATTATTGGCCCTTACTTCTCTCCCCATTCCTTCTAGATCCTTCCAGGTACAATACACCATAAGCCCCAGTATACATTTCACTGATTATTGATGAGACTGAGCACCTTCTCATGTCTATTGACTATTGGCTTGACTGGCTAAAATAGGTCAACTACTCTATGTCAGGCCTGAGTTTGGCAGGAAGAAAAATGAGGCAAGACTTATTGATTCAAAAGGTGCCCCGTGATTTTTCAATTTCTTCTTCAACAGATGTGGCCAGAAGACGCCTTCTTCAGAAGGAGAGTCTAAATGACCCAGAAATGGAGTCCCTTAGGCACGCAATCATTCTCCACGGCCTGGCGTAGTCTCTGGGCTCCTCTCCTTTCTTCTTTATGCTCTTGCCATCAAACTCACCAGCAATCTGCTTCATGAATGTCATGCATACACCATCAGCTCCCAGAACCCCACTCTTCACTAGTTCCCGTACCAACCACACCAACTAAAGGAGAAAGGAAAAAACAGATGAAGAGAAGGGCCTATGAATTTGAGAAATGGGCTAATCCATTAACATTACAACTTAGGTGTACAAAGATGGGGGTATGTTACCCCCGATTCCTCCTCTGTTCAGTCTTTGAGCTGGATCTCTTTTCTTTCTGGCCTTACCTGAGTTCGGCAGGTGTCCTGCAACTTCAAGTACTTCTCCATAAGGATCTGGTTGATTTTGTTCAAGACAATATTCATGCCGTCACGAGACACCAGAGCCAAGTCCCGGTAACACTGAGAAGAGAGTTTTGTAAGCAGCCAGCAAGCTGAGGATCCACTCCTGACCCCACCCACAGGGGGCCCCCTGGCCTGTTCAACTTAACACCAAGATGAGCAGCAATGAAGGACTTTCCACTCTGGATGCTAACCTATCCCTTGCTCCATCACATGGAGTGGGGTGGAGGGGTGGGGGTAGACTGAGCTATTCTCTAATAAGGCAGAAAAGCCTGCTAAGAAAGGCTCCCTGTCCCCCCACTTCCCTTCGTAGGAAATGTCACACTGTTTGATGCCACAAGCTGAGCAAAACCAGGTGGAGGCCATCTGCTTTTCATCTGCCAGTAAAAGGTCACCACAGAATGGGTTTGGTTGAACAGGCCAGAAAGGATCACAAAGAAGTTTTTAAGCCTGTACTGACCCAGCCAGAAGAAGCAAAGGGATAGGAATATTAAAGGAAGAGGATCCAGGGACCTGGGCCCCAGAAAGAAAGGGCAAAACAAAAGTGAATTTCCTTAACTCAGTGTCTTTCTTTTCTCTGGGCTGCCCTTTGCTTCTGCCCAGTATTGAAAAAGGAGGGGTCCTTATGCAAACCCACCCCTGGGGGAGCTGATGGAGGGCACTCCAATTTCCTCTGAGAGTTCTTGCTTCCCTTTCCCCTAGAGCTTTTCTCACCCGGTCTCTCTGGAGACCAGACTCCTGGAGGAATACCTTAGGGGACCTCATTAGCGACCTTCTTAGCCTGCTGAGTTCTCTGCTGCCAGGGTCTGAGCACAAAGGGTAAAATTAGGTAGGCAGCATTCCACGACCTTGGAAGGCTGGCATCAACCATAATAGCAATTATAACAGCAATTATAATGCATTGGCATTATGTGCCAAGTTTGTATCATATATATATTATCGCATTTGAATTACATAACAACCCTTTGAAATAGTACTATTTATTATCTCTGTGTTTACGGATGAGGAAACAGGCATAGAGATGTTAAAATAATTTGACCCATGTAACATAAGAGATAAGAGGAAGAACCAGGATTCAAGTCTAGACAGTCCAATTGTAGAATCCATGCTCTTGACCACCCCTATACCGCTGTTAGAAATCACTAAAAGAAGAGGCTGCTGGGATGGAAAAAGAATTTACGGTGGTTCTGAGACTGCTAGATTTTTAAACTCTTTCATCCTAAGTAGTCGAAAGAGGAGTACTCAAGACCAGCTGCTCCCTGGCCTTGGAGTGACCGGGGACTCCTAAGAGATTAGCTACTGTTGCTTCCTCTTGTCTCTAGTGTCCTTAAGTCAAACTAATTAATATAATGAAAATACCAACACTTAGGGAATCCCACCATGTGCCACAAACGTTTCATACCCAAAGGAAAACTTGATTATTCTCTGACTCCATCTGAGGTGAAGGCAGGGAGATCAAAAGTATAAGCAAGGGAACAAGGAAGAGATAAAAGGATCCAGTGAACTACTGCCAACGTGAGGTCAGTAAATGTTGGTAGTTTAGCCCGCAGCCTCCCCCAGAGATGTGAGCCACAGAATGCAGAGAGGATGAGGGAGGCAGAGAAAAACCTATGTCAGACCAAAGATAAGGGACAACTAACCAGAGAAGAGCCCTCCTGCCTATTCAAACGAAAGCAGAAATGTAGAATAGACCCAGAACAGGGAAGGAAGGGTCTCTGAGGAGACACAGGGTCAGATGAAGGAAGCAGATACTGTCTACCTCATTTCATGCTCCAGCTGGGACCTTATCAACCACAACTGCTAGTCACACGTGGCAGCTGGGTACCAGGAGTATCATATTTCTGATGCTGCCAGTTTTCTCACCAACCTCTGTACCAGTTTGCTGAATGGCTTGGAAAACAAATAGAGGGGGAAGAGGGAGGACTCAGTAGGGAACAGAGAAGAGAAGGAGAGACTCAAAAGAAAGGAAAGGTGACAGGATGGTGCTGTGGTAGCATATCTGTCCTGGCTCTGTTGAGGTAGATAGTCCATCCAGCCTCGGCCCTCACAGCCCCCAACTTTCTGGAGCTGCCTGCTTAGAGAACTGTATCTAGACCAAGAACGGCCAGGGCCGGAGTCCTTGAGCCCTTGATGAAGAGAGATCTTGGCATTGATGTTAGACCCTTCTTTTTATCTACTGACTACCAGCGCCTACACGGAAGATAAGGCCTCTTGTTTAGCCTCTCTTCTCACCAGAGTCCTTCAGCCAGGCCTGCTCCCAGCTATTCAGTTCAGATATCAAATAGGAAATAAATAAAGTCAAAGAATATAAACATTCCTAAGAGTTGCCAAGAGAGCAGATGTAAATCAAGGAGGTACAACTGGAACAAAATCCACCCCATGCATATTGCACTCTCCACCAATACCTGATCTGTTTTCTCTTTAACTGAGGTCCCTGGTTCAATCCACCCACTTAGAAGTCTTAAGAGAGCTGGCCCTAACTCTTTGAACCTGCCTGCCAGCACTGACACATGCTCCTCACCCCGCGTTCCCAGAGCAAATTTCTCAGGTGTTCAAGACTTAGTTTCTACTACCACCTTCTCCATTATCCCCTGTGAAGATGCTGGGGATAATGGAGAAGGTGGTAGTAGAAACTACCACCTGGAATCCCCAATCCATCCTTAGGTTTCTGTTCCAGAGATAGAATTAACCCAAATAAACCCTTAGAAAACACTCCCCTTGTTTTAAGCTAAAGCTTGAAACAATGCATTAGGATCAGCCCTCATCAGTAATTCCCACCTAAAACTTCTGCAGGACAGAAGGATTTCACAACATAATCGCCCTTTTAGGGAGAAGGATCAAAGCACAATGGGGGATACGTCACTAACTCTTCCACCATAATCTGACCTGGCTCAAGGACTCTGAATGAGTCACTGATGGTTCCTCACTTGCCTAAAACTGTATCCTTCTATTTCCCCATCTTTACCCCCTTTGTCTGAAGAGGCCTGACCTGGGGGTCTGTCTGCCTAGGAAGCTCCCAGGTAAAGGATTTACTTAGAAACCTTTAGCATGTGAACATAATCCTGATGTAGCTGGCAACCAGCAGTGAGACCCAAGGCGAGGGCCTGGGACACCCCCAGAGGGCTATTGTAGGGCACAAAGCAGACAAGGTACTCTAGTCCCTTGCTGTGTCTGGATGGCCAAATTCATAACATAATAAGCATTCATAATGCAGAGTCCTGGGGCCTCTCACTGGCAGGTCAGGCAAAGAACTAGAAATACTCCACACACCCTGCTCTCTTGACTGAGGTTTACTAATATACCCTCACTGATTCAGATCCCATCTGAAACAAAAAAAAACAACACAGCAGGCCCAGCTGGTGTTGCTCAGTGGTTGAGTGTCGACCTATGAACTAAGAGGTCACGGTTCAATTCCTGGTCAAGGCACATGTTTGGGTTTCAGGCTCGATCCCCAGGGTGGGGTGTGCAGGAGGCAGCCAATCAATGATTCTCTGTCATCATTGATGTTTCTATCTCTCTCTCTCCCTTCCACTCTGAAATCAATAAAAATCTTTAAAAAACAAACAACAACAACAAAAAACAGTGGGCAAAATGACTTTGCATTAAGATGATTAAATGAGATTTTAATTGCATTTATGAAACCCACACAAGAAAAAAATTAAACCTCAATCCCAATCCCTACACACCCAACTTTGCCAATAATTTCTTTAAAATAGAAGGGCTGCCTGGCCGGGTTGTTCAGTTGGTTTGAGCGTCATCACTATATGCCAAGGTTGTGTGTTCAGTCCCCAGTAAGAACACACACAATAAACAACCAATGAATGCATAAATAAGTGAAACAACAAATCAATGTTTCTCTCTGTGTTTGTTTCTCTCCCTTCCTCTCTCTCTAGTATTAATCAATCAATACACAATAAAATAAAATAGAGAGGCTAGACTTGATCATATCACTGTTTAACACCACCAATTTGGCAACATTCATTTGTTTTCAAGGATCTTAATGACGAATTCAGTAGGAAAATGAAATGCCAATTTAACTCAACAAGGTCCCAGCCCAGAAATGGCCTGTGAAACCAAGGACTTGTGAATACTTGCCGCCCCACCTTCCCAACAAGCATACCAGACCCTACTCCAGCTGGCACCAGAAGAGTACAAATACACCTGGTTGCCATGCCCATAAACCCTTCTCCTGAGGTTAATTCAAGCAGCTATGCCAGGGGACCAGGGCATCCTGTCTTTGTCCCTAGGCATGATTTTCCTTTGGTTCTCCTTGAACAAACAACAATGTCTCTGACATCCAGTTAACTTATAGATAAACGGGGAGAAGTTTAGGGAGAAGGGACAAAGCCACCAACCTCATATGGCTTTTTGGAAGGATTAAATGAGAACCTGTTTGGATACAGCTTAACACAACTGGGCACAGGGCATTGTTTGCCTTTTTCCACACTCCCCTTGCTCAGGGAAGGGCCGGTGAGAATATTAAATTCTCCCACTATAATTATAGAAAGAACAGAATCCAAAGAGATCATCCTGTCCAGTCCCTCACCTCAAGGAAGGATCCCCCTTAAACCATTCCACATAAAGAAAGCTCTGTGAAAACCCCAGACTAGTTTTCATATAGTATTCCTCAGGAAGTCTAATTCTAGTTAGTCCATTACATTATTACTGTATCAATCATCTAACATTAAGCTGTCTAATTTAAATCCTACCTGCTGCAACCTTAAACCTGCTTTCTATTCACCTGCCAGTGACAGAACCTGAAAACTACAGGTTACCCGCTTCTGGGTAAGAACTCTCCTGGTTACAGTTGTCCTGCTCTCTAGATTACACCCCAAGTCTTTTAGCCTTGACTAGTAAACCTAAAAATTTGAAGCCCTTTATATGCTTTTCACTCTCACAACTGCCTTTTAACTTCAGAATCTAGAGACAGAGAAGGGACTTTAGTCAGAGAATAACAAATTCACGGAGCGTAAAAAACTGTATTTAGAGTCCGAGGTGGCCCAGCTCTGCTCAGAGTGTCTGGCACTATGCCATGAAGCCACATCCATGTTCCACCGTATTCCCAGATCGTATCTGAGAAGCGTCTGTGGATCCAGAGCAGGGTATCTTACCTTCTGGGCTTGAGTAGGTTCAGTGAGGACAAGGGTAAAGAGACCCAGGCAGATTTCCTCATGTTGTGGGGGGCCTTTGCATACCTGGGATCAGAGGAAGAAAAAAATAATAGTTTTTCTCCCAGAAAACTTGGGACTCCTAAGCAACCTGCAAAGGAGCATCATCAACTCTTAAATCTGAAGATTTCTTCTCCTAAAAGTGATGGGGCATCTGTTCTAGGGGAGAGGTGGAGGGAAAGGATACACCTTTATTGCTTTTCTCCAAGCCTTGATGCAGACCAGGGGCAGAAAATTAAGTGTTTAAAATGGAAAAAAAACAAATCCTCCTCCACTTTCTCCTCCAGACATGAACAGCCTTCAGCAGAGCAGGAGCTGCAAACAGTCATGGAGTAACAAGCACAACTACCAAGCCAAGTCCTTGGGCAAATCATTGAACCTCTGACATTTGTAAGGTGAAGACATAATGACAATTAAAAAAATAATAATAACAAAATAATAATAAGTGGGTAATACTTATAGGGCATTCACTATGTGCCATTTTTCTAAGTCCTTCATATGTGCTATTTACAATATTTTCAACACCACAGATTAGAACATGTGAAAGATCACATGGGTAAGAATGGTTTAAAAAGAAAAAAGTCACTATGGAACTCTGAGTTATTATTTAAAGCTGTTATTTAAAGATGCCTAAGGGTCCAGTGTGGCTCAGTGGTTGAGCATCGACCTATGAACCAGGAGGTCATGGTTCAGTCCACGTCAGGGCACAGAACCGGGTTGCTGGCTTGATCCCCAGTAGGGGGTGTGCAGGAGGCAGCCAATCAAGCATGCTCTGTCATCATTGATGTTTCTTTCTCTCCCTCTCCCTTCCTCTCTGAAATCAATAAAAATACATATATATTTTTTTTTTTTTTAAAGATGCCTAAGGCTCCAAGACATTAACTTCAGTTCCCTAATTCCAACCACTTAAGTCTTTCCATCTTTCTGGTCATGTCTTAGAGCTTTCAAATAAGCAAAAATGGATACGGGGAGAGGGCATTATACTCACGTAGGCATTAAGGGCATCATTGGCCTCTCTCTCTGAGACACCAGTAGTCATCGATGTCACAATGCTCATACATCTTTCCAATCTCTGTGAACAAGTGAGAAAAAATTAACAGTGAAATACTTCTGGCCCAAAAAAGTTTTAGAAATTCCAACATCATTATGTCTCTAGAGCTAACTACCATCATTATGGGTATAATCAGCAAAATCCAGAATGTGGAAAACTTGACACGTGACCTGATTTCTTTAACACGTAAACTGCAAGAAGAAAGTCCTGGCTGGGTGGCTCAGTAGGTTGGAGCAAAAAAACGTTGCAGGTTGATTCCTAGTCAGAGGGCACATACCAAGGTTGCAGGTTTGATCCCATTGAGGCGCATACGGGAGGCAACTGATCAATGTTTCTTTCTCTCTAAAAATCATTAAAAACAGGCCTAGCCAGTTTTGCTCAGTGGATAGAGCATTGGCCTGCAGACTGAAAGATTCCAGGTTCAATTCCAGTCACCAGGTTGTGGGCTCAATCCCCAGGGGGGGGGGGGGGGGGGGGGGTGGTGCAGGAGGCAACCGATCAATGATTCTCATCATTGATGTTTCTATCTCTTTCTCCCTCTCCCTTTCTCTCTGAAATCAATAAGATTATATTTTTTTTAAAAAGAAAATTAAAAATAAATAAAAATAATTAAAAACAAATCCTTGGGTGAGGATTAAAAATAGAACACTTTTTAAAAATGCAAGGAAAAAAAGCTAGAAGAGGGATATCTATACATTAAAGGAGACTTAAAATTATAACCCATTGCCCTGGCTGCTTTGGCTCAGTGGTTAGAATGTCAGCCCACAGACTGAAGGGTCGCGGGTTCAATTCCAGTTCAAGGGCATGTACTTCGGTACTTTGGATTTGGTCCACAGAGTGAGTGTAGGAGGCAACCAATTGATGTGCCTCTCTCACATAGATGTCTTTCTCCCTCTCTCTCCCTTCCACTCAGTCTGAGAATCAATGGAAAAAATATCCTCGGGTGAAGATTAAAACAATAAAAGTAAAATTATAAACCACTGAACAAAATAATAACCCAGGAGTCCATGCTGATACATACAAACATAACAAAGAAGGGAAAGCTCTTCTGTACAGTGGAATGCCAACTAATAAATGCAGAAGGAATGACGGGAGCAATAATTAATCCAGGCAAATCATCAATGGATGCTAAAAACAGAAGTACAATTTTCACAAGAAAGGATATTTACATAGGTTCAAAATGCTTATAAATTACAAAGAGAAAACAGTAACTGTAGGAAATCCTGGATGATACCACCTTAACCAAGTGACCAAAGTTAATATTGCCCATAAGGAATATGTACTATAAACTAATACCTGATACTACATGCCTCCAGTGTGATGTACTGAAAAGTTTATAACATGGCTTCTATGGTTTTCTTGCCAAAAATGAATAATCTTAGTCTAATCATGAAGAAACTTCAGACAATCCAAATTGATAAGTCTACAAAATAACGGGCCTGTCAAAGTGTTTAAGATCATGAAAGACAAAGATAGAAAAGTCTCTGTTGCAGATGAAAGAATTAAAGAGACAGCACACCAAAATGCAATGTGTGATCCTGGACTGCTATAATGGACATTACTGGTACAACTGGCAAAATGTGGATATGTACTATAAATTAGATAGGAGTAACACATCATTGTTACATGTTCAGATCGTGGTAGTAGAAGAGTGGTTATGTAACAGATCCTGTTCTTAGGAAATAAACACTGAAGTATTTAAACCCAAAATGGAAGCATGGCTGCAGTGTACTCTCAAAAGGTTAAGATAATATATATATAGAGAGAGAGATAACAACAAAACAAATGTGGCAATTGTTAATTATTGGCAAATCTTAGTGAACAATATATGAGAGTTCTATGTATTATAATTTTTCTCTAAGCTTGAAATTATTTTAAAAGTTATTAAAAAATTTAAAAGACACAGCAAGAGGATGCAAAGTGTGGTCCCTGTCTGATTACTGATATGAACAAACTAATTATAAAAAGAATTTATGAGACAAGAGAACTTTGCGCACTGAATATTTTATTATTATATTAAGGAATTACTGTTAATATTTTAGGTGTTATTGTGGCTATTTTTTCTTAAGTCCTTCCCTATAGATGAAATGATTTGCTTCAAAATAATCCAGATAGACTGGGGGAGATAAAACAAGACTGCCATATGCTAATAAGTACCGAAGCAGTGATGGCTACATGGAAATTATACTATTCTACTTTTTTGTTTGAAATGCGCCCCCCCCCAAAAAAAAAAGTTAAAAACAAAACTTTAAAATGAGTGTGAGGAAAAGAAAGGGACTAATGGAGAACAAAAGGCCAACCTAAAACCTGCTGGGCTCTAGTCAAAGGTGGGGATGGCTGCATTAAAGCCCACTCAGGAGTCACTCTGGGTTCAAAGGGCAACTCTCTTACATGACGTGTGCTCAACATTCTAAGGAGAGCTTAGTCACTGGTCCCTGTTCCAAAGAAGCAGCTAATACTAAATATTGAGAAAATATATCCATGTTAAGTCAGTGGGTCTCTTCATCATCACCACCTAAACTACTTCCTAAGTCTTTTATCTTGATTAACCCAAAAACTTTTTAAGGAAAATCACTTCCCAATCCCCAGTGATGATGATGCTGGGAAAACGGGGACAAAGACTGGCATTTCACTTCCCCGATCCTAGAGGTCATCACAAACCATCTTGCTGAGAACTGGTTGTACTGCAGCATTGTGAGGAACCAGCAAATAAGGACGATGGGAAAGAGGCCTGAAGGCAATCATGTTTCTCCTTTGACAGTCCACCCTAAGAGTGTAGGGTGGCACAGGGTAGAACGGAGTGATAAGGCAAGGAGCTCCCACAGCCACAAAACTTCAATCTAAAATAGGCCCAAAGCCACTCGGGTTTGAAGGTGTTATAACTTCACTATCCATCACCAGGCCTATCCCTCAAATTAGGTCAGATCACTGTGTTCAGCCTTAATCAACAGCACCTGTGTACTTGTGAAAAGGAGCTGTGAGATCACATGAAAGCTGAGCCGTGACTCTCACAACCCACTTCACCCACAAGCTCTGAGATTCATCATTACCTAGTCGAGCTCCTATGTAAGGGGAGGGAAGGAAAAACTTCAGGTTGGATTTTCTCTTCTTAAACCTTATCCCTCTCCACCCAAGGTAGTTATCAATGACCGCAGCATCAGTGCCTCCAGTGGCTAGGCCCAAACTATTTTTGCTGACAGCTGTGGGGGGACCTGTTCACCCAGCCTAGGTTAACCAGCAGAATCAAAGTGGAGGAAGATGAGACACAAGCAGCAGCACAGCATCCTAGAATTCTACATATCGCTTCCTCCTCAAAGGAAAAATCTGTTGAATCAACAGAGATGCAAGTCAAATAGCAGCAGCAAGCTAATGAGCAAACTGACCAGCAAAATCCCACCACCACTTGCTAGCCTTGGGCTAATCTGGGGTGAATTACTTATCCTCTCTAAACCCTGGTTTGCTCATCTGAAAATAGAAACAAAGCCTATATTGCGAAGATACTCTGAGGATTAAACGAGATAATGTACATAACGTGAAAGCACCTAGCATGCAGCCTCAGTTGAATTAGAATCTATTCCCTTTGTGAGGAAGCTCAGCAACGGCACAACTAAATCTACGAGGACCAGACTGACCCCCGCCACTATGGCTAATGGCTCATCCTTAAAGATTCCTGACAACGGAATTCTGCTGCTAGAACATGGGTTAAGTCTCTAGCGAGACTGCAAAGCTTCGTCTCCTACTTACCTTCTGTAAACTTTTGCCTTCTAGGAGAGAAGAAAAAAGCTCAGGGGAGAGGGGAGGAAGCCTACCTGATGGACCCTGCACCAAGATCCTACAGCAAAGACAGATACACAGCCCTACAGCCGTGATAGAACAGAGACCTCGGGCTGAACCAGGTTTCTCCAGGCCCCTTCTCAATATTCTAAACTCCACTCAGAGGCCTGAGGCCATTCTGTGAGTCACTGCCCAGTCCAGAAGAAAAGTGGCCTCTTGGGAAGTAAGGATGTGCGAAGTGGGAGAGTCCAGAATTTGGATGTGTAGATAAAAGCAGTGAGGAAAGAAATGTGAGGGCCAGTCCTTCCAGGCAACAGAAGTATAAAAGATGCTACTCGTTCCGAACTACAGAAATTACTTTTCCAAACACGGATGGGAGAACTAGTTACCAATCATTCAGAATGACAGAAGGACCACATTGCCTCAAAGAGGGCGACAGGAGGCCAAATCTCTATAATCCAGTAGCAGTACCCCTTTTCCAGTCTCTACAGGCCCTTAGTAAAGATGGAATCATACATGCAGTTGCCAACAGCTGGCAGAACAGCTCTGTTCGGAGCAAGCCCTCCACAATAGCAACCTCAGAGAGCTGAGTAATTATTTACCATTTCTAAGAGCTTCTGAATTAATTTTTCTAGTATTCAGAGTACCTGAACATGGATTCCATGATAGCAGCAGTAGGTGGAGTATGGGCAGAGGGGGTGGGAGGTGGCCTTTCAGTTTTCCAGTATATACCTGAAGCTGGAGACTGAAGTCAGAAGGATCCCTTTGACTTCTCAGTTTCCCCTCCCTCAGCCAGGTGAATATACAGTCTGGTAAAAAAAAAAAAGTATCTGAAATACTACCCCCTTATGGAAGTCAGTGAGAGGCCTTGAAGGACTAAATTCTACCATCTTCAGAAAAAGAGGATATGGCCCTGACCCGTTTGGCTCAGTGGACAGAGCGTCGGCCTGTGGACTGAAGGGTCCCAGGTTCAATTCCGGTCAAGGGCATGTACCTTGGCTGCGGGCACATCCCCAGTAGGAGGTATGCAGGAGGCAGCTGATCGATGTTTCTCTCTCATCGATGTTTCTAACTCTCTATCCTTCTCCCTTCCTCTCCGTAAAAAAACAATAAAATATATTTTTTAAAAAAAAGAAAAGAGCCCTGACTGGTTTGGCTCAGTGGATAGAGCGTCGGCCTTCGGACTGAAGGGTCCCAGGTTCGATTCTGGTCAAGGGCATGTACCTTGGTTGCGGGCACATCCCCAGTGGGAGGTGTGCAGGAGGCAGCTGATGGATGTTTCTCTCCCATCGATGTTTCTAACTCTCTATTCCTTCTCCCTTCCTCTCTGTAAAAAATCAATAAAATATATTTTTAAAAAAAGAAAAGAAAAAGAGGATATGATCCAACTTGCAAAATCCCAAGGACCCGCATTATTGAACAAGCTGGGGTTCCAAGTATTCCACAACCAAGAGTCACGTATCTGAGAAATGAGGATTTAAGCCGGGGGCGGGGGGGGGGGGGGGAACAGAGATGACTCAAAGCCCATTCCCTACAGATTCCTCACAGACAAGGTATGAATTATTCCTTGGAGAAAACCCGGAAGGAACATACCTCTAACCAAAGGCAACCCTGACACCTGCCCATAGCTTAAGAGGAAGTTCTGACTTGTTTTGGCCACAGCTCCTGCTTTCAGCCTGACTTCCAAGTGGACAGGGTCCTTCTCAGCAGAGAAAAGACCGGGGTGCGGGGTGCGGGGGGGGGGGCGCTGAGAAAGTTTATGAGACTAGGAGCTACGTGTTCTAAATGCTTCCAATCTGTGGCACTATTTTTATCTCATTCCCAAAAGGGGAGAGGGATCGGCAAGAATTCCCTCTTCAAAGAGAGGAACAGGGCCAAGGAGAAGAAAGGATACAACCAAGGCTCCCTTGGGCCGAAGAGTCCCAGTCCCTGCCTGGAACGCCCCTCACAGTGCTCCATACTCCAGAGCCCTAAGGGGCCCTTCCTCATCCTGCCAGCTCTCAGGACCCGTCTCTTCACTCCCATAACCAGTTTTATTGTTCTTGTTGTTAACCTTCCCATGGTAAGTTAACTCAGTCTTTAGATGATGAGTTCTGGAAAGCAGACCTTGGGTCTCCCTCATTCTATTTCCTATCAGACTCAGCACACAGTAAACATGTATGGTCAGGAAGCTAACTCTGTGTTCCCAGGCAACAGGTAAGCCTGTGTTAGAAGATAACCAAACGAGAACAAGCAGAGATCAGTCAGTCTCCATGAGGTTTTGATAACTTCTGTGTGCAGAGATCTGTGGGGAGACCCACAGGAAGAAGCCAGGAAAAGTCGCCCTGAGAGGCACTCTGATCTAATGGGAACCATACACATGGGGTTAAAAACAAGAGTAGCAAGGAAAAAAAAAAAAAAAAAAAGAGCAACACGAATTGCAAAAAATAACAACAAAACAAAAACAGAGTGGCAAGGCTTGCTGGAAAGTTCAAATGCAAAGGACAAAGGGCAAAGAAAGAAAGGGGGAGCCCAGGACATGCTGGAAACATCGACACCACGAAGGATTTCCGAAACAGAGACCCTTCCTCCCCCTTCTCCCTGGAAACAGTTGAAAGTTCACTTTCAGACAGACCGAAAAAGCAAGGACATAAACGCTTCCTCTCTGTTGTGTTCCCCTCCTGCCATCCCACTTCGTTTACTAGTCAACACGGCACTGCTCAGGACAGGATGCTGATTCTGTGGCACCAACTAGAGCAGAGGCAGGATGACTCTAACCATCATGGCCGTCAATAGATTTTCATCCCACTTTTGGGGACTTCTCCCCTCCACTCAGACTGGGGGAGGGACCAAAGGCAGGCAGTTCTTTTCCCTCTACAAGTCTAGAGCTCCAGGGCTACAACAAAGGGCTCAATAAATACTTGGTCCATGCTAGTGGCCCCTTCTGAAAAAGTGGGTAACAAACTGCCAAACAATCCTGAGGTCATTATTTGTTGGGGAATACTGTGTATGTTCCTAGTTATATCCACTTTAACTGATCGAAACAACGGGAGAAAACTTCGATTTTCCTAAAAGCACAAGGAGTTATGGGGGAGAAGCATGATAGGAAGCCTATCTGTGAGTAGACATGTGCTGGTGGATAATCCGCACAGTTGCTATCCAGCCACCTCTTGATTCACAAAACTCATGTCTGTATATATATCCCACCATCTGAACCCGAACCAACATTTCTTCAAATCTAAATTCTGAATGCCACCTGCCTGCCTGCCCACCCTCTAATAGTTGATAAAGGGCAGTGACAGTTACAAGCAGGGAAATGGCCAGTGAAGAGCCAGAGTCTAGCTTCCTCCTCCTGTCCCTGGATAACCAAGTTGAATGCATTAGATCTTATGGACAGTTCCACAATCATTTCCCAGTCCTGGGTCTCACATTCCTAAGTATGTCTCTTGGTATGTGACAGTGGAAAGAGATGCATGATCCAATCTGGGGGGGCAGGGGAAGAGGAACAAGTGGGGAAAGGGAGGAGAGGTCTACTATCCCTAATCTAAAATCCCGTTACAGTCCACTCCATCACCTCACTCCACCCACGTCCCTGGCATCTTTGTGTGTGCTATCTGGTTCTGAAGGTGCCCCTCACCTCACTGCTGCCAGAGGATGCTGACTAAACACTACCACGTTTCCTTACGTTTTCACTCACTCCAAATGCCCAGCTAAGGGAGCATTTCAGATCTTGCTCCCCGTATCTGCCATCAATTTGGCTCAAGTGAGCGATTACAAAAATTCATAAATAAGTAAATAAAGGCATGCCCCGTTAACATCAACTGGCAATTGACTGTGCCTACATGAAGTCAATACTATCTAACAGAAGGGTTCAAGATCTGCTGCAAGTTCCTATCGACCCCCAGACACGTACACACACACACACACACACACACACACACACACACATTACTTCTCAACATATGACCTAAGTCTGAAACAGGGCAAATATGAATAGCTGTGGCCTGTATGTGGAAAGTTATGTTAAAAAAAAAAATAAAAATCGGTTGATCTGGATGCTGTATCCCTTCCTCAACACCCCCCACCCATTTTCAAACTAGTGGCTTCTGTTGCTATGACAACCTGTCCAGGAAGTTGGCCCACACTTCTTCCTCCAGGAACAGGAAGCGTGGAACAGTGTGTTGCCTTAGGAAAAAAACTTGAAGGCCTCCTCCCCCACCCCCCACCCCATATCCGCTCCGGTATCCCTCCTCAACCCCATTTCTGAACTCCCTTCCCCTCCCCCCACACCTACCTCCTCTAACTCATCCTTGGCATCCAAACTGGTGGAAAGTAGCAGCCTCCCCCCGCCTGGGGCTCCTGCTCCCGCTCCTCCTCCACCTCCCGCTGCTCCTGAAGCAGCAGCTGCTGCTGCCCCCTTCCCCTTCTGTAACTCCATGGCTGCAGCCCGGAGACGGGAAAAGGCCAGGGAGTGGAGGGGTGGGGAGTCCTAGGAACGAGGACCTCGGGGCTGCCAGGGACGGGGGGCAAAAGGGACTAGGGGGGAAGGGAGGGCAAGGGTCCCTGTCCTCTCCACTCCTCCCTCCTCTGCGGAAGGCCGCTCTGGAGGAGGCCGAGGCGGGCGGCCCTCTAGGTCCTGCCGTGGGGTGGCAGCGCCGAGGAGGAGCCGTTGGCGCCCGAGTGTGCCGCAGTCAGGGGCTGCGCCCCTCTGGGGAGGGGAGGAGAGGCCTCCGGCCCTGAGGAAGTGGGAGATAAGCCCCTTCGGGCTTCTGACCCTAAGAGAAGTAGGGGGAACCCTAAGTTTCTGCCTCAGGAGGTGGGTGAAAGAGGAGTCCTGCCCCAAAGTAGGGGGCGGGAAACCTTCCTGGCTGGTGCCTCAAGGGTTAGAGAGCGAGGTTCCTTTGGATCCGTTCCCTGGGGGGGAGGGGGAGGCCATAAGCGCTACAGGAAGGCACCGAGGGCCAGCTTCTCCCTACACCACACAGAGGCGGCCATGGTGGAAGGGCGGGGGGTGGGAAGGCTGAGGGCGACAGCGGGGGAGGGGAGGAATCGTGGAGGCCCGCGCCGGAAGTGAGCCGTCGCGGTCCTCGGCCTCCGCCAATTGCGCTTTCGGCCGTGACTCACGAGTCTCGGAGCGGTAGGCGGAGGCCGGAGGCCGGCCTTTTCCCCAGCTGCCAATGATAGGAAGAAGAGCGGCCGTCCTGATGGACAACCAGGACACCCAATCGCAGTCCTCTTTCGCTCTTGGAGGGCGGGGAAGTGCAAGGTGAGCAGGAAGGAGCGCGGCTGCGCTTGCGCGCGCACGGATGCGCACGCGCAGCGCGGCCTCCGTCCTCAACTCCCTTAACCCTCCTTTCCTCTCTCGGTCCCGAGCTTGGGAAGGTACAGGAATCGGGAAACTGTGGTTGACTTTGGGAAACCCCAATTGTAGCTACGAATTGGCAGTGGGGGAGCGGAGCTGCCACCCCAAGCATTCCGGAGTAAATGCCTTCAGATGCCGTGGAGCCAGCTCCCCGAGCTGAGAATGCATCACACAAGCAAGTGTATGCGTTCACGCAAGTGCAGTTAGCCAGACGTTGCCCGTCCCCCCACCCCCCTAAAAAAGTGCATAGAGCCACTTGTGCAAATCACAGTCGTGCCAGCACTAGATCTCGCAAATTTTTACTAAATTACAGAACCATTTTCTTCAATTTATTTTAATCCTCACCCGAGGACATGCTTTTATTGATTTTAGAGATAGTGGAAGGGAGAGAGAGAAACATCCATGTGAGAGTGAAACATGGATGGATTGCCTTCTGCACGCACCCCAACCAGGGTTGAACCCTCAACCCAGGCATGTGCCCTGACAGGGAATGAAACCGAACCCGTGACCTTTCAGTTTACCAATCAACTGATTTAAAAAAAAAAAAATAGTCTTAAAAGCAAAGAAACAAAAATAGAATACAGACACACTAAGTAATAGTGTGTCATTTCATGTATATGAAGTTTAAAAATACTGAAAGTTATGGCAATAGAAGAATAATGGTTAGCTCCGAGGGGTGAGGGTTGGGGGAGGTATTGCTTGAGAAGGGACATTAAGGAGACTTATGAGGTGCTGGGAACAATCACATCTTTATTTGAGTGATGATTGCGTGGTTTATTAGGGTGACTGCATATGTTTTCGTGTTTGTTTTCCCAAAAAAATACATGGAACACTTCATGAATTTGCACATGAGCCATGCTACGCTTCTCTGTGTCATCCCAGTTTTAGTATGTGTGCTGCTGAAGCGAGCACTGCATCCTTGTGTTAAAATTTGTTGAGTTGTTCATTTTACTAATGTATGTTTTACCTCAATTTTTAAAAATGGAACAAATAAAACTAAGCTGAGCCACCACCTTTCGTCTGTCAAGTTGGCAAAAATCGCAACATTTGAAAACAGTTGTCAAAGTTTTAGGGGATTAGTTACCCTCATGCATTGCTGGTGGGTGTGCAGATTGGTAAGCCCTATAAAGGGGTACTTGAGAATGGATATAAAAACTACAAATATGTATACTCTCTGTCTGGGAAATCCCACTCCTAGGAGTTTATCTTGCAGATATTCTGCATGGGACATGACATTAGGTGTAGGTATCAGATTAAACATGATAGCATTGTATACAATAGCAAGAGTTTGAAAACAGGTAAATGTCCATTAGCTAGATTAATAGATTATGGTATCTGCACAAAATTAATACGATGCAGCTGCAAAAGGAATAAGGAACCTCTTTCTAAATAGATATGGAAAGAGTTCAAGATATTAAGTGAGCTGAGCAAGATGCTACTTTTTGTATAATAAAGGGGAAGACAATATATATTTGTATGTGCTCATATTCATACAAAGAAACCCAGGAAGGACCAAAAAGGCTAAAAAAAAAAAAAAGTGCTTACTTATATGTATGTAGCTATAGATGACAACGGGGCAGATGCAAGAGAAACTTTTCATTGAAATTTTTCATTGCAAGAGAAACTAATCATATATTCAACTGTTTAATTGCTGATTTTAAAATTAAATTAGTTTATTTAAAAAGAGAAATAGATTATCATGTGATTCAACAATTCCACGTCTGAAAACACTAACTTGAAAAGATATGGAGTGCCCCACGTGCACTGCAGCAGATTTTTAACAGAGAACAGGGTGGGGAAAGACTGGATCAGCAGCAGCAACGTGAGAAACGTGATGTGAGATTGCAGGGAGGAGTTGTATGTGCGGCCACAAGTTCCAAATAGCCCATTGTGTGACAGTCACAGGAGGTGACAGTTGCCTGCTCTTTGCACTCCTCAGTCTGCATCCGGACAGATTCTGCTCCAGATAGGGAGGCAGGCGGTTGTCAAAGGGGTAGTGACACACTAGGGTGAACCTATAGGGGCTCATCCAGAATGGATGGTAAAGAGTCTGGGGTCAGATCTTGGGGGAATCTCTAAAGAAATGAGTGATGTTATGTTGCTGAGACTCCAATATGTGGGTGAGGGGGAGGCAGCAGGAACTGTTGAAAGAGAGAGGAGACGTGTGTAGCAAGGAAGGACAGTGCTAGGACCATTGGAAGCACTGTGAAGGCAGATTGGCTTTTCAATAAATATAAAGGGAGTTTATATTAAACTAGTGGCCCAGTGCATGAAATTTGTGCACATTAAAAGGGAATTAGAGGAAATATTTTAATATTGCTATTTGCACTTTCACTATAATAGAAGTGTCAGTGATGAAAGAAAATTAGTAAAATGTATATGAAAATTTCCCTCCTGTCAGAGTCTGGGGCACGCTGTGGGACCCAGAGCCAAGTCCCCGCCCACCTGCGTGTGCCTCAAAATCACGCGAGACCCAGACCTGGCCGGCCCTACCCCCATCAAGCCCTGTCGGGTGGGGGGTGCAGTCTCAGGTCCCCTGTCAAGCCCCACCAGGCAGGCAGCACAGCCTCAGGACCCCCGTTGAGCCCTGCTGGGCAGGGGGCGCAGCCTCAGGTCCCCCGGCCTGGCGCTGGCGGGGGTATGGCCTCAGGTCTCCCAGTGCAGCCTCAGGTCCCCCAGCCCGGCACCAGGATGGGGGGGGGCACAGCCTCAGGTCCCCCGGCCTCAGGTCTCCTGGTCCCAGAGCCAGGGCAGGGGGCACAGCCTCAGGTTCCCTGGCCCCAACTTGAGGGCACGAGGGTGTGACAACCATTTGCATATTAACTCTTTATTATATAGGATACCTAATATCAAACAATTTATAATTTACATTGGAAAGATGTTCATCAAATGTTAACAATAACCTGGCTGCTGTGTCTCAGTGGTTGAGTGTTGACCTATGAACCAGGAGGTCATGGTTTGATTCCTGGTCAGGGCACATGCCTGAGTTGTGGGCTCCATCCCCAGTGTAGGGCATGCAGGAGGCAGCCAATCAATGATTCTCTCTCATTATTGATGTTTTATCTCTCTCCCTCTTTAAAAAATGTTTTTACTTATCTTAGTGAGAGAGGAAGGGACCGGAAGAGATATATAGGAACATCGATTGGCTGATTGGCTGCCTGCCACTGGGGATCGAGCCCACATCCAGGCATGTGACCTAGGTGGGGATTGAACCAGCGACCTCCTGGCAACATTAGTCTAGAGAGGGGAGAGGGCAATGGGGAAAACAAAAAGGGGGTCATATGTAATACTTTCAACCATAAATATTACAAAAAAAATAATAAAAGTCTCTATTAGATATATTTACTCCCCAAAGCCCCAGTTCAGTTACTGAAATACTTCTTACTTGCTTCTTCTCTCAACTATTGCACAAATGAATTTAGTTCATTCTGAGCCTCACAATTTCTATGAAAACTTTTCACGCGCCTTTCTTACATGGCCGTTGAAAGGGCAAGCCCTCGTGTCCATAAACAAAATGATTCCCTCAAAAGGAATTCTAGTGATTGAAATCTCTCCATCTTCTTATGTCAGGAAGAATATTCTAGTTACAGCTGTTCAAAAATAGATCGGTTTGAGTTCCAAGTCCCTGAAAGCTTTCCAGTAGAACATGGAAGAACACACAGATATTTTAAGAAAGATGTTGGGCCTGGATAGGCCGCTGGACTGCACGACTTCTACTTTTTCTCCTAAGATTTTTCGATCTTACCAGCACCTCTCACTGAGGTCTAATTGTGTGCTGCATTTCACTTCCAGCTCTTCTCTGGACAGCAGGGGCTTCTTACATGGAGCACTGTGGTTTGCATGATGTGGACTCAATAAACTAGCGAACACTTATCTAGTTCTCACCACTTGCCAGTCAGCATCCTAAGCTTGTGTTGGGGAGAATTAACTCATGGAATCTTCAAAGCGACCCTATGAGATAGGTCTTCTGATCATTCCCGTGTTACAGAGCAGAAAGCTGAGGCTTAGCAGAGTTGAGAAATTTGCCCAAGATTACATGGATTATGAGGAACAAAGCTGGGATTTGAATCCAGGCAGGCTGTCTCCATAGTTAGCCTCTTCTTAGCCAACATTATACTGCCTCTCACTTCAGAGATGTTTGAAATTGCTCCAATTCCAAACACTGAGATCTATGCGGTATTCTAGCCTGGTTCTGGCCTGCTGGGAGTTTTGTGGGCTGACCTGATCATGGGACATATCAGCAGCCAAAGTATGCCGTGTGCAGTCCACATTTGTTTTTGTTGTTTTTAAAATGTATTTTATTGATTTTTTTACATAGAGGAAGGGAGAGGGATAGAGAGCCAGAAACTTCGATGAGAAAGAAACATCGATCAGCTGCCCCTTGCACACCTCCCACTGGGGATGTGCCCACAACCAAGGCACATGCCCCTGACTGGAACGGAACCTGGGACCTCTCATCCCAGGACGCTCTATCCACTGAGCCAAACCAGTTAGGCCACATTTGTTTTTTGTTGTTTTGTTTTAAATTAGCTTTATTGTTGAAAGTATTACAGATGCCCCCTATTTCCACCCACTGACCCCCTTCACCCTGTATCTGTCTCTCCCCCGTCCCCGCACTATTGTCTGTGTCCATGGATTATGCTTATAGGCATACAAGTTCTTTGGTTAATCTCTTCCACCCCTCTCCCCGTGAAGTCTACATTTGAAAGCCAAAAGCAGAGAATAATAGTGGGATAGTTGCATCAAGTTAAGAGGGGGTGCCACAGTGATTAACAGATGTACTTGATTACGGAATCTTTGCTATGGCAAGGTTCTTAAAGGGCAACCAGCCCAGCCACTCACTCAGTGATGCAATGTATGTGATAGGGAACTGAGTGGGTGGGATTTTTCCTACCTGGACCCCCTCACTAAACCTGGGCCTTGCACTACAGTCAAACGGGTTCCTGCCCACCCCCTCTTGTCTTCCTTGGTCTCCTCCTCCTCCTCCTCCTCCTCCTCAGCATCTTTGCCTCTACTTGATGCATCACCAAATTCATCAGCATCCTAACTCCTTCATCTTGGTGGTAAACACCTCGCCTGTAACCCTGCTTGCCTTCCAACTCAATGAGATTAAGTCTTCCTGGACAGCATTAGGTATATTTTTATGGTTAATTTATTTGTTTTTATATTTTTACAGCTCCTGCAATTTAATTAAAAATGACTTTCAGGCTGCAAAACTGTCCTCCGCTGCTAATTAGATTCCACGGATCTGTCCAGAAAAGTAGAAATCATTTTTTTAATAAATATACACATGTTTTTAAAGTATTACTTGCCCTGGCTGGAGTGGCTCTTGGTTGAGCATCATCCCTTGCTTCGTAAGGTCGCCAGTTTGATTCCTGGTCAGGGCACATACCCAAGACTCGGGTTGGATGGCCAGTCTCGGTACCTACAACAGGCAACTGATCAATGTTTCCCTTTCACATCGATATTGCTCTCTCACTGTCTCCCTTCCTCTTGCTCTCAAATCAATAAAAAACATATTTTTTTTAAAGTTTAAAAATTATTACTTAATGTACTGCTATGATATATTACCCAAGCTCTTTGACATAGAGAAGGAGGAGGTGGGGAAGAGGCTATTTGTCTTGTCAACTCTACTTTTTTCCAGGCCCCAGCCTTGTGCAGAGCTGGTTGGGCTAGGGTTCCCTTTGCACACAGTCTACAGTGGGCCCTCCTACCCCCAGCTGCACGGCCTGCACCCCCCTTCCAAGGGTGTCACGTGGACTGCTGAGCTAAGGTATGTGAAAGCCTTTGTCAACTCCAAGGCACAATTGAATGCCAGTGATTGCTGTTGTTATTCTTATCGTACTCCAGGGAAACCCTGTTGCCCACTCAGCCCTCCCAGACCTGCTCTACGGGCCAGCCGGGCCAGCGGGGAAACTGCCAGGCCAGACTGCCCCTCCCCTGTGGGCGGCGGTTCCTGGCACAGATCTGCCTCCTGGGCTTGGAGGAGAGACGCTAACGTCGGACCCCCCACCTCTCGGTAATGGCTTTCCCAGTTCTTCCTGGCTTCAGGGACCTTCCTCCGGAAGGAAATCTTCTCGGTCCCAGTGAAAGTTCTCGAGCTGCAGAAATCATCCACTCCCAGGGCCTCTCCTGACGCCCACCCCCAGTGCCCTCCCCTCCAGCGTCAGCAGCAGAGCCAGGCTACCCCGGAAGGATCTGACGGGCAGTTTCCTAGAATTGTCTTACCAGAGTTCCTCAGTCATTCGACTCCCCGCTCCCCTCCCCAAAGCCCAGTCTCTAGATACCCAGCCCCCATGCCCAACTTCTCAGGCCCTAGTTCTCCTTAGCATATCCCCTCTGTTCTCCGGTTGTCTACTACCCTTGGGAGGGGGAACTGGGGCATGAGAGTGGAGATGGTCACCAGAGCCCACTAGAAAGTTGAGTATGCTGTGGTTACCAGGGCAACCATCCTTCTGTTAGGCCTTCCCCGGGCTATTCATCCCCAGCAGAGGGTGAGGACTTGACCATGCAAGCTGCCTCTCCCAATAAATCAAAGCTGACTGAGGCCCAAAAGGGTGGGTAGGGAGCACAGAACATCAAGGTCATTGGACAAGAGAACAATTTATCCTTTCTTCATCCCAGACCACCACTTGTGTATCAGGGAGCACTGCCCCGAAGGCAGGCCTCCAAGCTGCCCACCCCTACCTCCAGGTCCCACTGGGTGTGGACTCCAGGAAGAGGCTTGGGGAGGGGAGGTGGGAGGAAGGGCCTGTCTGCACTTGATGGATGGTACTGAAGAAATGTCTGGCACTTTCTTTCCCCTTGGGGGAGGTGAAGCTGTAGCCACCTCTCCCCCCGCATCTGCATTCCTGCCTGCCTGCCGCTCAGGAAGGGGGTGGGGAGAGCTGCTGGAGCTGGGACAGGAGGGCCCTTAGCCCAGCGGAGAGTCATTTTGCAAACTATCACTCACATTTGTCTACACTGGCATGGGAATGGAGGGACATGTGGACAATCCCTAAATCTCAATGGAATTAAAAAGGGGATCCATATGTCCATATGTCCCTCCTCCCCCCCACCCCCCCCCCCCCCACACCCCCGCGTCCCTTTTTCTTTTCTTTGCTCCCAGGCCTCCTGGGGCAAAAGACGGGAGAGCTCTCCATTCAGTCCTCACTCCTTTTCCTGCTTCTGATTTTCATGCTCTTCTTGGTACATGATTTGCCTTATGGACTGTGTTATTTGCACTGAGTGTGAAAAAGCAACGTGTGTGTGTGAGAGAGAGAGAGACAGAGACAGAGAGAAACTGCTGATATCTTAGCATACATCAAGGCAGTAGCACCAAACTAGTCATTGAACTCTTCATTATCACATATTGCCAGTTAAAAAACAGTTTCTCCCGCTCTCTCTTCTTTTTTGTTACTCCTCACCTGAGGATACATGCCCTTGACAAGGACCGCGACCCTTCGGTGCTTGGGCTGACGCTCTAACCACTGAGAAACACCGGCCAGGGCTACCAGTTCCTCTCAGAATGTGCTTGATAAAGCAGTAAAAAGTTACTAACATGTGATGGGTTTATTATAGTTACTTTAAACGAGTTAATAGGGCTTGTTTTCATTTATAGTACAGTATATATCAATAGATAAGCCCACATACACAAAAGCTCTTTGGGGCCCTCAGTAACTCTTAAGGGTGGAAATGGTTCCTTGGATCAAAAGTGATGCATGCACTGCTTGGGTAATTCGCAGGCTGTTCCCAGCTTGAGAAACATGTCTCATCTGACAGAGAGGGTGGAGAACATGGCTGTGTTTTCTGGCAACCCTCTCTCCCTCAAGAAGAGACACTGTCACTAGAATAAAGATTTTAATGGTCTCCACTCACAGTTGAGAAGCAAGGCATACAGGCCGTCAGCCCCTCCATACCTTGCCTCTCCCCTGCACACTGTAACCAGTGTCGGGTGGTGGGAGACAGAGGGGTGTTTGTGGCAGTTGTGGACTCCCTCCCCCCGCCCAGATTCACCTATAAAGCCTTTTCCTATTCCCCCTAAGATGGCTCTTCCCCTTCCCCATAAAAGTCACAGTGTAGCAAGATTGAGGGAGGAGGGCACAGGAGGGGCAGGAGGATCCAGGAATCCACACCCCAGCCTGGCCTGAGTCGGGGTGGATAACAGGTGTGGGTCCCACTGGGCGTGACTGTGGGCTTTGTTCTGGTTCCGAAAGCTCCAAGTTCTCTCCCCTACACCAGTCCTCTTGCAGAGGAAATACGTGGTGTCTCCACCGGAGTGAGCACACCGGCGCTGTTCAAGCCACTTCTCTTGATCCTCTGGCAATAGGGGGGCTGCTGTGGGTGAGGGCGAGGCCTGGACGCTCTCTGTCACTTCTGGCACAGGGAAGGGAGGTGTGGAAGGCCAGGGGGAAAGGCAGGTCAGCCTCGGGTGCTATTCCCCCGCTCCCCCAGGAGCCAGTAGGTCCGAACTTTGCCTTTGCCCTGGAGGGAAACAGAAGGGGAGGTTGGGATGGGGAGTGGCAAGCCCATTTGCCAAATGATGGGAGTGGAAGTGGCTGCTTGAGAAGGGGCTTGAGGGAGGGTAGCCCCCTCTGGGACCCCAAGGGATGGTGACACTAGGGGCTTCCTTCTCTACCTTCATTTCTACATCCCCTCGAAGCTCCAGCTCGAACCCACCAAACTCCTCCAGGACAGCCTTGGTCTCCGAAGACAAGTGGATCTTCAGGGCTGAGGAGGATAAGGAGAAGAAGGGAAGTGAGGGATGCAAGAGAAGGGAACGGGAAACCAGGGACTGGGGGGTAGAAAGATGCTCTCTCCTTCTTTCTGGTCCACGAAGCTTCCTAACCAGAGTCCCACCCTCTCCATGTGGTGTCTGACCATACTGGCCTCTCTGCTGGAACCTGAGAGCTGTGTGATCTATCCCTCCAGGTAGCGAAGAGTCACATGTAGCTATTTATTTTATTTATTTTTTTTAAAGATATATTTTATTGATTTTTTACAGAGAGGAAGGGAGAGGGATAGAGAGTTAGAAACATCGATGAGAGAGAAACATCAATCAGCCGCCTCCTGCACACCTCCCACTGGGGATGTGCCCGCAACCAAGGCACATGCCCCTGACCGGAATCGAACCTGGGACCCTTGAGTCCACAGGCCGAAGCTCTATCCACTGAGCCAAACCGGTTAGGGCCACATGTAGCTATTTAAATTTAAATTAATTAAAATGAAATAAATTAATTAAAAATGCAATGCCCCTGTTGCAAGACCACATTTCCCTGTGACAAAGGCCCCCATATCGGACAGCTCAGATTAGAGAACAATTTCATCACTGCAGAAAGTTCTATTGGACAGAACCCTCGCGCATCACCAGGCTCTACACAGTCAGTGTGTAGCACAGTGGTCAGGACCTCAGACTTTGGATCCTGCTCTGCCTAGTATGAAGGCCAGAGTGAATGCTTGCTTGGGGAAGACACATGAACTCTCTGGGCTTCATCTTCCTAATCCATGGAGTGCTGACAAGGGCCAGTGCCCATCATGAAGCCCTGCTGGGAGGATTAAATTTAACCTTCAAAAAGGGAACAGAATCTGGCACACGGGAAGCGCTCGATCAGCGATTGCTGTCGGGTTATTTACCTCACCAGCCTCGTTTTCCAGCTGAGGTAACTGAGGCCTAGAGGAGGAGATCTTCCCAGGCTGCTGAGGTCGGACCTAGGCCTCCTGACTCCTGGCCGGGTATCCCCACAGCCCTTCTCTATCCGCTCTCCCTCTGAACTCGCCCCCACCACCGCTGGGGTCTGCAGCACAGTGGCCTTGTTTTGTTGTGTAACCATTTCTGAGAACGTGCTCCTTGAGGACTGGCTCTCAATGAGAGGCCTTCTCCTCCCGGGACAGCCCCAAGCGCAGTGCCCAGGGAACACGAGCTGAACCAGAGCCCCACTTGGCTCCAAGGAGCCCTTCTTCCGCCATGAGGTTGGGATGGGGTCCACCTGGACTCTCCAGCCACCGGTGGGTCTGGGTCTTCCTACCCCAGCAGATTGCTCAATACATGTTCACTTGGTTAAACTGTGTTGGATGCAGCAGGAAGGCAGGAGATCAACAGGAAGCAGGACCAAAGGAAGAGGTGGGAGCAAGCATTTATTAGGTACCTACTGTGTGTCAGGGGCTGTGCTAGGTTTTCTACAACCTGAGACAGGCACCATTTTTTACAGATAAGCAGCCGAGGCTCGGAAAAGTTGAATGCCAGACAGTATGTGCTCCTCATGTTACACGGCTTTCTCCTATAACTCTAGTGAGGCAGATATTTTATTCTCATACAGATGAGGAAAACGGGGACTCAGAATGGTGTAGCAAATCGATACCCAGCTGGGTTAGTTGTAGAGCTGAGCTTCACACCCCAGCGGGCAGCTCTGAGCCTTCCTTACCACACCCAAGGGGAGCAGAGGGTTTCTAAGGGTGGGATTCCTGCTGGGAACTGGTGAACAATGGCCTGGAAAGACTTTTTCAAAAATTTGGAAAGATAGGGCAGCTAGGATCTGAGTCTCTGACTAGATGCAAGGTGATCTGCCCAGGTTTAACTCAGGAGCAGGAGGCTGGGAGGAGAGAGGGGAGGAGCGGGGACAGGGATCGGACAGGCACAAGCTGTCCAGGGCACTTTCCTGGGCTCCAGCTACCCTGCCCTCCCATCCCCTTTCGGGGGCCACCATACCTTCCCCGTTAGACTCCATTCTTGAGGCCGTGTTGACTGTGTCCCCAAAGAGACAGTAACGGGGCATCTTCAACCCTACCACGCCAGCACACACGGGTCCTGGAGGGAGCGAAGCCCATCAGCGAGGGGGCGGGCGGGTGTTGAGGGAGGGAGGGAGGGAAGGGGGGAGGGAGGGGATTGGAGGGCGGCCACAGGGCGGGGCTAGGGCGCTCCAGGAGAGGCAGGAGGTGCGATCTGAGGCCAGAGGAATGAGCATTTCCGCAGCTCAGCCTCCAGAAGCCCCCTCCCGGCGCCTGGGTGGCCTCACCTGTGTGGATGCCGATGCGCAAGCGCAGCTGCTCCTGGGGCCGGTGGCGGATGTGGAAGGAGCGCACGGCGTCCAGCAGCGCCAGGGCCATGCGGGCCACCTCGCAGGCGTGCAGCCGCCCGTTCCGCACGGGGAGCCCCGACACCACCATGTAGGCGTCGCCTATCGTCTCCACCTGCGAGGGCGGGGAGAGGGTGCAGGACACGAAGGCTGGGACTTCCTCTTCCCTGGGCCGCCCCAACCCCTCGTGTGCTATCATTCTGCATCCTCACCCGCCAGCCAGTCGTCGGCTTTCCTCATCCTCCCTCCATCCCTCCATCCCTCCATCCCCCCTCCCCTCCCTCCATCCCTCCATCCCCCCTCCCCGCGGTTTCTCTACCTGCCCCTGCCCCGGGTCTCCTTGCGGTCCTGTCTCTCCCCATGTACCTGGGTCTCCCCTCAAAGATTCTATTCCATTCTTGCCGTCACCTTTTTCTGCCTCTGCCCAGGAGCCTGTCTGTCCCGCCCCACCCACACTCACACTCTCACCTTGTACACGTCGAAGTTGTCTATGACGGCGTCGAAGCAAGTGTACAGGTCGTTGAGCAGGGTCACCACCTGGAAAGGAGGAGAGCCCCAGGGGGGCGGGGAGTAGGGGCTCCACCTGGGCTTGGGCGGGAAAGCGGGACCAGAAGGCGGGCCTATGGGACGGCGATGCCCAACCAAGCACACCTGCGTGGTCTCCGCCCGTGGCCGCTGCCTGACTCACCTGCATGGGCGTGCTCTCGGCGGACAGGGCTGTGAAGCCCACGATGTCACTGAAGTAGATAGTGACGCTGTCAAAGGCTTCGGCCTGCACGGTCTCCCCGCGCTTCAGCTGCTCAGCCACTGAGCTGAGGGGTCAGGGATCAGAGGGTGAGGTGGGGCGGGAACAGGGATGGCCGGGCACGGCACCGGACGCGGGCACTCACTGAGGCAGGATCTGGTAGAGCAGGGCCTCGGCCTTACGCTTCTCCTCCAGGTAGGCCTGGGTCCGCTCCTCCACCAGCTCCTCCAGGTTGTTGGCGTACTGCTCCATGCGGGACAGCAGGTTGTCCAGGATGTTGCTGCTGTTCTCTCTGAGGGCGGGGAGCAGCAGGCGGGGGTGAGAGGGTGCCCGCCCCAGGCCTCCACCTGACCCAGGCTATCAGCCCACCTCCCAACTGCAGGGGGGACCCTGGAGAAGGTTGGGGGTGAGGGGCACCACAGGATGGGATGGCGGTGCCGGGGGGAGGGGAGGGGAGGAGGAAAGTTCGGTTCATCTCTGAGATGCCGGGTCAAGTATGAAGCTTCAGGCACACGAGCTGTTTTGTTGGAACAGTGAGTTAGAAGGAGGCAGAGGCGGAGGCGGTGGGAGGGGACTCGGAGTGATTGAGAACGCAGCAGGAGGGCACACAGGCTCAGTGGGGCGTCTGGGGGCACTGGGCCCCAGGGTGGCGCACGGGGCAAAGGAGTTCACAGGGTGGGGCGGGAGCGCCCGTGGAGGGAGAGGCCCCGTGTACTCTGCACACCAGTGAAGACTAGGGGCCCTGGGGGCTGGGCAGGAGGGGTGTGGGGTGGGCGTGTTGTGGGAGGAGAGGGGGATGAGAGGTGGGGAACCGTGGGGACATCTGGGTCATTCAGTATTCACACAGGGGGCTGTGAGGCTGTGGTGGCTGCAGTAGCTACTGCAGGGATGAGACTTTTTTATTTTAAAGAGAGGAATGGTGGGGGGGGAGAAAGAGAATTTGTTGTGACTTTTATTTATACGTTCACTGGTCGATTCTTGTATGTGCCCTGACTGGGGATCGAACCCACAACCTTGGCATATTGGGACCATGCTGTAACCGACTGAGCCAGGCAGGGATGAGACTTAAGTGGGGGGGTATATGGTCGGGGGGGGCGGGGACAGGGGAGGCTAGGGGCGCTCCATGCCTAAGGCCAGAGACCTGTTGAACTTCCTCAGCATCATGCGGATCTGCTGGAAGGGCGGCCGCTCCTGCGGGTCTTCAGCCCAGCACCTCTGCATCAGGTGCCCCAGTTCCTCCAGGTGACTCTGCAGGTCCAGGGAGGGCCGGAAGGGGGGCTGCTCACCCCTAGTCACCCGCTCGATGATCTCTGTGTGGTGGGGAGAAAGGGGCTCAGAGGCTGGGTCAGCCAAGGGCCTGTTGAGAGATGGGGTGGGGAAGGCCAGGACCCCGGCAGGGGGCAGGGGAGCCCTGTAGGGAACTGAGCCAGTCATGCCTCAGGGTCACTGGCAACAATGGAGCAACGGGTGGTGGCTGAACTCTGCAGAAGGAAGGTGTGGTGGCATTTCCAGGCATCTCTCTCTGGGGCTGAGGTACACTGAGACCGAGGCAGGGCTAGGGGACCGCAGGGTCCTCTTACCTTTGGGGCTGAGGTCCAAACCTTCCACGTGGAACACGCCACTTCTCAGGGCAATCTCCTGAAGGATGATCCCAAAGCTGTAGATGTCACCAGCCTGGGAGCCCCGGACGGGGGGTGAAGCCATTCGCAGGAGCTCAGGGGCTGTCCACAGCTTTTCTGCGGGTCAGAGGTCAGGAGTCACAGGGTGAAGGGCCCAACGCTAAAGGGAAACAAGGATAGAGCTAGAAGATTTGTCTGGGGCTGATCTGGAGACACCAAACTGAGTGCTAGAGCTAGACGAGGCCCGGAGACCACTGCATCGGACTCCTCGTTCTACTGGTGAATGAACGGGCAAGAGTGAGGAAGGGCGTGCTCAAGCCCATCAGAGACCAGGCACAGCCTCCCTGCCGGGCTGGCCTCCAGTCAGGATTGGGGACAGAGTGGGTCTGAGCTCACTGGCATAGAGGGTGTGTCCTTGGTCTGGCTCTGGGTCCCTGAAGCTCTCCAGCCCGTAGTCGGTGATCTTGAGCACAAATCGACCGTCTACCACACAGTTGGATGACTTGAGGTTCCCGTGGGAGCAAATGGCCCCATTGTGCAGGAACAGCATACCCTAGAGAATGGGGGAGGCAGGGGTCTGGGATATGAATGGGACTTACAACCACGGGCAGAGAAGCATGCCTCCCCCACGTCCAATGGGCTCTCCTGGACCTACCTTGACGATGTCATTGGTGAGAGAGTACCGGAACATCCAGTCCAGGGTGATGCTCTCATTTTCCAGGATGTCCTACTGGGCAGTGAGAGTCAGACCTGTGCCCTGCAGACTCCCCCGGAAGAGGAGTGCAGGGGTCCTACTGCCGACAAGTGGCAGAACTTTGTATTTACTTTAGTGCCACCGCCCTCCCTCCCCCTCCCATTTTACAGATGAGGCAACTAAAGGTCAGAAAGAGAGAGGCCTGCCTGGGGTTAGAGCCAGGGCTAGACCCAGGTTTCCTGACTCCCCTTGATCCCCTCACCTGCAAGCTTCCACGGGGGCAGTACTCAGTGAGGATACAGATGTTGGGAGGATCGGTGCAGGCCCCCACAAACCTGGTCAGGTGGTCATTCTGTATATCCCGCATCTGCAGGTAGGAGCCAACATCAGGAGCCTGACAGAGACCTCACTCCTCAAGTTGTCCCCCACCCTCAAGGACCACTCACTCTTCTGAACTCTGTATTCATTCTCCAGACATTCTAGGCCCTTCCCTGGCGATTCCCACCCGTGTTCTGTAGCCCAGCATCCCTCCAAATCGGCTCCCTACCCCCTCTGCCTCCCCAGCCCTCCACCCGCCCAGGGCATCACGTATGGCCCCTCGAGGACCTCCCTCCAGGACATGTCCAGTTGTCCTTTCCCATCCATGACCCCTCCTCCCGTCACAAGATGCAAGGGCGCATCCCAGGGCGCAGATAACCCCGAGGTCCCTCCATAAGCCGTGCTGTTGGCCAACCTCCCGTGTCCCCCTGGGGTGCTTCCCCCGGCCACTGCCTCACTCCCCTACATTACATGCTTCAGTTCAAACAGGACTTTTCTTGTCAGCTCAATGCGTTTCCGGTTCACACTTTTCACAGCCACGAGGTTGCCCTGGGCAAGGAGTGGAGACCCTCACGTCACTGCGAGGAGATGGGAGTTCCCAAATGCCCTGGGAACTGCAGCTGCTCCTCACAGCCCACCCCGGCGGCCGCCCGGGCCCTCCCCGTGCTGTCCGAGAGCAGCCTGCCCCAGGCCCCAGGCCCCAGGCCCCAGGCCCACCTTATAATACACTGTCTTGGCAAAGACCTGGAACTGGCCCTCTGTGGTGAGGAGGGAGCCGTAATTGGAGCCTCTCTGAAGGGGTGGAGAGAGCAGGAGGGATGGTCAGCCCGTGGGATGTCCCCACCATGGGCCCCGCTCTCCCTACCAATGGCCTGAGCTCTGGTCTTCACTGCCGCATTCCACATCATGAAATCCTCTCCTCACGTGCTTTTTCCCTTTAACGTGTTTTCACATACACTATCTTCCGCCTTTGAGGAGCCCCGTAAGGGAGGCTCTGAGAGCCGCAGAGAGGGGCCGTGACTTGCCCAAGGCCACACAAGTGAAGACAGCTGGGATCAGAACCCTGCTCTCTCCCTTACCCATCAGGCACTGCCCTCCCCCCACCCCATACCCAGCTGTCCCCCAAGTCCCCCCCAATACCAGTGTCCTTACCCCACTCAAGGTCAGCCGGCTGCCCGCACTCCGGAGGTGCCTCTCAAGGCTACTGGGCTGCAAGTCCTCCCAACGCACCCGCCACAGCTCTGAGGCCAGCTCCTTTTCCAGCTGCATCTTCCTGAGGCATGACACGTGCATCTGAGCCCCTCAGCCCCTTCTCAGAGCCCTGGCCCCACGGCTCTGCTGAGGCAGGTTCAGGCCTGCCCCTGGGCTCAGTCAGGAGGGTGAAATTCTGCCTCCCTGGGACCTTGGGGCAGGCAGTCGCCTTATTTCTTTGAGTCTCATGTCTTCATGTCCAAATGTCCTCATTTGGAAACGGGGAACCTCCATATTTGTTTCAAAAGCATTGTTATAAGAATGAAAAGAAATATTGTGTGTGTGTGTGTGTGTGTGTGTGGTCGGGGGGGGGGGGTCTGTACATAGTACATGATCAACCAGCATCGATTTTCTCCCCTCCCTCTATCCTTAACTTCTCCCGAACTTTCGTTTCAGCTCCACTGGAAGGCAGGCACAGGGCTCCTTTCTCTCTCTGGATGCACACGGGCTGGCTCATCACCCTGCCCTGCTAACAGGGGCCCAACCCCAAAGGGTCTGAACCACTGCTTCTCCTCCCTTCAGCAAGAGTAGGGGGGACAAACCCGCCCCTGGGCCAACATCCAGGCCTTTATGATGCCACCCCCCACCCCCACCCGCGCTGCTGTCTGGGATCACCTCCCTCTCCCTGGCCACTCCTCCCCGTTTCCTCCTTTCGTCCTTGTGTCCTAAGGCTTTTTAGTCTCTTTTCTCCCCCATCTCCAGCGGCCTTCCCCTGCTGTGCCCTCACCCTTTCTCCCTTCCTCTGCCTCCTTGCCACCTCCCTGAGTCTGGTTGGTTCTCCCGGTCTCCCAGCCTCACTCACCACCCTGGTCCCAAGGCTCACCTGTATATGAAGATGGAGACGATCAGGATGCTGAGCAGAGAGAGGCTGCCTACCAACGCCAGCACCTCCAGGGTGGAAAAGTGGGCTGCAGGAGAGAGTCCCAGTTGCAGCAAGAAAGAGTTTGGTTAGACAGCGGGAGTGCCTTCAATGGTCAACCAGGGAACTAGGATGATGGATGAAGGGAGGGAAAAGGCCGGAGTCTTTCCAGAAAACTCTCAGTGTGGGAGGGGAGCACTGATTTTACTCCCCCTGGGGTGGGGTGGGGGGGCAGTGTCTCAGAATGGAGGCCTGGAAGGCAAGGGGCAGGCACCTTGGTTGCAGGCGGGGTCCTCGTTGTCAAAGCCGCATTTGGGGATGTCAGGAGGCGGGTATCCTAGGGGCCAGTGCAGTGTGCGCCCCGACACAGCCACCAGCTCCTGGGAAGTCCCATTGTAGTTCAGAACGACCTATGGGAGGGAGGGAGGGAGGGCAGGAATGGTGGGCGGGCAAGACCTCCTGTCCTGACCTCCTGTCCTGTCGGGTAGTCCTGCCTCCCACCTACCCCATCTCTGCTTCCAGGCCCTTTAACTGGGATGTCAACTATGTATCGACCCCCTCCTGTGAGTGGATACAGAGACCCCATACCCGGGCCCCATGTCATTAGAGTGGAATGACTTGAACACAGTGGGTGCTCATCTCGGCTCTGAGCTGCCTGTCTCTGTGGGAGGGGTTCTGTGACCTTAGGAGACACCGGACTTCCTGCGGGCAGGGCTGTGCTCCCTCCTCAGACAGGGGGTTCCCCGAGGGCAATGCCTGTGAGTCCCTATCATTCTGGTTGATCCCCCCCCCCCCCCGACTAGAGCAGACCGCTTTAATCCAGGGCTCTCCATAAGTGACCAAGCGTAGTAGGTAACTTCAGAGTAGACAGATGCCCTGCCAGGGCTGGGTGAGGGGGGGTCCAGGGGGGAGAAGAGGGGTGAGGTGTCTTAGTTGGCATTGTCCTCCCCGGGCACAGCCTTACCCTAAAGGCACTAGTCTCAGGATCCATATCCCAGAGGGAGAAGTCAGTCTCCCGGTCTCCATTGCTGTCCATCTTCAGATATCCTGTCACACCTGGGGGCGTGGAGGAAGATGGCTGTGTTGTGAGGGAGTGGAAGAAAGTTCAGGGACCCCCTTCCCCCCCCCCCCCCCCACACACACACCTCATCTGATCCCTTGATTGTCTCTGCCTTGCCCTCCCAACACACACACACATATGGAATGGTAATAGAAGGGACAGACACTTCAGCCACAGGACTGATTGGCGCTGGATTCTTAGAAGGACTTCTAAGGAAGGAGCTCGGGAGACAGGGCAGGAGGGCCTACAGGAAGCTGCGGAAGACTGGCATGGGCGAGTGACTGCCCAGGCAGGCCGTTCTGCCACCCCCAGGCCCTGACCTTGGAAGCTTCGGTTCCACATGCGCTGCGTGATGCCCTCCCCGTCGGTGACCGTTCCCCCACGTGCCAGAGTCTCTGTCACTGCCTGGACAAAGAGCAGGAGCCCGTCGTGGAAGGACGCCGGGATGGTGTTCACCTGCGGGGACCAGCAGAGCCTAACTGGGGTGCGATATGTGAGGGGCACGCAGTGGGTGCTGTGGGGAGGCAATGGGAGGCGCTGGGAGCTTGGAAGGGGACGGGAGGAAACATCCCCACAGGACAGAAAGGTTTTGCTATTGACAAGATGCCTCTGCATAGACCCCCGCTTCGCATCCTGCTGGGCAGGTGGGGCAGGACATATCACTTCCCTCTGACTGTGAGGACCTGAGATTCTGAGGTTGAACTGGCCAATGCCACCTCCCAACCCCCATCATCAGGAGAGATATAGAAACAAGGGGAAGGGAAAGAGGGGGAGACCTGGGGATCCTGGGATGGCTGAGAGAACAGGGTGGAGACGGGCAGAGGGCCATGGAGGGGGGGCTGGAGGTCCGCCTTGGAGGGTCCCAGGACCCCGTCCTACCAGGCCATCCTCAATGGTGAAGTTGAACTGCTCATGAGCCAAGTACTTCAGCTGCTGCAGGAACTCCAGGTACTCAGGGTTATCTGGCTCTCTGTACGTAATGATTTTGGCAGCCTGAGGAAGGGGTCAGTGGAGAGGGGTGAGCTGGGAGCTGACCCATCCTCCCAGTAGCCTGGGGCCCACCTCCCAGAGCTGCATCTCTGCTTAGCTTAAGGTCCAACTGGACCCCATATCCTGGGTGAGGTGCTGTCTGCTCCAAACCAGGGAGTCCAAAAGGGTGGCTTCTCCAAGTCCAGTTGGTCTGCAGGACTTGACATCCTTCCACCTCAAGTCTTTGCTCACATCTTTCTATCCTCCTGGCTCTGAGTGCCGTCCCTCCGTACACCTCTTGACCCAGACCCCTGCCCTTCGTCACCTAACTCCCTGTGAGCATCAAGAATTTCTTTTCTGCCCTCGCCGGTTTGGCTCAGTCCCAGGTTCGATTCCGGTCAAGGGCACATGCCCAGGTTGTGGGCCCAATCCCCAGTAGGGGGCGTGCAGGAGGCAGCTGGTCAATGATTCTCTCTCATCATTGATGTTTCTCTCTCTCTCCCTTCCTCTCTGAAATCAATAAAATATATATATATTTAAAAACTCCTTTAAAAAAAAGAACTTCTTTTTTTTTAAAGTATATTTTATTGATTTTTTACAGAGAGGAAGAGAGAGGGATAGAGAGTTAGAAACATCGATCAGCTGCCTCCTGCACACCTCCCACCGGGGATGTGCCCGCAACCAAGGTACATGCCCTTGACCTGAATCGAACCCAGGACCCTTCAGTCCGCAGGCTGACGCTCTATCCACTGAGCCAAACCAATTTTGGCGAAAAAAAAGAACTTTTCTAGAATCATTTCTGATAATGCAAGACCCAGTGCCCAGAAATTACGCCTCATCAGTTCCGAGTCCCACAAGCTGGGCACGCACCTGAAAGGCACGGTGGGCACTGACGTCCTGGCCGTCCCCTCGCTCCCAGGGCCGGCGGGAACCGAGGCCGCGGGCACCTTGCAGGCTTTGCCCAAAGAGATCCAGGTGGAAGAAGACATAGTCCTCCCCACTGAGACCGGCTTCCAGGGCCAGAAGCATCAAGGTTCTGAAGACATCCGGGGAGCTGCAGACGTAGATGACTGGGGAGGAAGGGGAGACTCTTCAGGAAGGGAAGCTGGGGCGCTCAGGGGGGGGTGGGGGGGGGAGGCGGTCAGAGACCTTGTGGTAGTTCAGTGGGACTCCTGACTCAGTACAGGCTGTGGCAGGAGAAAGATGGAGAAGGGGTGGAGGTGGGAGGGAGAAAGGAGCAGAGGCAGGGGGAGTGGGCAAAGGGGAGGTCGGGTCGGAGGTGAGGCGGGAAGGAGAGGAAGGCCAGCTGGAGAGGGGACTGGCCAGGAGCTGGTGTGTGGGGGCAACGGGGGGAGAAGATGGAGGAAGGAACAAGGCTGTTGGGAAGAGACAGAAAATGGGCGAGAAAAGAGGGACGGGAACTACGCCAGGAACCTACTCAGTGTCAGGGTGGCAGCAGGCACCCCTTCCCGCCGCTAACGCGCTGGGAGCTGGAGGGCAGGACGGAGGTGGGGGAGTGGGGTAGGCGAGAAGGGAGAGGGCCTGGAAACGGGGAGAGAAGGGGATGGACAAAGAGAAGGAGATGGAAACTCAGAGACGGAAAAGGCCGAAGAGGCTGAGACAGGAACGAGGAACCGTGAGGAGGAAGAGGAAGAGGAGAGAGACTGGCCGGAGAAAACGGGGGACGTCCAGGAGCCCCCCCAGGGAGAGAGGGGCTCTGGGCCCCGCGCGCCCTCACCTCGGCCCTGGCGCCGCACGGTGCGCAGCAGCTTGGCGTAGTGGTCGAGGTCGCCCTCGGCGAACTCCAGGTGGTCCACCGTGATGTTGAGCCGGTCGCGGAGCCGCAGGTACAGCCCCTCCACGACGAAGAAGCAGGGCTGGTCGTCCCCGGGCCGGTAGGCGTAGAGCACGAGCGCCCGGCGCGCCCAGCCCAGCCGCCGGTGCAGCGCCGCCACGAAGTCGCCCAGCTTGGCGTGGCTGGGCCCCGCGCGCGTGGTCAGCGCGTACTCGTCCTTGGCCCCGAAGCCCAGCGCCGGGGCGCCGGCCGTCAGCAGCGGCACCCGCCAGTGCGCCGTGAAGCGCCCCACCGGGGCGGCGGCGTACACGCAGCCGGGGCCCAGGAACGCGGCGGGCGCGTGCTCCCACTTGAGGTCCACGGCGGCCAGCGGGGCGGCGGTGTCGGAGCAGACGCCGCGCGCGTCCTCGCTGCTGCCCAGCACCGTGCGCACCGTCCAGCCGGGCAGCAGGTCGGGCCGCGCCTGCACCCGGGCCAGGGCCAGCTCCACGGCCGGGCCCACGCGCGCCCAGGACCACGGGTACGAGGTGTTGGCGAGCGGCAGCACCACGGCCACCGTCAAGTTGCCCGCGTGGCTGCCCCGGAGCAGCGGGAGCAGCAGCGGCGGGAGCAGCCACAGGCGCGAGCGGGCGCCGGCGGGGCACCCGGGGTGCGGCATGGCCTCAGAGGGCACCGCGGCGGGCGGGGACTCCCACCATGGCCTCCGCGGGCCCCTCGGGCTCCGGGCGCGCGCGCCCCGGGGGAAGGGAGGTGGAGCGGGCGGGGGCGCTCACCCCGGGGAACTCAGTCCCCTCCCGCGGCTACGGTCACGGTCACGGTCCGGAGCGCCAAGGGTGCGGGGCGGGTGGGAGGGCGGACCCCCGGACAGCCGCGACGGCGAGGTGCGTGGAGGGAGCTGCGGAGCAGGTGGGCGCGAGAAGGGGAGCCTGGGGCGGAGGGGCCGGAGTGAGCTAGTTGTGTGTGTGTGTGTGTGTGTGTGTGTGTGTGTGAGTGAGAGAGAGAGAGAGAGAGAGAGAGAGAGAGAGAGAGAGAGAGAGAGGGAGGAAGGAGAGAGGGAAGGAGCGCTCGCTGGGGCGCAGGAGGGAAGGTCGGGGATGGCACGGGGAGGAAGAAGGGGAGTGCGTGCTGTGTGCGTGCGGGAGCGCGGCCCCAGCGAGTCTGCCAGGAGCGGCGTCCGGCTGGCCCGAGCCTCCAGCTGTCCGGGGAGGGGGGGGGGGGACAGGGGAGGACCCGAGCCAAGCTCCTACCCCTCCCTCCCGGACTCTTCCCCTCCCAGACTTGGTATCAGCAGAGCCAATCCGGACCTTTAACTCCTTCCTCCCCGCCCCCAAGCCGCGGGCTCTCCGGCGCCCAGAGCCTGCGCGCTGTCCCCCTGGACCCTCCGCCCGCTTCTCGGCCCCGCAACGCCGGCCCGCTCAGAGAGGCGGCCGCGCGGAAGAACGGAATAGAGAAATGTGGGGGAACCCCCCCACACACCCGACCTTTGCCCTCCCCTCCTCCCGGGTTCCTCCTGGGGAGGAAAGAGGTGCTGGTTGGGGATCTCAGCAGGAAAACGTGTGAGTGTGTGATGTGCGTGTCTGGGAGTGACGGGTGTCTGGAAAAGGCGTTAACGTAGGCGGACCCCAGGGTCCTGATGACCCAGACCATCTAGGGCGCCCCTCCACCCCCATTAAAGGGGTCGGCGGAGAATAGGGTCAGGTGGAAGGGCAGAATTAACTCTTTAGTCCCTAAAGGGTTATGAAGCTGAGGAGGGAAAGCGTGCGGGTGATTGGAAAGGGAAGAGGTGTGACCTCAGGGCCGCTCCGGGAACGTAACTGTGTGTGTGTGTGTGTGTGTGTGTGTGTGTGTGTGTGTGTGTGTGTGTGTGTGTGTGTTGTGTTGAGAAGGATTGTTAAAATGGGTTTCGGGGAGGCGGTGAGAAGTAGTGTTGGGAATGACCAGCGGAGGGGAAGGTTTGGGTGTACACACTTGACGGCTGGGCGGCTGGACCGGACCTCTGTAGAACCAGTCTGCCCTCTCGTGGTCAGTAGGCGTCATTGACGGTATTGGGCCACCAAGCTCTCCAACCGTGCGCCTAGGCCAGGACCCAAGGAGTAAGGGTTAGGCACCAGCTAGATGCTAAGGGCAAAAGGAGAAGTGCGTATAGAGTCTGTACCTCAAGAGCTCTATTTGGGACATACAGTCATCACGTAATGTCGTTAAGCACTACAATACAGAGATGGATAAATTAAGAAGAGGTCCAAGATGAAAACTATTCTGCCTGCCTTGGGACCAGGAAAAACTTCAAGGAGAAATAAATCAACAAGGGTAGAAGGATGAGAAAAGTATTCTGTGCAGAGAGAGCAGAAACGGACATATGTTTTCTACATAGAGAATGTTAGGAGAATTTTGAGTATTTCTATGGGTTAGAGCAAACAGTAGCCCAATTTAGGATGGCAGGCACATTTTGTTTGGCCTGCATTTTCTCTCTCTATATCTAATAGCCCAAACTTAAAAATCAGCAGATGGGCAGATGGGCCATTGTTGGTGTGGCTCACTTGCTTGTAGGGTCTGCCCGTGCACTGAAGGGTCTCGGGTTCGATTCCTGGGTTTCAGGTTTAATCCCCGGTCGGGAGGCAACTGTTGGATGTTTCTTTCTGACATTGATGTTTCCCTCTTTCTCTCCCTGTCCCTTCCTCTTTATCTAAAATAAATTTAAAAATCAGTCAGGACCGGTTTGGCTCAGTGGATAGAGCGTCGGCCTGCGGACTCAAGGGTCCCAGGTTCGGTTCCTGTCGGGGGCATGTACCTTGGTTGCGGGCACATCCCCAGTGGGGGGTGTGCAGGGGGCAGCTGATCGATGTTTCTCTCTCATTGATGTTTCTAGCTCTCTATCCCTCTCTCTTCCTCTCTGCAAAAAATCAATAAAATATTTAAAATAAAATAAAATAAATTTAAAAATCAGTAGATGGCACATGAATGTTTGGTGTTCTGACTCGTCTTGAAATATTGGAGAGCTGATAATATATGCCCTGCATCTATCCATGATCAATCAGCTGGAACTAGTATCCATTGCCTCCTTGAGATGTTTAGTTCGTGATGGGTCTTTTCCACCCTGTTCACTCATTGGCATTACTGGCTGCAGTAGGAGTTTATGTTTTCAACCCTGATCTATGATGTAAGGTGTGTACATGTAGGAATGAATGAGGCAAAAAAGGGCAGCAGATGGCAACTTATGCAAGCTTTTGTGTGACAGGCATGTCTTGGTCCCATAAGGGGAGCTACAGAGACTATAAAGGTAGATAGGAGATTAAAATTTTTTTATATGTTTTTATTGATTTATAGATAGAGGAAGGGAGAGGGGGAGAGAGAGAGAAACATCGATTGGTTGCTTCCCGCATGCAACCCAACCACTACTGACCCCACTACCTGGGCATGTGCTGTGAAACCAGCGACCTTTCAGTGCACTGGACGAAGCTCAACCAACTGAGCCACACCAGTCAGGGTGATTTTTTAAAAATATGTTTTTATTGATTTTTAGAGAAAGAGGAAGGAAGAGGTTTAAAGAGATAGAAACATTGATGAGAGAGAAACATCATTGATCGGTTGCCTACTGCACGCCCCCTACTGGGGATCAAGCCCGCAATCTGGGCATGTGCCCTGACTGGGAATCAAACCAGTGACCTCTTGATTCCTGGGTTGATGCTCAACCAATGAACCACACCAGCCAGGCAGGGTGATTTTTTTTTTTTAATGTGTCAATTTTTTATTGATATGGAGCAAGCCACTTAAAATTTTATTTTAAAAAGTTTGGAGAATGTAGAAAGTTTCCTTGATGAAATATTAGCCTCCACATACACTATCAGGCAAACTGTCGGAGAGATCACAGACCAGAAAGTTCATAGACAATATAAAATTGCTTGAAGGACACAGCTTAACATTTCTTCAACTTTCTTACTAGGGAGATTTTTAAAAAACAGTTTTGTTGAGGTATAATTGATACACCACAAACTATATATTTAATGTACACGATTAGATTAGTTTGGACATATGTATATACTTGTGAAAATGTCGCCACAATATCTAGGTAACGAATATATCTGTCACCTCCAAAAGTTTCCTTGTGTTTTTTATGCTCACCTGAGGATTTTTTTAAATTTTATTTTACAGACAGAGAGAGAGAACCCTATTGGTTGCCTCCCCACCAGGGATCGAACCCCCAACCTGGGTATGTGCCCTAACAGACTCAAACCCGAGACCCTTCAGAGCACGGGAGAACACTCCAAACAACCGAGCCACACTGGCCGAGCGCTTGTGTCTTTTTGTGTTCGTGTATGTTAAGAACACTGACGTGAGATCTATCCTCTTAAATTTTTTTTTAGTTCCTTTCCCCTTTTTTTCTTGTTTTTGTACCCTCTTAAAATTTTAAATGCATAAATTTTTAAGTATAGGGAGATGTTTTATAAGTAGGATCAATTGAACTTCAGGAAGAGAAGACAATATACAAATAACCAAGTCTAGGTGACATCGAACCATTCTTTGAGAAGCTGAAGAAGCAGGCTTTTGGGAGATGTTAACAATTTTAGTTCGTTAGATCTGAGGTTCCTGTAGAAACCTAAATGGAGGTGTCCGTCCAATAGGTCAATGGATTAGTGGAACTGGGGTTCAGGAGAAATGACTGGGTTAGATACCTAATTTAATAATTGAGCTCCTCCAACAATAATGTTTGATTAAATAATTTGTCTAATTTCCAAGCTGAAGACAACTAAAAATGTTGGATTAAATACATTTAAAAATCAAGCCCTGGACAGTGTGGCTCAGTTGGCTGACAGCCGTCCCATGCACTGAAAGGCTGCCAGTTCAATTTCCAGTCAGGACATGCCCGGGTTGCAGGGTGGATCCCTGGGATGTGCAGGAGGCAGCATATCAATCTCTCTCTCTCTCTCTCTCTCTCTCTCTCTCTCTCTCTCTCTCTTTCTCTCTCCCCCCTCCCCGTTTTTTTCCTTTTCCCTTCTCTCTCTCAAAATCAATAAAAATATTTTTTAAAAGATCAAGAACTAGTACAAGGGTGAGGAATTATTGGTGTTAGAACGGAAAGGGCAGAAAAACAAAGTTGAGATCAGCAGTGGGACTTGCTTTTACCTTAAGGTCATTTGCTGATCGGGAACTGGTGGAAGAAAATAGGCTGTGTGGGGCAAGCGAGACAAAATTGGAATCCAAATGTCCCCAAAGGTGAGAGCCCTGGTAAACCACCATCCTGTTTTGGGTTAGGATCCTGGAAGGCTGCACTCTTAGGAAAAACCTAAGAGTAGGGTAAACTAGAATTAAAAAATCCAGACCCAAAATATTCAAAAACCAAAATTAAAAACCAATTGATGGATATAACAGCAAGTTAGACTACCCTGAGAATCGAATAAATGGTTCAAAAGAAAGAACAGAAGAAAGCCCTGGCTGGATAGTTCAGTTGATTAGAGTGACTTCCCGATGTGCCAAGATATGCCAAGGTTGTGGCAGGTTGCAGGCTCGATCCCGGTCAGGGCACATACAAGGAAGAAATCAACCAATGAATGAAACAACAAATCTATGTATTTTTCCCTCTCATAATGATAATAAAAGGGATGAAAAACCTAAGAGAATGTTAGAGACATAGAGGATACTGTGAGAAATTCTGACACACTTTTATTTGGATCGCAGAAGGAGGGAAATAATAGGATAGAAACAATATGTGAGGAGATTATGGCTGAGAATCTTAAAAGGTAGATGAAATAATTAAGCCACAAATTCAAGTGCAACAAACCTCAAATAGGATTTTTTTAAAAATACATATCTAAATCCATCAGAATGAAACTGCAGGAAATTAAATAAAAAATAAAATCTTTAAAATATAAAAAAGAGGAAAAAACCAAAACAATAAAATAAAATATAAAAAAGAGTATTAGCCCTAACCAGTTTGGCTCAGTGGATAGAGCATCAGCCTGCGGAATGAAGGGTCCCAGGTTCAATTTCGGTCAGGGGCATAAACCTTGGTTTCCAGCTCATCCCCAGTAGGAGGTGTGCAGGAGACAGCTGATCCATGTTTCTCTCTAATTGATGTTTCTAATGCTTTATTCCTCTCTGTAAAAAAAAAAAAAGTATTAATTGCCTTCAAAGGAAAAACCATTATTAGATTGACAACTTTTTTTTACAGTAAAAAAGAAAGCCATAAGAAGGAGGGAACTTCACGTGAGTCTTAAGCTCAGGAGTTGCTATAGTAACCAATCCGGCCCCTGGCTGGGTGCATGAATGGGTGGAACAACAAATCTCTCTCTCTCTTTCTCATCAATAAAAAAATTTTTAAAAAATGGTAAATTTAGTCAACAATAAAAATAAAGTTTAAAAAATGATAAATCTAAATGACCACTAATTTAATTAATAAACATTAATGCCTAGTGGGATTGAAAATATATAGATAATTAAATTGTGTGCACATATATACCTACACCTACCCAAGAGAAGTGAATGCATCTGACCACAAGAATTTTGCAAAAAAAATGTCCATAGCTTTATTTATAATGGCAACCCAAATGAGTTTGTCTGCGACTCAGTTGGTTAGACGTCCTGAATTCATCCAAAGGAGAAAGGACAGACACACACTCCTATGTGGCTCAGTGGTTGAGCATCAACCCATTCACCAAGAGCTCACCTGTTCGTGTCCAGTCAGGGCATATGCCCAGGTTGTGGGCTTGATCTACAGTGGGGGGCCTGTAGGAGGCGGTTGATCAATGTTTCTATCTCTCTATCACTCTCCCTTCCTCTCTCTCTCTAATCAATAAAAATATATTTTAAAAAAGGAGAAAGGACAAACTGTGGTATAATCATTCAGTGGAATGCTACTCATAAATAAAATGGGACAAATTGCTGATAAATGCAAAAACTGGAGCTAGGCTGAAAAAAGAGTACATACAGTGTGAGTCCATTTATTTGAAGTTCAAGAACAGACAAAACTAATCTATGATCATAGAAATCAGAAGAGAGATTGCCACTAGTGGCAGGGCAAAGGGGTATGAGCAAACTGAGGTGATAAAAAAAAAATCGTAATCTGGGTGTTGGTTCTATAGACGGAATATATTACTCAAAAATGATCGAGCTGTGGGCTTAAGATCTGTGCATTTGTTGTAATAAATCACATATCAATAAAGTATTTAAAAGAATTATGACAACAGCAATAGCATATAATTCTGGAGGGAGTGATGATTAATTATTCCTGCATTTTTTACGAGAAGAGTAAAAAAAATATTACATAAATCAAGGATGCATGTTATAATTTTTAGGGTAGCCAATATAAGAGAAGAAGAAGAGTAACTTTCAATTAACAAAGGCGGGAAGGGAATAATAAACATTAATCAATGCCAAAGGAGGCAAGCGGGGGGAAAATGTATTACAAGGAGGGGCAAAGCACGTAGTAATCTGTTTGGTTTAAACGCAAATACAGCATATTGGCATATGTAACTGGTGAAACCTCGCATAAGGGTAAAATCCGTCAGTTTGTAGAATGAGGAAAGAAAAGTGCGGGAAACTGCCACGGGGATGGGCCGGATCCTTCTCGCCTTGCTTCTTCCCTTGCTGGCTTTTTCTGGAATCTCTTTCCGAAGCTGCCTCAGTTTCCTTCTAGTCCCTCACCATCAGTGCTTTCCCCCTCTGATTCAATCAACACATGCCTCCTTTTCTCAGAGCCGCTTCTTCTGAGTTGTGTTCATTGCTGCTTGAAGTCCTTTCCTATTCCATCACTTCACTTGCTAATGGCAAAAACAGCTTCAAAAGATTGCATTTTTTGAGGGAGGAAAGAGTAGAAGGATGGCGTTTGCTTTTACTGAAAAAGTAAAAATGCTCTTTTATTCTAGTGAGGGTGAAAAGAAAAAAAAAAACTCTGCTAGCAGAGGATGGTTTCGATCCATCGACCTCTGGGTTATGGGCCCAGCACGCTTCCGCTGCGCCACTCTGCTGCCGCGAGAGCAGACGCCTCAGGATTCCTATAGAAAGTTTTCTACGTAGTCTCTGTCCTGATCACACAGGCCGTCTACTGTCTGGTAAAAAAAAAAAAAAAAAAAAAAATCGCCATTACTGTCTAGTCTATCCTTATTGGCTAGCTCCTGACACAGCAGGGATTTCTATTGGTTTACAAGCCTGCTTTCTACGGCAAACCAATAGGCATGAGCGGAGGAGTAAGGCGGGAGCCAATCGCACCGTCGTTTGTTGGAATACGCCGGCAAGCCACCTCTGCGCCGGTCGGCTTCTCGGAGGAGAGGGGCGGTTGGTGTGGCTTCCATTGTTCAGGATTTAGGGCGCCATGAGGTAAGGACACTGAGGTGGTCTGGAAAGGTGGGGGGTGTCTGGCCGGGATCTTTGGGGAGGTGGGCCGGAAGGAGTCGGAGGACCGGGAAGGACCACGTGTCTGGGGGCTGCCCTAAAACCTGAGACCTCCAGGTCTGGGCTGGTGGGGGAGAGCGGAGGCCGCGAAGGCGGGGAACCTGGGCCTGGGATGGAGGGTCCCACAACTCCACTTCCGAGGGGTTCAGGTGAGGGGGTGTCCTCAGGTCCCAGGGAGAGCAACCCTCTGGTCTCCCCATGTAGCCTGAGAAGGCTTGAACGTGGCCTCATTCATCCTCTGAGTGCTTGACCAGATATGCCCGAGACGTGTTTTACTGTCTCAGTGAAGAAATAAGCAGTCTTTAGTCTCTGACGTGTTAGAGTTGGCGTGTCCCAGGGGTTATGGGGTATATCTTGTAGGGGCTCAGTGTTGGAGCCCCGTCATTATTTGGTGTGGGTTGTGATTAAAGTATCCAGAACGAGGGGGTCATGGGTGAGGTGGGGCTTTTGAAATGGGGAGAAATGTAAGTGGGAATGGGGATTCTTAGTTTCCAAAGGAAAGTTCGGAGATGGAGGTAGGCAAACTTGAAATGATAGGCCGGTATGGTGGAGAAACACGTTAAAGTCTATCTATTTTATGCATTTCCAGGGGCGACAGAGGCCGAGGTCGTGGCGGGCGCTTTGGTTCCAGAGGAGGCCCAGGAGGAGGGTGAGTGCCAGTTTTTAGCATCTCCGCGCTGGTTAGTTCCCATTTCCGTCACCCGAGTGAGAGTTTGGAGGGGACTAATGGTTCCTGCTTTTGTGAGATCCAGCCGTGGTTTAGAAACCACATGCTGGCCTGCTAAACGAGTTTGGCCCCCAAGCTAAATCACTTTACTTTCTGTAGTTAATCATGTGAACTGTTTCTCTGGTTTTAGGTTCAGGCCCTTTGTGCCGCACATCCCATTTGATTTCTATTTGGTGAGTACCATTGCCCCGTTCCCCCATTGACAGAAACGGAGCCTGCCCACTTGTCACTTGTAGTTTCCTGGAGCCCAGCATCTCCCTGTCAAAATGGTGGATGCAGTAGGAAAAGGGATTAGTGACTAGAGTTGGGGTTTTGAATCAGCTGCATGTTGCTTTACATACAAAAACCGTATACCAGTCAGCAGGGTAGGTAAGCTAACTCCTTGGCTACTATTGGCAGTAACATGTTTGTTATGTTTGTTCTGAATAATTATTTTATCTCTGGCTTATCTGTTAATATTAAGGTGGCAAGAGCTTAAGTTATGGCTGTTTCTTCCAGTTTGTAGCCTTGTTTGGACATCTTGAGTAAAAACAAGTGTTGAAAGATTTTTTGTTTTCAATTTTTTCTGTTGTAGCAACAGAAAAATAATCTCCCCAGTATATTATTTTTTAAGAAAATATTTTTATTGAGGACTTGTATGCATGCATATGAGCATAACCGATGGACACAGATGGGGGGCAGGGGTGGGTGGGTAGTGAGGGCATGTGCTGTGGGGGGGGGTGGGGAGAGGTAAATGGGGGTAAACGGAGACTTATGTAATACTTTAAACAATAAAGAATTAAAAAATATAATTGATTTCAGAGAGAGGAAGGGAGAGGGAGAGGTAGAAACATCAATGATGAGAGAGAATCATTGATAGGCTGTCTCCTGCACACCCCTACTGGGGATGGAGCCAGCAACCTGGGCATGTGCCCTTGACTGGAATTGAACCTGGGATCCTTTAGTCTGCAGGCCAATGCTCTATCTCCTGAGCCAAACCAGCCAGGGCTGTGTATTATTTTGATAAATAATAAGTAGTTGTTTATTTCTGGTTTAGTGTGAAATGGCCTTCCCTCGGGTTAAGCCAGCACCTGATGAATCTTCCTTCAGTGAGGCACTGCTGAAAAGAAATCAGGACCTTGCTCCTAATTCTGCTGAACAGGTATATTCTTTGGGCTTTTTTCCTGTGATTTCTCTGAGAAAGCTAGAGAAGTGAGTAACTGCTGGTGAGGTTACTGTTATCAGAGCCCAAACCTCACAGGTTTGTATTAGCCTCCCTCTCCTCCCCCGTCCCAGCCTTGTACATGGGGTGTATGTTCTGAGACCCTGTTTGCCTGAAACTGCAGATAGTACTGAGCCTTGTATATACTATCTTTTTTCCTGTACATACGTACCTATGATAAAGTTTAATTTACAAATTAGACACATTAAGAGCTTAATAGCAGTAACTATAACTTCTAAAATAGAACAATTATAATAATATACTGTAATAAAAGGTATGTGAATAAGGTCTCTCAGAATCTCTTGCTGTACTGTGCTCACTCTCTTTCACGTGATAGTGTGGATGATAGATCCTCTGCCTACATGAGGAAGTGAAGGGAGGTGAATGCCAGGCACTGGCATAGCCTTGGGCGGCTTACTAGAAGGCTTACTTGAACTGAAGCACTGTGACACCTCAACAGTTGCTCTGATAACAGAGAAGGCTTTGGGCAGGCAGCATGTACAGCATGGATATACTAGGCAAAGGGGTGACTCATGTCACGAGGGGGATGGTGCACAATTTAAAACTTATGAATTGTTTATTTCTGGAATTTTCCATTTAATATTTTCCTAACACAGTTGACTGCAGGTAACTGAAACCATGGAAAACAAAACTGGCAAAATGGACTACTCTAAAATTGTTCTCATTTCTCATTGTGGGTGGAGGAGGAGTGCCAGATTACATATGCGTTCATATTTTTTTTTTTTTTTTATTTTTTTTATTAAGGTATTATATGTGTACATATCTTACCATTGTCCCCCTGCGTTCATATTTTTATTGGGGAATCTATCTTTGAGATAAAAACAAGTTTTCTTCTGGTGAATTCAAGGCCAGATGGGTGTTTTCAAAGCATTATATTGGTATTGATTCAGCTTGCATGGAAAGGACTAGGGGGAAATAATTCAAACTGAGAAGTTGCTTATAATTTTTCACCTGAGGTTGTGTTTGTTTCCTGCTGTTTTTCAGGCCTCTATCCTTTCTCTGGTGACAAAAATAAACAATGTGATTGACAATTTGATTGTGGCTCCAGGGACATTTGAAGTGGTGAGTTTTTGATGATTTAATCCTGGAAAAAGGGCAGCCTCGGTCTGTGGAAATTACATTGGCTCCTGTATTTTTAATTCTTCCATTATTATATTATTATATTATTATATTATCAAAGCCACGCCTACATGGGAAAGTACAATGGAATTCTTTTGTGGTACTGATCTTGGGGACAAGATTTGTATTATTGTTTTCAGCTCGCCATGATGTATCAGGCTTTTCTTAATGGTTTTGGGATATGATTTGACCTGTGCAACTTCCAAATCTGGGTAATAAGCAGCTGTGTTGTAACTGAGGTCTGAGGAAGTAGGCAGTCTTCTCACTTTTTTTCTCTCTCTCTGAAATTCTTTTTCCAACAGCAAATTGAAGAAGTGCGACAGGTTGGATCATATAAAAAGGGAACAATGACTACAGGACATAATGTGGCTGACCTGGTGGTAATCCTAAAGATTTTGCCAACATGTGAGTATACCTCTTTCTGGCTGCGGAAACAGAACACAGCAGTTGGATTTGAGGCATAGGGATCTTTAAAACCCAAATTTCTCTCCTTTTCTCTCATTTTAGTGGAAGCTGTTGCTGCCCTAGGGAACAAAGTCGTGGAAAGCCTAAGAGCACAGGATCCTTCTGAAGGTTTGAGTTTGTTGCTGAACGCGTATTTAGTGGACATAAGAGCCAGATCTGTAATTCTAAGCATACAGTTAAAGTCTGGCCAGAAGGAAATGTGCATGGAGAGCTTTATGTTGGGGAAGTGTGGGCAAGATCTCCATTGTTCAAAATCCTGTTGATCTCCTTTACTTTCTTTATTTTTGTTGACATGATATTTACCTTTAAAACTCTGTATTCTAAATACTCATTCTGGACTCTTGCTGCTTTTGAAAACCTATCAATTCACTCATGGAAATCTGAGAGTTAGAGCTTTTGAATTTTTTCTCTTCTTTTAGTTTTGACCATGCTGACCAATGAAACTGGCTTTGAGATCAGTTCTTCTGATGCTACAGTGAAGATTCTCATTACAACAGTGCCACCCAATCTCCGAAAACTGGATCCAGAACTCCATTGTTAGTCCTTTTTTTCCATTGCTGGGAAATTTGGAGGAAATTCAAAACATGGAATACAGTTGCTGTTGAGTTTACTTAGCTTGTTGCTGCTATTCCACATAAAACCTTCTGCAACCTAAGTTTACTCCCAAACTTTGTTACCTCCGTCTGTAATTTGGAGACAGGTTTACCAGCTTGCTAGTGAAATTGTCAAAGATAGGATGACCAGGAAAGCAGTTTGAGAGCTTAAGAACTATGGAAATACTTATGGAGTTGGGTTAGGCTTTTGGAAATCATCGTGGATCATGTATGCTTCTAGATTTGATCTAGGGCAGTGGTCGGCAAACCGTGGCTCGCGAGCCACATGCTGCTCTTTGGCCCCTTGAGTGTGGCTCTTTGGCCCCTTGAGTGTGGCTCTTCCACAAAATACCACGTGCGGAACTTCATGGCCCATGCGCAGAAGTTGGTTTTTGGCCTGGGCGAGTCTATTTTGAAGAAGTGGCATTAGAACACTCAAGGGGCCAAAGAGCCGCGGTTTGCCGACCACTGGTCTAGGGGAAAAGTAGCGAGTTTTGGACAAGTGATTTGCTGATCTTGAACAGGAACATAGAGTGGTTTATTAATTTTTTAATTTTTTTATTATTTTTAAATCCTCACCCAGGACATGTATTTTTATTGATTTTTTTTTTTTAGTGAGAGAGGAAAGGGGGAGAGAAACATTGATTGGTTGCCTTGTGTATGTACCCTGACAGGGAATTAAACCAGCAATCTAGGTATGTGCCTGGTCTGGGAATGGAACCCACAACCTTTTTAAAATATTATTTATTGATTTTAGAGAGAGAAAAACATCTATTTGTTGTTCCACTTATCTATGCATTCATTGGCTTTTTTTTTTTTTTTAGCACAGTTTTATTTTTTAATATATTTTTATTGATTTTAGAGAGGAAGGAAGAGAGAGAAACATCTGTGATGAGAGAATCATGGATCGGCTGCCTCCTGCAAGCCCCCACTGGGGATCGAGCCCACAACCTGGGCATGTGCCCTTGACCAGAATCGAACCTGGGACCTTTCAGTTTGCAGGCCGGTGCTCTATTCACTGAGCCAAACCGCTAGGGCAACTGGATGGTTTTTGTGTGGGCCCTGACCGGGGAATCAAATCCTCAACCTTGATGTACTGGGGATGACGCTCTAACCAAATGGCCAGGGCGAACCCACAACCTTTTGGTGCATGGGATGGTGCTCCAATTAACTGAGCTACCTGGCCAGGGCGAACATGGTGTGGTTTAGGAATTACGTTATCCTGTCATCCGTCCAGGTTACTGAACCGTGGTAGTGGGTTGAATTGCTTGCTTAATAATAGGAATGTTTCATCTTGGCCTGTCATGCTTCTAGTGGACATCAAGGTGTTGCAGAGTGCCTTAGCCGCCATCCGACATGCTCGCTGGTTTGAAGAAAATGCTTCTCAGTCCACGTGAGTTCCCCCCTCACTATCTGAGCTATGATAACCCTTCTAACTACAGTACAGGATACTGCTGTACTTCCTCTGACAGAACTATTTTGGCTCCAACCTTCTGTCTGGATTCTGAATTTTACATTAAAATTCTAATTGAAATCGAAAGGAGAGAGTGCGTAGTTCTGGAAATAGCTTTAGCTGTGTACCTTGGATGTGGAAGTGCATAATCATATTACTTTTACTCCCTGGGTCCCTCCTACCTTTAGAGTTAAAGTTCTCATCAGACTTCTGAAGGACCTGAGGATTCGTTTTCCTGGCTTTGAGCCCCTCACACCCTGGATCCTTGACCTACTCGTAAGTAAAGGGCAGTTGTTCCTGATCATTCCTATTTAATAATACTCTGACATCTACCAGAATCTGAAGTTTGGTGAAGCTTAAAAAATATTTCATTGCTGGACAAGTAATCCAATAAAGATTTTTTTAGAGTAGTAAAAGAGTAGTTATAAATGCCCCTTTGCCTTTTTTATTATTGCTGTCATTTCACTAATGTAATAATGGAGAGGACATACTAGATGAGCAGTCACTTCAGAATCCCTTCTGAACGTGAACATTTTGACTTGGCCTTAATAACCAGTTTTCCTCATGATAGCTTCAAGTTTCAGTTTGTTTGAAAAGAGGTTGCTTTTTTATGGCACACCTACCTGATTTGTTCTTTTCCAGGGGCACTATGCCGTGATGAACAACCCGACCAGACAGCCTTTGGCCCTAAATGTGGCATACAGGTATAGCATGCTTCTCGGGGTGGGACTGGAGGTCAACCGTCTTGTATGCTCTTTTAATACCTCCCTGTGTTTCAGGCGTTGCTTGCAGATTCTGGCTGCAGGACTGTTCTTGCCAGGGTCCATGGGTATCACAGACCCCTGTGAGAGTGGCAACTTCAGAGTACACACAGTCATGACCTTGGAACAGCAGGTATTGGGACAGCTCTGAAATGGTCTGTTGTGCGACACTCTTGAATACTCCTGGGTCTGAAGGCAGAGGGAATGTGGTCTTAAGGGGTCAAGGATATGGGGCTTGAAATTAAAAGGTTATCTTCATCTCTGTTTTCATGAGAATGTTAGTCAAACAAGGTATTTTGATTATACTTCCTTATTTATCCTCACTTTGCTCTCCTTCAGGACATGGTCTGCTACACAGCCCAGACTCTGGTCCGAATCCTCTCACATGGTGGCTTCAGGAAGATCCTTGGCCAGGAGGGTGATGCCAGCTGTGAGTGATCCTGGGCTGGAGGTTCTTTAGGGTATTCTGTGGTCTACAAAGAAACTACACTGCTTAGATGTCTTAATATTTCCACTGTGTAGATCATGACTTGTGTGCTGGGCTACTTGTCTGAAATCATACCTTTTTTCTCTTCTAGATCTTGCTTCTGAAATATCTACCTGGGATGGAGTGATAGTGACACCTTCAGAAAAGGCTTATGAGAAGCCGCCAGAGAAGAAGGAAGGAGAGGAAGAGGAGGAGAATACAGAAGAACCACCTCAAGGAGAGGAGGAGGAAAGCATGGAGACTCAGGAGTGACTGTCCCTTCTCTCCACCCTTTCTTATCCAAGGGGAAGATTGGAGCCTAAGCTAACTGCTACTGGGCTTTATGTGGTGGCATTTCTGAGGGATAGGGGAGACAGCAAATATAAACTCTACGGAAGGAAATGTTATCCCCTGGATTCTTAACTGACTTGGTAGCCAGGAGTCTCCCATCTCTAGTGAAGCAGGTTACCAACTTTTCTTCATAATATTGTAGAATCCCCAGCTCCTTGAAACCTCTCCTTAACCAGTTCTTTGTTGTTGAAACGTCAGCTGTTCATGCCTGGAATTTTTTTTTTTTCTAAGAAAAATAAAGTACTTCCTAGTAGGGCTTTTTCTTGGTCTTGTATTTCTGTGTTATTTGGCCACCTTTTTTGCTTTCTGAGCTCTTCGTTGAAAATGCTACTCGAGTATTTTCATTGTGAACGCTATATCACAATTTGAAGCTGAATTTGAATTTATTAAAGTACAAAGATTCTTGGAACCTTTCCATATACCAAAGTAAACTAGAATGTTGTTTAAGCATTTATTGAATTAAATGGTTCCAGCAAAGACTACTGTGTTCAAGCCAGTGAGATCTACAAGAGGGTGGATGGGTGACTGCCTGGCCTCTCCCAATCCTAAGCATAAACGGGAAAAGGAGAAGTCCCAGGTAGAGGATGTGCTGCCCAGGCCCCAACAACTTGACCAACTTTTCCAGCCACGGAACAAGACGACCCTCCCTGGTTAACTCGATCTGAAGAAAGTTAACTAGGAACTTGAGTATGTTCCTTTAAAAAATGTAGGGGTCTCGGCTCATTCTTGGAAGTAAGAGCTGGAATAAATCCTTTGGGATCCTGAGTCCTGCTGAAGAGATTTCTGTGGACCCCCACATAAATGGGTACGACTGTTAAGTGCTTCAAACACAATCCATAGGATTGTCTGGATGTCCCAGGGTTATAGGGTGTCCTGAAGGAAATGAGGCAGGTGGAAAATAGTACTTGAGCTATCCTGAGGCCCATCTTTTGTTACTTGCTTGGGGAGCCAGGGGGGTAAACTCCAGAATCCAGCATTGCCCTCCTTCGGGCTGTTTCCTTGGCAACGCTGTGGTTTAGGCGCCTCAGCCGCTCCTATAAGACAAATTTGTAATCTTAACTGCTCTGTGGAAGGCTTCAGAGCTCACTTGTTACCTGGGCACTATAAAATATCTGGCTCCATCTCAATGTAGGTCTTCTAAGGTATACAAGAAGGTAAGTAAGAGCCACCGAGTATTGAGAATAAACAGTTCTAGCCCAGCTGGTGTGGCTCGGTTGAGCGTCGACCTATGAGCCAGGAGGTCATGGCTCGATTCCCAGTAAGGGCAAATACTCAGGGTGTGGGCTCAATCCCCACTGGGGTGTGCAGGAGGCAGCCAATCGATTCTCATCCATGTTTCTATCCCTCTCCCTCTCTGAAATCAATCAAAATATTTAAAGAAATAAAGAATAAACAGTTCTAGTATGGCAGACACTAATTTAGTTGACAACTCCCTTTCCCCAAAGATTTGAAGAATGACTTTCATTGAGTTGGAGACGGGAGACATCTCTTGAATAGTGGAGATATACACTGAGAACTTATAAAGCAGAGCAAAGAATGACGGATGGTAGGAAATTCTTTTACCTGGGCATTCTGCAGAATGTTATTGACCAAGACAACTCGTCGCCGGGCATTAAGTAGCTTCTTTACATAGGGGTCGAGATCCAGGGCCACTTTCTGATCCTCATTGATACGGCACAGCTCTGTGGGTGTAATGTAAGGTGCAACTAATACCTACTGGCTCATTTCTTGTTTTTTGGCAAAGTAGGATGGAAAACACTCTTGCACCACAAGGACCATAGTCACGAGAAACTTAAAGGAATCTGAGGCAGCGTTGCTATGCCGCAAGGAAATGACAGAAACTCAGCCCAGAGGACGGACGGCAAAACATGAGGTTCTGAAAGTAAGCTGAGGGATTCCGAATACACAGGGATGCTTACTCACCAGTAGCTAGGTTGTCAATTTGTTCCCGCAGCTCTACCTGGCTCTCTCTGCAAAGAAATACAAGACCTACAGGGTCAATCAATGGACTCAAGAAACCTGTTCCCCTACGTGTTTCCCAAGTGCTGAGCCGCACGCCCACCCCCGCACCCGGAGGCCGTTCCGTCCAGCCTCCAGGTTCCCATATTCTTAGCCCCATCAGAACCCTGGCAGCAACCCATCTGGACTCCGCCCTTTCTTGGCCCCGCCCCATACAAAAAACTGAAATCGAGAGGCCCCGCCCAACCTCCCCTCTCGGGCACCTGACGGCGTGGACGTGAGAGTCGAGCTGCTGCACAGCGGGTCGCAGAAACTCGAGGAGCCCCTCGGCGAAGATGTCGCGGCCTGCGGGCCCCGCCACCGGCGTCCCTGCCCCGGACACAGTGGTGGAACCAGCCCCCGCCATCATGAATTATCCTTATCCCGGAACCTGCCGCGAGGGCCGCCGGGAAATGAAGCCCCGCCGAAGTGCGCCGCGCGGGGGCGCCCGAGTAATGCGGCCTTCCGCTCAGCCTCCGGGATTTCTGGGAAATGGAGTCTCTGGAGCCGGCAGGGCGGGGAGAAGGCCGGGCCATTAATGCTCCGGGAGTTGTAGTTCTTTATAGGCCTTGAAGGTGCGGATTTTTAAAATCTGCAGACTTCAATAGCTTAGGAGAAGGAATAATTTTGGGGGACGGGTACTTGTTGTTTTCTCCAAAGGTGAAAAATAAATTCTTTTTATTATTATTTATGTTCCTTAATATATTTTTTATTTATTTATTTATTTATTTATTTATTTATTATTATTTTTTTTACAGAGAGGAGGAGAGAGGGATAGAGTTAGAAACATCGATGAGAGGGAAACATCGATCAGCTGTCTCCTGCACACCCCCTACTGGGATGTGCCCGCAACCAAGGTACATGCCCTTGACTGGAATTGAACCTGGGACCTTTCAGTTCGAAGGCCGACACTCTATCCACTGAGCCAAATCGGTCAGGGCTATTTTATTTATTTTTATTGAAAAATTAATTCTTAAATCCCTAGTTGGCCATAGCCTTCCTAGCCTAATCTATGAGAAAACCAGATTACATTCATAGTACAGTTTTATTTTTCTAAATTTACGAGTACACTTAAAAAAAAAAAAAATCCTCACCCAAGGATTCATTCATTTTCGTTCACTGACTTTTAGAGGGGAAGTGGGGAGAGAGAGAAACATCAATGGGTCAGAAGCATACCAGAGGCAACAGATAGCTGTATCTCTCTCACATCGATGTTTCTCTCTACCTCTCTCTCTTCGCCTTCCTTCCTCTCTAAAATAAATTTTAAAAAGATGGTTAAAGTGCTTAATTTTGTGTAATGTGCATTTTGCCACAGTAAAAAAAATATTTTAGCCAAGGCTGGGTAGCTCAGTTGGTTAGAGCATCCTCGCAATATACCAAGGTTGAAGGATTGATTGATCCCCCATGAGGGCACATACAAGAATCAACCAATGAGTGCATAAATAAGTGGAACAACAAAATCAATGTTTCTCTGTTTCTCTTCCCCCTCCTTTCCACTCTCTCCAAAAATCAGTGGAAAAATATCCTCGGGTGAGGATTAACAACAACAAAACAAATGGATGTCTCTCTCAAATCAATTAAAAATATTTAAAAAAAGAAGCTGGTTCTCTGAGGAAAATGACTTTTGGGTTTTGTTTTCCTTTCCACTCCTTATCATCTTGACTTGCTCTTATCTTTCAGGAAGCCATTGCAATAGCCTCCTGATCTTGCCTCTATCTTTCTACTCTCCAGGTCATTCTGCATTCTAAAATACCAGTCAGATGAAAGGGAATTTTAGAATCCTTTCCTTGGTTCCTTGGATATCTCTGTGAGGAAGACTGGGCAAGGGTCTTCCAGAAACCCTGGAGTTTGATAACAGGTTGAAGGCCAGTGCTGGTTCAATTATTCATCCTCTAAACATTTATCAAATTCCAGGCATCGTGACACAAGGTATTCAGTACAAAATCCCCCTCCTCCCGGCTTGCACCCCTATCACATTGCAGTGGCTTTCATGTCCTTGGCTTTTCCATAAAGGCTGAAGGAGATCCTAAGAACTCCCCTTCTCTTCTGTCTCCCATCTCCTCACCCCCTGGGTGGTGCTTAGGTTGACCTGCCCCCTCCTTGCTGGCAATTTGAAGGTGGATAGTGGGGTAAGTCCATGAGGAAACTGTAGGAACAGCTGTTCTGGCTCAGGCAATACAGCCACACACAGTACCCTCTGTCTGACAGGTTAGCCGCACCCCTATACCTACGGTGGACCCTGAATGGGGCAGAGCGGGCGGTCGGAGGGTTATCAGAGGGTTCTTCTTGTGGTAGTGGTGGTAGTGGGCACAGAATGGTATCTGGTGATGGCTTTAACTGTCGAGGGAGACCTGAGAGTTAGACTTGTTAGGTGCAGGTAAGGGACGAGGATTTCCTAGTTCACCCTGCTTCCTGGGAGGTCAGAACTTTGTGTGGGGAGCTCTAAATGCTTCAGTGGCAGAACTGAAGGGGGCAGCAGTACTGGCGGTGCTGCCGGCAGTTAGACAGACATGAGCAGAGCAAGGACAAAGGGTCAGGTACAGAAGGTCACCAGGATGGAAAGCCCCATGTGCCCAGCAATGGATAATTGTAGGGTGGGACCTCACCTCCAGGGTGACTTTTCCTTCCCTAGCCTATCCCTGGTCCATGAGGTTAGGACTCCCTGACTTTCCTCCCTAGAGATAACATCTAGGCCTCAGTTGTATTTCAGCTCCAGGCCCAGAAAAGCAACAAAACCAGCGCCCCCCCCCCCCGCTGACTTCAGGACCAGCTGCATGGAATAATGACCCCCTGCCCCTGGTGCTGGCCAACCAATCAGTGGAGACCACAACCCTGAATGGACACACCTGGAAAACTGCTAATATTTTATGAAGATATTTCCCTGGGACCTCCCCTAAAATCTCCACTCTTAAAATCCTTAGGATGGAGGACCCAGCACGCTCTATCTCCCAGGAGAGTCCCTTTCCCTTCCCCCTCTCTCTCCACCCCTCCAGGCACATCCCCAAATCCCAAGCTCCAAGGGCCCTAACTTTACCTCTAGAACTTGTTTGCTAAGCCCATTTCTTCTAGGCATTGCTTTTTCTTCCTCTGTAATCTACCCGATAAATGTTCTCTTACAGTTTGGTCTAGCTCTGAATTCTTTCCTAGCCAGAACCCAAGTGCTGAACCAGGTTTGGCCAGACCCCACCTATCAGACACCTGGTGCCGTTCAGCCTACAACAGTGAGAGTGAGGAAGGGGTAGGATGGGCAGTCAGGAGGCCTGAGATTCCAGGTGTTTTACCAAGTGGTGCTCCTGGAGAGCTGCCATCCCGCCTCACCCATGGGTGAATTCTTTGGTCAGACCAATGTCAGGTCAGACGCTAGGACTCCTGCTTATCACAAAGGAGGCAGAAGCTGAGGGTGGGGTTCTGGCATCCGTCGCACTGGGAAGTGCGAGGTGGCTGAGGAGGTCTGTCCTCTTCTTTTATCTTCCTTGTCTAGCTCTCCCCCGTCTCCTCTCTTCTCTAATTGCTGACCTGGTTTTTCCTCTGAAATGAAATTCCTTTAAAGGATGTCAGGTGGTCTATATAATAGATGTCAGGTTGAATGGATATGTGAGTCCTTCAGGCAGATAATCAGAAAGTTACCTGGAAGTCCAAATGTATTTACAGGCATTGACACAAGACTGGAAAGTTCAAAAAGTTTAAGTCCCCAGGCTAGTTAGAATAAGAATAGAGTCCTCATGCCTTAGCCTTCATAGTGTGGATAATTTTAGCAGCTTGGTTAAAGTGATTCCATTTTTTATTTTCTATCTTCACACTTTCCTCAAAGCAAATCCTTTAAAGAAGACTCAGGAGCCCTGGCCAGTGTTGCCCAGTTGGTTGGAGTGTTGTCCTGTGCTTCAAAAGGTGGCCTGTTTAATTCCCAGTCAGGGCACATGCCTGAGTTTCGGGCTCAATCCCTGTAGTGAGCGTGCAGGAGGCAGCCAATCAATGTTTCCCCCTCACATCAATGTTTCTCTCTCAAAACTCAATGATTGGATCTTGGACCCATCAGTTTCAAGCAAAGATGGGCCAGTGACCCCTATAAATAAATAAATAAGTAAGTAATAAATAAATAAATAAATAAATAAATAAATGCATGCATGCATGCCCTGGTCGGTTTGGCTCGGTGTATAGAGCATCAGCCTGTGGACTGAAGGGTCCCAGGTTCGATTCTGGTCAAGGGCACGTGCCTGGGTTTCGGGCTCAGTCCCCAGTGGGGGGCGTGCAGGAGGCAGCCGATCTCTGACTCCCTTTCATCATTAATGTTTCTATCTCTCTCTTCCTCTCTGAAATCAATGAAAATATATATTTAAAAAAAATTAATACAAATAAAGAGGCTTCATGAAGCCTCAGCTGTCACAGGCCTTTTGGCCTGCCAGCCCGACAAGGTAAGAGGGCCATGGTGGCTGCTGCCACCATCACAGTCCCCAGAGCCTTCCTGGGCCCGTTTCCACTAACACACACTTGGCATACAACATGCTCTTTTAGGTCTGGATACCTTTGTATTTGTTGTTCCCTCTACTTGGAATATTCTCCCTTGTCTGTTCAACTTTCCTAGGACTTTCAAGATCCAGTTTGTCATTCTCTTCTCTGTGCACCCAGTGCCCTTCTAACAAATAATGCCTTGTTTGTGTCTGCATGGCAAGTCCTCTGCAGATGGTGGCTGAATGAGTAAAAGGCTGACGTAGGAGCCAGGCTGACTCCTGGTTCCACTCTATCGGGGACACTCAATAGGGACAGAGGATGGCAGAAATGGGACACAAGCCTCAGGTGCTGGAACTGCAGTGAGCAGCAGGTGGGGCTAGAGAGCCTGTGGCTGTAGGGGAATTCCTTGTACCCACTGTTGGGAATGAAGGAGGAATAGAAGAGGCAGAAAGAGAAGGGAGCTTAGGCTCCACTGGGACCCTCAAAGCCCCCACCCTCCACCCCACCAGAATGCCTCAGGGTCCCCTGAACACCAGGCCATGTCGACATTTTCATAGTAGTAAAGATTTCAGATTTTAGAAACGAGACCCGACCTGGTCTTAGCTCCCTGCACTGCCCAGGGGAGCCAGTGCCAAGGGTGTAGAGGACATGGAACAAATCCTTTTGAACAGACACCATAGGGACTAAGAACAATGAGTCAGCAGACTGTGGTGGGCTTGGAAGCACCCTGGGCAGGGGGAGCCTGAGCTAGAAGAGGCTGAGAGCGAGTGACTAAGGTACACCCAGTGCCTTGGGAGACCCTTCTCAAAGGACCCAAGCTTCCTAGCCCCAACTTCTCTTCCTTAGCCCAGGGAGTTGAGGCATCCAGGGATTCTGTCCTGAGATAACCCCCTCAAAGGAATTCCATTAGTGGATGAAGGGGGTGGTGATGGGAGGCACTTGCTGCCATCCTGTGCCCCTTTCCCCACTTCTGGACTCCTTCCATAGTTTTTATCCTGGAAATTTTGCCAAGTCTGGTGAGAGCTCCAAATAAGGGAAGATGGGCATGAGCATAGAGGTGTGTGAGCTGCATGGAGTTGAAATGCGGCACTGGAAGACTGCTGCTGAAGGGCTCCACTGTGGCCTTCACCTGTCCCCGCTGGGTTCCCCTTCTCGCCTTTCACTCTACATAGAGGAAGTATCCGGGTGTATTATTGGAGGTGGCTCAAAAGTCACCAGATGAAAGAATATATATCCTGAGGGCAAGGTCTAGGTAAAAAGTCATTTTAGGGGAATGTAGTTGTTAGCTACTTTGGGGGAGGGCTGGGGAAAAATCCTAGGTCATCCCAGGTTGTATGAAGAGGGTAAGGAACCCATTCATCTTGCAGCTCCCCCTTCCTTTCTCTTCCCAAAGGTTTCTTAGAGACCCTGGGATGTGCCTGATGCAAGGCAATCAGGGGATGTCAAGTTTGCTGCCCACTGTTGATCAGCACCTCCCTCAGGGGCCTTGGGGGCTGCCAATGGAGATATCCTTACACTTACCCATACCCACATAAAAATGCTTCTTATTCCTTCTAGTTAGATTATGAACACCTGTCTGGGTTGAAGACCTTGTCTCAGTCCATTCTTAAGAGGAATTATATACTTAGAATCCAGGTCAGACTGGTTGTCAGCATGGTTAGGTCCTGTCCCCATGTGATCTTTCCAAGCTCTCCCTTCTACAGCTAACTAAACCACGTGCTGCACAGAGGGGTTAAGTAAAGTAGCTTAGGTCATACAGACAGGATTCAAGTTCAGGATGTCCTGATCAAAATTTCCTTCCCAGCATGCAATGAACACAACCTCCCAACAGTTTAGGGCACCAGGTAGCTCAATGGTAATTGGTTTGCCTGGAGGTGGTTAGATTATTTTCTCTTCAACAGTACAGGGAAAAAGGGAAACCAGTGCTGGGTTCCAGGATACTGCTTGACCTTTGTATGGACCAAACGGGTCAGTACATTACTTGGTGTGGTTAATCTTTCTGCAAGGCTTACTCAGGGGTGGACAGATTCTTCCCTTTCTGACCCAAAGCCACAATACCCCCTTCCCAGGATTTTTAAAATTTGTCTCTTTTTATTTTTAATCCTCACCCAAGGATATTTTTCAGAAAGAGAGTGGAACAGGGAAAGACAGAGATAAATATTGGTAAGAGAAACACAAAGACTGGTTACCTCCTGCACACACCCCACCAGGGCCTGGGCCAGGGAGGAGCCTGCAACCGAGGTAAGTGTCCTTGACCGGAATTGAACCCAGGACCCTTTGGTCTGCAGTTTGACGCTCCATCCACTGAGCCAAACCGGCTAGGGCCCTCCCAAGAATTTTAACACGACTATGAAGGACTCAGCTCTACAAGGGGTATATTAAGGTAGTGTTACAGTAGCCATAGCATTTCCAAGAGCACAACAAATAAAAAGTCCTAGCTGGATTTGAGAGAACAATTTCTTGTTATAATAAACCATAAATACAAGATTCTACTGAAACTCGAACAGTTGACAGAATATGGTTGAACTTACAAACCTTCAAGGGAAATAAGAGGGTCAAACAAAGCCAATGTATGGAAAAGCCCAAGACTGGTTTGGGATGAACCTAAGAATTATATTCAACACGGGTATCTTCTGACCCCTCCCCAGCAGGTATCTGCCATAGTTCTCCCATCCCTTCTGAAGCATCTGCTTACCCAATGGCCTTTCCCTCTACTGCAGGTGTCAGCCAACCCAACAGCACCCCTTTGGATGTGATACAAAGCCAAGAGGCAGGTTTACAAATCTTATTCCATGGTAGAAATAATGCACACACCCAAACCAGCTCACATATGTGGTATCAATGCACATGGCAGCAACTTCCATCGAATCAGAGCTGCTACCACGTATAACCTGTAGTGTGACACTGTAGCTAGGCCAATGTTCCTAATTTACTATACTAAAATATCAACGTGGCAGAATGCATTTTTGAACTCCAGATTTTCTAACCACTTCTAAGTGGCTATTAAAGTGATACAGAACAGAACTGTATCAAAGACACCTAGGCATTAGGGAGGAACACTGAATGGATTCTTTCTGGGACTTTCAGAGGATAGAGAGACGAACAGAGGAAATGTTAGACAGTCAGAGCATATATGGCAGGTGAGGGGAGGCAGAAGTGGAAAGAGGGCTGACATATTCATGTTCAAAGAGAAGTCTGGGAGAAGGAAAAAACAAACAAACCCAAACAAAACCAAACCAAACCCAAGTCAGAGGAAAAAAGGGTTTCATACAATACAGTTATCAAAAAAGTAAAAGGAACACACTAAATGCACAAACTGGTGGCAAGTAAGTCCATAGTCTATTGTGATAGGTCCTTCCAGCATCAATCAGGTAGGCTCTTCTCATCTGTTATCTCAAGGTTATTTACAGACGTGGTAACTTTTTAACAAGAGTCTCTCAGAGGAGGGAAGGCAGGCTTCAATCATTGGTTTCAGGATCTGTCTGTGCCATATAGGCATCCAACTCCGCATCCAGGTGTCCTTTTGTTTTCGACATGTATGCATCCAATTGGTTGTCCAGCTGTTCCTTGGTCAGTACAGGGCGAGTAAGGGCACCTCTCCCTCGTCCACGGCCTCGTCCTCGGCCTCCAAAGCCCCCTCTTCCCCGACCTATCATACCCCGACCTGGCCCAAGGGAAAAAAAAAGACAGTTACAAGTAGGTTTAACGGGTGCTACAGTAAATGCCCCTTAGAGCAGTGGGGCCTAGCTGAGAGGCTGAAGGGCAGGGCAAAGAGGAGAAATCTGGAAAAATAGGAAACACACTGGGTAGCAAGCAACACATGGAAAGCACACATAATGAATCCCTTATTATATGCTCATCTCTAAATGCTATTTAAAATTTTATTCTAAAAATAAAGGGGAAACCGATAATTTAAAAAATCTTAATCTTTCCTAAAACAAATGATCTCAACTTTGAGACCTACTATAAGTTCATAATTAAAATACATTACAGATAAACTCATTTATTAAGATAGGGAGGAAGTAATAAGGGCACAGAGCAACAGGGGTATGAAGCCAGACAGTTTTCAAATTAAGCTTTACTGGAGATCCTTCTGGAAAATTAGCTTATCTCTCCTCAAACTTATCAAACCTACAGACCTAAAGAGCTGACCCTATGTCAGGAGACTGAGGAGTTATTTTTACATAGGAACAATGTGGGGAGATGGGAAAAAACATCCTGAGTAGTCTCAGCCACTTTATCTGCTATTCTAGATACTTATAACAATTATGGTTATCTGAGAGGTGGTTTCAATTCACCTAACAAAACATACCCAGCTAAGACTCTGACTCTCTCACCCCTTTGTCGTTGCTCAGAAACCAAGTCAAGGTAATTTGGAAACATGCGATTTCATCCTGAAACCCAAACTAGCTTGCACTTCACTCAATAAGCCAAGCAACATATAACAGGCGAGAAGAAAACAAGCCCTCAGTTAATCAAATTTCCTTTCCTAACAGTTATTATCCCTTGGCAATGTTAAGGTCATAAATTATGGACCCACCACACACTTTAAAAGGACCAAAGTCCATATATACAGGGTTAAGCTAAGAGAGTAAAAATGTTCTTTTTCTTCGACAGATGTTGGGAGTTTTCCACTAAACTTTAAGCCAGAAAATTCCCATGAGATCTGGCATTTTAACAGCCAACACCATGAAACCCTTCCAATCTGGGTCAAGAGGTCACAAGACAAGTATCACTAAGTCTCAAAGGTAAGATTGTTATCAAACATGAGTCAGTCAGTGAACTGACACAATACCATCCTTGCTTTCTACCTCCTGGGAGCAAGCCCTAACCTCTACCCCCTTCTCCTTCCCTCCACAGGCGTGCATATCCTCAACTCCCCATGAGACTTGCCACCAGGGGCACGTGTGGTCCTGGGCTAACCCCTGAACCTGTCTCCAAGGCCCCTTTTGTTGCTTCTTCTCTCCTAGGCCCTTCCTTGTTCCACGGTCCCCAGCTTTAATAAACGTACTCAAAAAGTCATCTCTGGTTTCCTACAGACACAAACTTTACCTTGAATTTACTTGGTTTTAGAGTCAATACCCAGTTCCAGATCTCATCCTTATCTTTAACTCTGCTTCATTTTTGTACACCTTCCTCTTTTAGATTTTTAGACTCAAAAGAGGGGTTTTGAGTTATGGGGTGAGTTGTGTGTGGTGGTGGGGCAGGGACAGAGAAAGGTAAAACCCAAAACTGACCACTTTGTCATTTTAACAATACAATTTAAATTCACAAGAGTCTGGAAGACTGCACACATAACGTGGCTCTATAACATGTACCTGACTAGTTCTTAGAAAACCCATGACAGACTTTTGCACTACCACCATGTGAATTTAGAAAAATAAGCCAGTTTCAAAAAACAAAACAAGACAAACAAATAAGCCTGCCTATGACTTGAAGCTGTGCAGAAAGGTGGCTCTGAGTTTTAAAGGGAGAGAAGTAAGAGGGAGCTATTCTCTGAAGTTGGTAGCTGACTAACCTCTACCACCGATTCCGCCACGACCCATAGCTCCACGCCCTAGGCCCCCTCTCCCAGGACCTCCACGACCTCGAACACCACCTCTTCTTAAGCCCATTCGGGGAGCTACGGCTCGTCCACCTCGGAGCAGGTTTTGACCTTAGAGAGGAGGCATACAATGTATATGCAGGTAAATCCAAGAGAGACAAAGTAGATTCTAACCAAAGGAAGGTGGTAAAGGTTAAATAAGTTAATTCAGGTAATTTTTAGGTTGGGTGGGACAAGCTGCATATGGAATGTGAACAGATTAAGATGCTCTTTATTCAATCAATTCAACAAGTCTGACCAAAAATCCATTTTTGGGAAGAAGCTGGGAGGAGTTAAGGTAATTAGGAAGTATGTACATTTAATAAGTATCTATTGAATAATCAGATAGGCACCTAATATTACGGTAAATTTACAAATAAAGGATATGGTTCCTGTTCTCAATACACTCTTGTAAGGGACAATAACTATACAGGGAACAGTGCCCCAAATGTATATATAGCTAAGTGCTATGGGTCAACTTGTCTTCTCTTTTTTATAGATATAACAGTATTTCACTAGCACCAGGAAAAGAGATGACTGGTTAAGATATAGGCCAACAGACCCATACATTTCTTAAGACTTGACTTATTTCTAGAATGTGCTTTGATTCAAGCAGCAGCAGGGTGTTTTAAAATGGAATGGAGATGACATGAATTACCTGTTGTTACGCAGGTCATAGCCTCTCATCATTGCACATAATCAGAAAAGGAATGGTATTGATAAAAGGACATGCAGCACTATTAAAAATATGTGATATCAAGTTATTAATTATATTAATACAAATTCAGGCTTAAAGATGTTAACAAATGTGTCCATAAGCAGCCCAAGAGAAAAGGAAAGGGGGTGGGGCTCGACAATGATCAGGTACAGAGCACTGACCTCGGAGTGACATCCCGCCCCTAAGTAGGGTTCTTGTGGCACGTCCCCCACGTAGTCCTCCTCTAGGCAAGCCTCTCTGGATTATGGGTAGGCCTCGTCCTCCGATCGCTCCCCTGGCCAGGGCCCCTATGGGTCGGCCTAACCGTGCCTGGATGTTACTCTTACCCAGGCGCTGCTTTAAGCTCTTCTGGAAGAAAAGGTGTTGAGGGATTGAGATCAAAAAAGCAATCCAGTGGGATTTTGTAACTCAAAGTGCAGAGAAAAAGAAGCAAGTGAGATGACTATGTGGAGGCAGATAAACCTGCTGTGGGTGTCATAAGGATGTTAAACTAGAAGCAAGCCTCAGAACATGACATAAAGGCAAAATTCTGATCCAGAGCTTCTAAGAAGCTTGAGAATGGTCCTATGGAATTGGCATTACAACAAATTACCTTGCTAGTTTGCCTATAAAAGTCTTGGACACCAAGACTTGAAACTTAAGATTTAGTAAGAACACTCTATATTCCAAATCCTGATTGTGTTGTTTTTAAATCACAGACAATGATATGACTTGATTAATACTTGCCCAAGGACTACCACTGTCTTCAAAGGTTTACTCAAACATCACAGGAAGTTCATCACTCAGGGCAAAATTTAAATTAAAAGTTCATCTGAATTCTTGTGACTTAAGAACAACATTTGATTTCTCAGAGGCCAATGTGTTCCATTTTTCCTGAGTACATATCCCCAGACGTTCCACTTTTTACCTTAAGATGTAAATAAACACAAAAAAAGTCAAATCACCTTTTCTTAACTTCTTAAATAGCCTTAATTCCATGTCTACCCTTGCAAATAGCTCCGTTAAACTAGTATAATGACATTTAATTCAAAATAAACATATAATTCAAGTGTATCTCCAGAGAGCGACAGGCCAAATTTGCATCGGAATAAAGACAGGTGAGCTATAATCACAAAACTCAGGCCCACACTCCAGGACAAAGACATATCAGAGACAAAGATTTTCAATAATCTGTCCCTCAAAGAAAAATTATGAAGACCACATACCAAGGAATTAAATTCCTTCAAAGAAAAATGTAACTATGTAGCTTTGAACACAACCAAGACCTTAGCAAACTTGTTTTCCTATAAAGCCATCAGTCAATATGAATGAAAATAAATTCTATGTATTCTTAGGCTTCACCCATAAACGACTACCAATGACTTTTTTTTTGCAACCATATATTCTGAGTTATTATTATTAGCTTTCTAGCACAAGATCATAAACTGCTTCTAATCAGAGGGCCAGGCTTTGAACGTTATGCACCTAGCGTGAGCAGGTGTAACCAATCATAAAAGCCCATGACATCGCTCTCCTGACTGCATACTATTTTAAGGTCAGGACTTCATCCTACATGTCATTTTGTTCAGGCATCCTGAGAATACTCTCCCAAGATCTGTGTTTTAAAGGGAGAATGTACAGCACTTAGTTCTTCTCCCTTCCCAAGCCTTACCTGCCACCAATATTGGTCTCTAACATTGACAGGAAGCTTAAGGATGTCCACTATATCACCCAGTTTCTACTCTAGAACTATGCTGTACGCTAAGGTAGCCACTAGCCACATGTGGCTATTCAAGTAAATAAAATTAAAAACACAAAACACAAAGAAACACCTGCCTACCCCCAACCAATTAAGCTCCTCAATCGCACTAAGCACCTTTTAAGTGTTCAAAAGTCCCCTGTGGCTAGCGACTACCGTACTGGAGAGCACACAGAACATTTTTACTACTGTCAGAGTTCTACTGGATAGTGCCCCTCTAGAGGCTATTTCTGCACAGCCTATATTTAAAGCTTATTGTTGAAAGATCCTTCGGAATGACCTGTCAGAGACTGGTCTTCAGCAATTTTTTATATTTACTCCTAGAAAGCGGTGGTGCCTTTTACTGCTTTCCTGAGTGAGGGACGAACGCAGTCACTCCAAGGCTTAAGGTAGCTGAAGCAGAAGGCCTTGTTTATTTTTGGTCAGTGAGCCCAATGGTTCTGGGTGGGGTGGTGTTATATTTAACTGCTGAATTTATGCACAGCCATGCAGTGCTACCAGTTAGTCCTTACAGTTGCATGGCACCGCCCTTCAGACGCCCAGCCACAGCTTGGACATATCCTTCCACAGCCACTGTCCGGACTTGCATATAAAGTCTATGAATAATAAAGAGCAGGTTTTTATTTCAGGTCTGAATAGGATTATCTCCTACTGGAAATTTGAAAGCAAACCATTGACTAGGGGAGAAAGAATAAAAGTATTTCCCTGATTTGTAAATCATTTAACAGGGAATAAAGGATTTTTCGAAGGTCATCTAAAACCAAAATTTCTTTGTAGAAAAAGCCAGTGAATTTACTTTAAGGACAAAGGATCAGAAAACAAGAGATTAGCACTCATTGATAACAGAGAAACAGGCCACATTGATGGCAAACACCCTAAAAGAGAGAAAGACAACAAAAAGTTACTTATTGGTACCTGCCAAAATGGGAATTCTCTCAACTTCTCTTTCTTGCAGAGAAGTTTCAGCTTTTGCCTGAGCCACCTTGTGTCACTCCTGATCCTGACAGTCTTAGTGGACTGCCCGACAGAAATCACCAGCTGCTTCTGGAATGTTAAGACTCATTCTCTCACCTGCTTAAGTTTTAATGCTGCCTGGACAGAGGGTCTATTTTCCATCTGCTGGGCCAGTCTTCTGTTTCTGGCACTGGCTAGCTGCTGCTGTTGCTGCATCGAAGCCCGAATATTCACTGGCATCGGCTGTTTGTTCTTCAGCATATTAGTAAAGCTTCAAGGTCGAACAGAATGGATGTTTAAATAAAAGCTTTATTATAAAACATTTATTGGCATTTTCATGGCTTGCTAGACCAGGAACTCCAGATCCCACGAACTTTTAAGTAAAGCGGTACACTTAGATCAAAGCTGATGTGGGTTAAAGACTCCTCTGCTTCCATAAACTTGCAAGAATCAGAAACTTAGAAATGCAGCTAAGTGCAGCACATTCAATCAAAAGTGATAACAAGGGCTCAAGTAACGGCTTTTAGAGAGGAGAAAGGTATGAAAAACACGCAGTAAGCAGATATGATGACAACACGAGACAAAAGATGTAGCTTCAAAGACAAACAAAGAAAGTCAAAACCCTGGGAGAACTGAGGGTGCATTTTAAGGGCAAATATAAGGAAGGACTAGAGCACCTTCAAAGCCCATGGAAATAATGCACCCATGCAAGTTATAGGAGTGCATCACATTTTCTTATGTATTTGTCCACTTAGTTATGTGACTATAAAGAATCAGTGCATCCAAGAGAAAAGCACATATGCTTCAGAAAAGGCAAAAATATACGTGTTCTAAAATCAACTTACTAAAATCACTGGTCAAAGGCTCTCAATGAACAGAGCTCTCATAGACAGAAACCGCCTTTTAGTATCTTCGCTTTTCTTAGTCTGAAATGATTACTTTTTTTAGTTCAACTATTTCTGAAAAAGTTAGATTAGTTCAACTGTTTAAGAGTTTGTGAAGACACTATTATTTCTGTAAAATAAGCTTAATGGAATGGAAGAGAAGAACACTTAACTGTAAAAGAATCCAAAACAAAAACAAACTAAAAGCAGAATGGAAAGAAAGTGAAATGGAGCAAAAGCAAGTGCCTCTTACAAGGCCCAAGAATGGCATTCAAGGGCCTTTGGACATATCCAAAGCTTGCTACCCGCCTCTTACAGGCCAGACACAACACTGCTGGCCTTGGACTGGGCAGCAAGCCTACTGCAGCCAGGGTACCGTGCTACCAAGCTGCACCATCCCGGTGTCAATGTTAAAAAAATGTGAAGAAAAGGGAGGGTGTGAGGAGTCTTTTTAAAATACATCCCACCAAATAAATATTTCAGACAGCTTAACATAAAAATCTACTGGTAAGGGGTTTTGAAACAACTGCCCAATTTGCTCTGTGTACCACATAAATAAGATGCAACTAAGAACAGAGGTCTGTAGCCTTCTGTTGGTATTTAGTTTAAAACCGGCTTTTGTGCATTGGACCCCAGGGCCAATTTAAGTAATGTTTTCTTATGAACGAGCTGAAGTTGCTGTTCGCTGCCTCACCGCTCATTTAGAGACATCTTGGTGGTGCTTTTTAGCACAACTTTCGGTGCTGACTGTGCAGCCATCTTCAAATCCCGAGGATCTACAAAGGACAATAGGCAGAATGAGCAAATCAGAAACCACCACCACCTCATTTCTACAGGGGCCAAAGGCCCAAAGCAGCAGTGAATGAATGAATGAATGAATGAAAAGGCCTGTATCGAAGACTACTTAAGACTACACTAAAACTCATTTCAGGTGCTTAAGCTTATAAGACAGTTATGTCAAACGAATACACTTCAAGGCCAAGGGCCAGAAAATATCTGCCAAAGCCTCCAAAACGGCAGACCCAGACCTAGCTAAAGGAAGGGTAAGAGTTTGGCTTTTCATCCAGCGCAGTCCTCAACGACCTTGGCTGCAAGGAGCTTTAAAAAAATGTGCAGGAACCTGGGCCCAAACCAATTAAACCACGATATCTGGCGGTGAGGTCTGGGGAGTCAGCAATTGGAGAGGGGAAGAAAGGCTCCCCAGTGCTTCTCACGTGTAGCCCAAATCGAGAACCACCGAGTCGAGAGGACACAGGCATACCGAGTTTCAAAACTGGCATGCGACTCCGAAATAAGAAGGGGCCTGAGCAAGGGGCTGGGGACCTGGGAGAAGGGTGCGGGCCAGGTTTCCTGATCGGCATTCACCTGGGAGTTAGCTCCCAGAGAGCCCTCTATGAAATTTAACCTGAAAGCTGCCATGACTTCCCAACGTCCCCCCGAACCCCGTAGTCCTCATGTCACCTCCCTTCCATCTCCAAGTCCTGGCAAGACCGCCAACTTGGCTCAACCCGCCAAACAATTCTCCTCTTTATCCCTATCAAACCCCAACCTCTCCCAGCCAGTCCCGCCGCCAGTTTCCAATTCGGGCCCGCCCCGCCCCGCGCCCCGAGGCCCCGCCCCTCCCCGGGCTCCCACGCGCCAGCACCCTATCCGCTCCCACATCCCAACGCCGTCCGGTTCGCCGGCCCTTCCGCTCCCCAAAGCTATCCTCCTCACCACAGAAACTCACCGAAGGAAAAGGACGCCAGTGCTCCTCCCGGGGCTGCCACGACGGCTGCGGAAGGCGGGCCGGGGGCCGGCCGAACCTGAGTTGATGGTGAAGGGGCTCGGGCTAACTTGTTTGGTGGGCTAGATGCGTACGTGGTAGACTGCTAGGTTAGTTCGTTGCTGGCTGGCTGGCTGCTGGGCTCAGCCGGTCCGGTCCACCTGCTCACACGGCCTGCCCTTTCCTGCCTTTCGTCTGTGCCACCACAACCGCTGCCACCAACTCCCGCTCGGTGCCCAAACAAAATGGCCGCCACGCCCAGTGCGGAGTGGGACCGGCTAAAATGGCGTCGACGCAATTACGTCATACGTCAGATCTGCGCACACCTAGGGGGCGGGAAGGTTTGTGCTACGCCTGCGCGGGAATCGGGGCGGAGCCGTAGAGAGAAGGCGGGGCCTCTTCGGAGAGCTCACAGCGCTCCGCCCACAGAGGGGCGTGGCCAAGGCCTTGCGTTTGGAAGGTTCTTCTTCCCGGCAGGGTTGTTAGTACAAAATCTGGGCCCCTCGGAGCGGATTTGGCCCCCACGGAAATCACGTTCGTATTTCCTCGCGCGTCTGCTCGTTTCCCCAAACTAAGGCAGAGCGTCTTAAAATTCTTTACGTGGGCCCGGCCGGTGTGGCTCAGTGGTTGAGGGTCAGCCCCTGAACCAGGAGGTCACTGGGTTCGATTCCTGGTCAGGACACGTGCCCGTTTGATGATGTGTCTCTCATCATTGATATTTCTATCTCTCTGTCCCTCTCCCTTCATCTCTGAAATCAATACAAATATTATTTAAAAATAAATAAACTTCTTGTGGGACTTGTGTGGGTCTCTTTTCCGGACCACCGGGCCTGGGTAATTTGCACTGGTTCTCCCCTTATCATTTGCTCTCTCCAGAGAGTTGTGGAGTGCCATGAACCCCTGGCCAAGGCTTGGGGGCTAGTGTTGGGAGCACACCTCTACTGGATCCTGTTCCAGTCACCACCACCGCCCCCTCCATATTTTCCTCTTCACTTTCTCCCCTCCCCAACTTGGCCTGAATATTGTTAAGTCCTAATTTGGGTGGGATCTTTGAGTCCCTGTTCTCCCTTCCAGGTCTTCCCTCCTCATCTGCCATTTATGTGGATTTTGATACAGACATATACGGGATTTTCAAATGTTTGATGAATGAATGAATGAACACATCTTCAACCCTCCACCCGCTTCAACCCCCATATGTGCCCATCAGGATCCTTTTGTTTTCCTTCCTAGCATTTCTGTGTATGTGTTTAATGGTCTGGCGTCCTTACTGGACTTTATCTGTGTGAGGGTAAGGATCGTGTTTGTTTTATTCACTGCTGTATCCCCAGTTCCTACACAGCGTCTAGCACATGGGAGATCCTCTAAATATTCTTTTAAGGTTGAAGGGAAATTCTTTTTCTGGCTTTTATAGCCGAGAAGCTAACGTCTCATTCACTTCCAGGTGGAACCTTGAACCCCTACCTTCCTGGGCCTTGAGAATCCCTCACGTAGGAAGAGGTAATGGTTCTGTGGCCTCTCTCTAAATAAGATCCCACCCCAAACAAGGCATGTTGGAAGTGAGCCACCTTTACTTCCCCACCCACGTCCAGAGCCCAAAGGAGACAGACAGCAGCTGTTGAGAGAGAAGCCTTTAATGAAAGACGAGTTGCAGGCCTGGCCCACTACTCTTGCGCCCTTGTTGGAGGGTGGGCAAAGGTGGGACTATGGGGAGGGGGAGGAGGGGAGGACGGAAAGCAGGGTGTAGGGGCAGGTATGGCAGTGCAGAGGGGAAGGGCGCTGCCCACTGGGGCTGTCTGCTCAACTGTTCTCCCAGAAGAAGTTGTTACAGGCCACCGTGAGGGCAGCCACCAGCACCACATACTCCTGGAAGTCCACCTCCCCATCTCCGTTCTCATCTAGCTCCTTCATCACCTTGTCCACCGCATCCGCATCCTTCTGGGCCTGCGAATCGAGGAGATAGAGAGATAATTGTAGAGAGATGTATATAGGGCTGAGTCAGAGGCAAGGGGGTGGTGGACTGGGGAGAAGGAGACGTAGATGAGCAAGAGCGGAACTACATCTAATTACGGGACTCCTCTGCTGCCCTCCTCAAAACTGCCCCTGGAGTCTCCTGTTGCCCACAGAATAAGCTCCTCAGCAAGGCAGAGTGGTAACAACGTCAGTTCCACGTCGAGTGCCTGCGGTGGGATAGGCACTACGCCTGGCGTTTAGGAGCCTTGTCTAGTGTCATCCTCACACAAATAGTGTGAAGTAGGTTTCGTTATTCTTATTCTAGAGAAGAAACAAAGTGACCGTTGGTGGTTAAACAGTGTGTCCAAAGTCACACCAGCTAGAAAGTGGCAGTGGCAGCCGAAGCCGGTTTGGCTCAGTGGATAGAGCGTCAGCCTGTGGACTGAAAGGTCCCAGGTTCGATTCCGGTCAAGGGCATGTACCTTGGTTGCGGGCACATCCCCGGTAGGGGGTGTGCAGGAGGCAGCTGGTTGATGTTTCTCTCTCATCGATGTTTCTAGCTCTCTATTCCCTCTCCCTTCTCTCTGTAAAAAATCAATAAAATATATTAAAAAAAAAAAAAGAAAGAAAGAAAGTGGCAGTGGCAGAATTTGAACCCAGGTCTAATAAAACCTCAAAGCTGTTTCACTTGTTACTTCTCCTTTAGCCTACTTTTTTTTTTTTTAAACTGATTTGAGAGAGAGAGAGAGGAAGAAGAAGAAGAAGAAGAAGAAGAAGAAGAAGAAGAAGAAGAAAAGAAGAAGAAGAAGAAGAAGAACAAGAAGAAGAAGAAGAAGAAGAAGAAAGAGAGAGAAACATTGATTTGTTGTTTCACTTACGTATGCATTTATTGGTTGCTTCCCCTACGTGCCCTGACCAAAGATCAAATCTGCAACCTTGGCATTTGGGAACGACGCTCTCACCACCTGAGCTGCCTGGTCAGAGCTAGCCCACTTTTCTGCATCCTTCGCTGCAGTCAGAACTACTGAGCATGCTGCATGTTCTTTCTGCCATGCTTTTGTTCATACTGACACCTCCCCCTAAAATGTCCACCTTCACCCTGGTAATCTTCCACTGGAAATCTACGGCTCAGGTGCCACTTCAACTAGGTTAATATCCTCCCGTAATATTTCCTGCCACTTCTGTTAAGGCTCTGTGTGCTTCTTGGTGTTCAAGGTTTACTTTCAGGATCAGTCTTTCCCTGCTAGACTGTGGGCCTTGTTTTGGATGTATTGACACAGGGCCTGGCACAGGTGATGGATGAATCAGGGCATTTTGACTTGAACCAGGAGAGGAAGGAGATGGATGAGCTGGGCTGGGCTGGGCTGGGCTGGGGTGGGGAGATGGCAGGGAGATGCCCACTCCGTCCCCCCACCCTTCCCCCATTCCGCCCGGTGCTTACGTCCAGGAAGCCAGAGAGTTCGGTCTGCAGCAGCTCTTTCAGCTCCTTCTTGTTCAGCTTGTACTTGTCCCCCTCCTTGCCCGAGTGGGCATGGAACACATTGATGAGAGTCTCCATCGCCGTCTCCAGCTCAGAACCCATTGCGCAGCTCACCTACCCACCCCCCCCACCATGGAAGTGAGCTGGGAACCATGCGCAGGCCCTCACCCTGACCCTGGTTCCACAGCCCCAATGGCCTCGAGATCGGAGCCCCGTCACAATGTACCTTTCCCTGGGATTTTATGATGCAGGGGAAGCCAAACAGATCTACGTCCAGACCGTTCTTTGTGTCCCTCAATCCAGACACCAGCCCGGGGGGAGCCAGGGTTTGGGGCCTGGAGGCAGGATGGCGGGAGCGGCTCTAGAGGCCTGCAGTGGACTTTGTAAGGTCTCCGGCTGCCTGGGCAGACACGGAGGAGGGTGTGGCAGGCAGGCAGGCAGGCAGGCAGGCAGGGGTGGTCACAGGACCCAGCCAGGCTTCCTCTGGCTCTATTTTTACCCTGGACATTGCCTGCCTAGCACAGCCAAGCTCTGCTGTTGGGGGTAGTGGGCTGGGCTCCTCTCTACAGATTCAACTCTGCTGCCCACCCCTGGCAAAGAGTCAGTCTGATGCCCCTGGACACCTGATGGAGAAGGTGCCAGCCCGAGTGGATGGCCCAGGTTCATGGGGAGAGGGTCTCATTGCCTCTGAGCTTCCTGTCAGCAGACTGGGGGCCTCTTTTGGTCTTTCTTCTCTGTTCTGACCTGAACATGGCACGTTGGCTCCCTGGGGTGAGCCTCTATCACCTCTAGTTTGGTTCCTCTTACTCCTTCCGTCGGTAGTGGTGGGAAGGGAGAGAGGAATGTCTGAGCCTTTGCCCTGGAGCCAGAGCTTCCAGGGAAGAGGAGAGGAGACCTGTGCGGGGTTTTGTCCCTGCTGCCGGCCACTCCCACCCCAAGGCCCAGGCTGGTAGATGTGGGGACAGTGGCAGCAGGCAGAGGGGACTGGTATGTATTGGGGGAGATAAAAAGCTGAGTGAGTAAGGTCCTCTGAGTTTAAGGGGCTGGGAGAGAGGAGGAGAAAAATGAAGGGGTCTGTCCGGAGAGGAGATTGCCAAGCCAGGGGTCTCTCTCCCTGGGTCTGGGGACAGTCAGCCCCTTCGCAGCCTCAGGGGGCAGCTCAGGTATCTCAGATCAGGTGTCCCCATCCTGCCCCAGGCCTGAGGGGCTGGACAATAGGCCCTGATCAAATGACACCCCCGCTCTTCAATGGGGCCCTTGTGAGTGTCACCTGAACTCTGGACATGAGAAGCGGTTGTCACAGAGACGTGGGGGAGATGGAACCCAAGCCTGGCTGATGGAGGGGATAAGGGGCGTGCGAGGGAGGAGTGCCGGAGGCTCAGTTACAGGCCCCATCCAGGAGGGGCACCTGGGGCTCTGGAGCGAGCAGAGCAGCCAGGCATTTAATGTAGGGGCCGTTCAGAGAGGACCTTGACAGGGAGGGGGCACCTGGGAAAACAAAGAGAAAAGAATCGGGGGCGGGGGGTGGGGGGAAGAGGAGTCTGGAGGTCTGGGCCAAGAAAGAGGAGGAGACAGGGGAGGTTATACGCAGGGAGAATTGGGGGTGGGTGTAGTTCCCTCGCGCCCCCTCTCCCTGGTATCTCACCGTCTATGCCCTGCCACCTCCAGACTTCCCTGGGTCACGGCTGGGCGGGGTGGCAGAGGCGGAGGCTGCAGGGGTCAGGCAGAGCAGCTGTTCCATCTGCTCTCGTTCTAACCTCACTGGAAGTGAGCCCAGGGTGGGGTCCCCTCCCCAGCAGCTGGGAGATGGAGGGAGCCTTGGGAGGGCCCTTGGGGGCTCCCTGGTCGGAAGGCCTGCTCCCCTGGAAACTCAGTGGCTGGGTTCCCCCACTGGCGGCCCCACCCGTTCACCTAGTTCCCAGATACCTCTCTGGCCTGCATTTGCCTCCTCTCACGACGCTCCAAACCCTGACTCCCCCAATTCCCAAACTGCTATCATCGGAACTCCTCCCAGGCCCTCCGTGCACCACAATGCCATGGTCCCCAAACTCTTGGAGCCCTACCGAAGTCCCTTGGCCCAAGCTGGCCAGGGTTGGATGGGGCAGGATACTCACTGTCAGCCTGGGCCTGAGGTGGGAGCAGGTACTGGACAGACAGACAAGGCTGCAACTGTGGCTGCTGGAGCTGTGTGGGGAGACCTGTCTTCAGTCCTCCTTCCCCCACTGACCCCCCTCCATCGGCTCCACCCCTTCACAGATAGACACCCAGTGGGGCAAGGGGCCAGGAGTGGACAGAGGCGCCCTCTGTCTCCTGGGCTGGAACAAGCTGCCCTATGTCTTTTCCAGGCTGGGTCGCCTCTCCCCCACGGCTGGGCCCCAAGGCAGAGCCTAGGAGGAAGGGGAGTGGGAAAGGTCCTGGGAAGGACACTGAGCGTCCCCCTCCGTCCCCCCTCCCCACCCCAGTACCTGGTTGTGGCCAGCTAGGCAGGGAAGGGGCGGAGCCCACTGAATAATTTAGTCTTGGAAGGCTCCCCCAGGGGTTTCAGCACGAGACTCCACGGAGGGATGGCAACCTGGGTCTCCTCTATGGGGTCTCAGTCTGATCCCATTGTTTATGGGGTCTCAGTCTGGGATTCTCTTGAGGGGATCTCGGGCTGCAGGGTCCTTGGAGAGACCTCATTCTGAGGTGGGTGCTTCTTAGATTGGGCCCCTCAGTGCTGAGCTCCCTCACTTGGTTCTTTCCATCTGCAGTCACCCCCTCTCCCCCCAATACACACTCCTGATTAGACGTGGGGGTGTGGTGGGACACAGGGCTCCGTATCGTATCGGGAGGGACAGGGCCATAGGCTGCAGGCTGAATGGGATCTGGCCAGGCAGTTCCAGGCAGGTCCTCTCCCCCCACCCCCCAGCCAAAAGGGGGTGTGCGCGTGGGCTGGGCTAGCGCGGGGGTGGGGGAGAAGCCAGGTTCCAGGGCCGATTGCCGGCGCGGGGAGGGAGGGGACAGGAGGGGGCAGCAGCCGTGGGCGTCTCCTTTTTCTAGAATCAACAGGAAACTTGTCGCCGCCGGGCGTGGGAGCGGCCGGCCTCCCAGCCTGCGCGCGTATAAAGCTCAGCTCCGCTGCTCCCGCGCGCTGCACCCCATCTGTGCGGCTTGCCCCGGTGAGTTGTGTCCCCCTAACTCTGGAGGGAGCCCGAGGAGGCCTTTTTCCTCCCCGGGTTCCCAGGTCCCTCCCCCGGAGCCGCTCCGATGGGATTCTGGAGGCGGCCTGGGGAAATGCAGCTCCAGGCCCCGGGAGGGAGAGGGGGCGCTGAAAGAGAGGATGAGCGGGCCTGTCCCCTCCAGCCTCCCTGCCCCTGGGCTCTGGGTGCGGGACGAAACCCCTCCTGGGTGGCGGCAGTCGGAGAGGCCCACCCAGGACCCTTGTCACCCGGAAACAGGGGCGGGAGTCTGGGAGGTCCTGTGCTCTGGCCCTGCTGGGAGGCGGGGAGGGGCGCCCGGGGCGTCTGCCGCCCGGGCTGCGCTGCTGGGAGGGGAGGGGCAGACTGCGTGCCTGCGGGCGATGACCCAGGTCCCCTCACAAGCAAGCAAGCTTTTTTTTTTTTTTTAATATATATATATTTTTATTGATTTTTTACAGAGAGGAAGGGAGAGGGATAGAGTTAGAAACATCGATCAGCTGCTTCCTGCACACCCCCCACTGGGGATGTGCCCACAACCAAGGTACATGCCCTTGACCGGAATGGAACCTGGGACCCTTCAGTCCGCAGGCCCGCGCTCTATCCACTGAGCCAACAAACAAGCTTTGGAGACAAACAGCCTCCTGACCCTTTGAGGTTGGGTGAGGTTCCAAGAAGGGCCCTGACACTGAACCCCACAGAGGGCTCAGGAGACTGACAGGGCTCCCCCTCAGCCTGGAAGCCCGGAGATGCTATGACTGCAGGCATTGGGCTGTGATCAGGGGCTTCAGGCGGAGGGACCACCACAGAGCGGTCCTTAAGGCAAAGGCACTTCAAAAGGACCCCGGGGTGGCTCAGTGGTTGAGTGTTGACCTATGAACCAGGAGGTCATGGTTCGAATATTGATCTGGGCACAAGCCCAGGTTGCAGGCCCCATCCCCAATAGAGGGCGTGTAGAAGGCAGCTGATCAATGATTCTCTGCCATTGATGTTTCTATCTCTCTCTCTCTACCTCTCCCTTTCTCTCTGAAGTCAATAAAAATATATTTAAACAAACAAACAAACAAACAAACAAACAAAACAAAAGGACCCTGGACTGAGACCTAGAGAGGAAGGGGTTTCTGGAAATGGGTACCCCTTCCCCCACCTGCACTGAGGTACTCCCCTGCCCAAGCTCCATCCCTGTCTCCTCCCTCCTTCCCCATAATGTCTTGTCCAGACAGAGGCTTGAGGTGGCCACCCAGGGCAGGGGCACTCTGGCCTATCCTGACTCTCCCTTTCCTTCCCCTCCCAGCAGGTCAGCCCCAGAGGACATCAGCTATAGCCCCCAGGGTCCGAATGGCAGCAGAGCCACTGACTGAGGTGGAGACAGCCATTGACACGTTGGTCACCGCCTTCTTCACCTTTGCAAGGCGAGAGGGCCGGAAGGGCAGCCTCAACATCAATGAATTTAAGGAAATGGCCACTCAGCAGTTCCCTCACCTGCTCAAGGTAGGTAGGGGTCTCTGGGCCTGAGGTTTTGGTAGACAGTGACGGTGGGACACTGTATATGTGACACGATATTGCTGAGCACAATGCTATGACCATAGGTGTGTTGTGGAGAAGAGTGTAGTTGACTGCTTGTGCAAGTGGTCCTGGCTGTTCTGGCCTGGTGTGTGTGTGTGTGTGTGTGTGTGTGTGTGACTAAGTAACACTGTGTCTGGGTGAGGGGACGTGGTATTGGGCTTTGTGCTCCCATCAGAAGATGCTGTAAGGTTCTTGTGTCTGCTCTGTGCCTCTCTGGCCTCGTTTCCCTCACACAGGACTGGACCCAAAGCTCCTGCCAGGAGGTCCATAGGCCATCAGAGCTGGGCGGCCAGGAGAAAACACGTCCACACTCCTCACTTAACAATGATGGAAACTGAGGCCCAGCTGTGGGGAGGGGTTTATAAAACACAACAACAACAACAACAAAAAACCCACAGCCCAATTCATGTACTCAGACTCTCAGTGACCTGTGCTTACTGCCCACCCTCCCAGGGAATCCCTCAATCATGTGCCTTACAAGATCATTCCTTCTTTCCTCGCTGGACAGACTAGGGATTTAAATGTCATCCCCACCGGGTTGGTACAGCATCCCCAGGCTGCTAACAGTTTCTTTTGCATCCTTTCTGAAAATTCACGGGCACATAAAAGTGTGTGAAGATGGGTTTAGCCCTGACTGGTTTGGCTCAGTGGATAGAGGGTCGGCCTTCGGACTGAAGGATCCCAGGTTCGATCCCAGTCAAGGGCATGTACCTTGGTTCCGGGCACATCCCCAGTGGGGGGTGTGCAGGAGGCAGCTGATCGATGTTTCTAACTCTCTATCTCTCTCCCTTCCTCTCTGTAAGAAAATCAATAAAATATATATTTTTTAAAAAAGTGTGTGACGATGTGTTTGAAAACAAGCAAACTGGTCTTTGAAACTCACGGTCTGTCATTTGCAAAATCCCCTACAGCCTTAGACTTCCCAGACTTTCCCCTTTCCTCTTCTCACAGGAAACTTTAGATTCTCTCCTGAAAGTACAGCATCTCCTGTAGCCTTGTCACACAGCGAGTGGTTTTTCTTCCAAATCCAGCTTCCTCTGGGCCTGGAAATGCAGGAGTGACCTCTTTGCTTTTCATCGCTGCTTCCGGATCTTCGTTTTTTTCTTCTTTCTAAGATGCCCAGCTCCTTGGAAGCTCATATACCACCTGCTTTTTCTTAGAGCTCTTCAGCTCCTTGCTTATTGTTTTGTTCTCACCACTGGTACTGTCATTATCCTCAGTATCCACAGAGACATCCCATCTAGCACCTGGCTCTTTCCATTTCTTGAGAATGCCTCACTTCCAAAGATTCTGTCTTCTTGCATCTCAGCATTCCACTCCTCTGTTCAGGCTTCAGATTTTGTCGTTACCCAAATAACGCACCACTTCCAAAGTCTCCATTTTAAGCCTCCCTTTCTCTGTCCTCTACCTCCTGTCATTCTGAATTTGCTCCTCTGTAGGGGAGTAAAAATGAATGTTCTTCTGGCTAGCATTCCCTCACACAGGACTGGACCCTCCCAGGAGCTTTGTCTATCTCAAATTAACATGAGATAGGTTAAGAGGAGAAACTAACCAAATACATGTGTACACATGGGGGTTCCATAAGAAAACGGGGCCCTAGAAGAGTAGAGGGTTATGTGCCATTCTGGAGCAAGGAGCAGGGGGAGAGGATTGTGATTTGGGACTTGAAAGGGCAGGAGGGCAATTCACATTGAGACAGAAGAGCAAGTGTTTGGCAAATAATGTTTGCGGGGCCATCTTTAACAATGGGACACAGAGAGGACTTTCACCAAATGGGCTTTGCTAGGTTCCTCCCTGTCTATCACACCTAATTCATATTAAACTATAGTTATCTATCATGATAGTTCCTTTATGGAGCAGGTTCTTTAACTAAATTCTTTTAGGAATTTAGGGGGAAGGTCAAAGGTTTTTCCTGAGCCTTTTTTTTTTTTAATCCTCATCCGAGGTTATGTTTATTGATTTTAGAGAGAGGGGAAGGGAGGAAGGGAGGAAGAGAAACATTGATGTGAGAGAGAAACATTGATTGGCTGTCTCCCTTATGCACCCAGGGTTATCAGTGGGGCAGAGTAGGGGGAGCGGGATATTTATGTCTCCTGTAAAGTTTAGAATAACCAGTCGAACCAGGTGTAGGCAGTCCACCGTAAAGTGGGTGAGGCGGTTTACTGGAAACTGAAATATGTGTCATGTCTAGCAAAACCTGAAATGAGAATAATAGGAAAACCGAAGGGCGGGTGAGAGCCCCAAGCAGGGGGTAATGGTAGAGAATATGCCTAACAATAACCTGTAGAGTTGGCTTTCTGTCTCTCTCTCTCTTAAATCCTTAACCAACAATATCTTATTTATTTCTTATTTTTTAAAAAAATATTTTTATTGATTTTAGAGAGGAAGGAAGAGGGAGATAGAAACACCAATGATGAGAATCCCCTACATCCTTGATTTGGCTGCCTCTTGCACGCCCTCTACTGGGGATCAAGCCCGAAAACCAGGCTTGTACCCAGACCAGAAATCGAACCCTAACGAATGTTCAACTACTGAGCCACGCAGGCTGGGCTGTTTTTTATTGATATTTTTTTAGAAAGAGAGAGAGAGAGAGAGAGAGCTGGTTTTCCCGTATTATGCAGATTTTTACTGGTGGGTCTCACATGTTTATTTTTCAATAAGAATTTTAGTAACACTTAATCATGGTAAAAAAGGACCCTGTAGCCCTGGCTGGTGTGGCTCAGTGGGTTGGAGCTTCGGCCAGTATGCCGAAAGGTTTCGGGTTCGATTCCCAGTCAGGGCACATACCTGGGTTGCAGGTTAGCTCTCCAGTCGGGTGAGTAGGAGAGGCAACCAACCCATCGATGATATTTCTCTCTCCCTTCCTCTCTCTCTGAAAAAAGTCAGTAAACATATCCTCAGGTGAGGACTTAAAAAATAAAAAAAAAAAAAAGAATCCTGTAGATTGTTAATTGGGATCATGCAGATACATTTTAGGAAACATTTACATGTTTACACCATTGAGCCTTTCTCTCTAAAGAAAGGTCTGTTTTTATATTTATTCAAGTCTTCTTTTATATTTGATGCATGTCCTGAGGTCCAGTTTACAATGTGGCTGGGCTAACCTCATTAACACAGCACAAGACACCTTGATCATTCTCTACACTTAGGAGATTCCCAAGGTTTTGGGAGTTCCGAGTCAGGAACTGTGGAGGAAGGCCACAAACTGCATATGTGAGAATTATATTTTGGTCAGTCATCTGAATGACCGAATATATATGTTTTATAAATCACCATGTTGCATATATCCTTCAGTTCAGTTTTCTTCACAAAACCCAAACAGATTTCTACATTTATGCTAAGGGCTTTATTTTGTTTTTTACTTTATTTTTTGTTGTTGTTAATCATCATCCGATGATATTTTTCTGTTGGTTTTTAGGGAGAGTGGAAGAAAGAGGGAAAGACAGAGAGAAACATTGATGTGAGAGAAACACATTGACTTGCCAGAGCCTGACCAGGGCCTGGGCGGGGAGGAGCCCGCAACCAAGGTGCATGCCCTTGACCAGAATCGAACCTGGGACCCTTTGGTCTACAGGCCGTTGCTCTATCCACTGAGCCAAACCGGCCAGGGCTATTGTGTACTATTTTTAATGTGATCTGTCTTATTATAGTTTCTAACTGGTTAACGTTTATATACCTAAAAGGTATTGGTTTTTGAGTATTACTATTATAATCAGATACTTTATCATTTCTAATAGTGTTTTTTGCGGGGGTGAGGGTAGACATACAGAATAGTGGGTAAGGACATAAGCTCTGAGTCAGACAATCTAGGTTCAAATGCAGGTTCTAGCCTGTCATCCTTGGTTAGTTATTTAATCTTTCAGAGCCTTAATTTCTCGTCTGTGAAATGGACTCATAATAGTGTTTTTGGTTGGATTGGTCTTGCATTTGTTCAGTCAGTATTCTGTCCTGTCCTGATGCTGATCTAGGCTTTGGGCTACAATGGTGAACAGGCATCTGCTTTGTGCCAGACATTCTCTAGGCATTGGCATTACAGTGGTGAACAAGATGGACAAGGTCCCTGGGCTCATGGACCCTTTCATTCCAGCAGATTACGAAGATTAAATGAAGCCAAAGAGTGTCATGTGTTAGCATAATGCTTGGAACAGTCAGCACTATTAAGTGCTTACACTTGTGGAAATGTTAGCTATTATCATTCTTTTTTTTTTTTTTCTAGGTCTACAATGATGTAATTGCTGAGATAATTAGAAGTGAATTTTCCTCTTCTTTCCCAATACTTATTATGCCTTTTATTTCTTTCTCTTGACTAATTGTATGTTTTCTCTCCCTCCCGATGTAGTGTTACACTGGGCATCTTTGCCTTCAATTGGCAATGCTTATAGTATTCTACAATTAAGCATGATTGTAGCTTTTCAAAAAGTCTTGTGTAGCTCTTATACGGATTAGCTTTGTGCCATCTATTGAACAGGCAAATCTTCTCTGTCTTCATCCAAATATTGATCCAGATATTTAGCATCGAGCTGTGCCTGAGGCACCCTTCTCTGGTTTGACATGGATGCGTTGTTAAGCAGCCCACTCTTTGGTTGTGATTGTTTATCTGGCAACAAATCCTTTGATCATGATGGACCAGCTTACAGCATCCTTTGATATCCCAGGCTTGTCATGAGAGACCTAGTCAAGGGCCCTCTAGGAAAACACCTTGGGTCTTTGCCATTCCCCCCAATCTACCAGGCTGGTGACTCAAGTGGAAAAATGGGAAGACATCAGGTTTATGCAAATGAGCAGCCACGTGCTGAATGTCTCCAGCTTTCTGTGGACGAGGAGGGTGGCCTGAGGAGGCTTTGAGGATGATCAGAGTGGGTCCATGCCTACAGGGGCTCCCCGAGCATCCTTGGACAAATCCCAGGGCTGGTGCAATGGTGTTCAGAACCCACCCACACCTGCAGGTGAGGGCCCATTGTGGGCATCTCTTCCCAGCTCCATGTGCATCGACGTGTCTGTGGTTCATAATCTGCGGTGGCGGGAGTATTTACACCCCAGCAGACACTATTGGAGTTGGGCCCCACGGCAATACTGTCTTGGGGCTGCGGCCTCCTCTCGAAGGTATGGGTCTGGTCCTCACACTCCCTGAGGGAAGGGAATGGCAACTAGCAGTTCTTCCCTCTCTCCCTGTCTCGAGAGCCCATCGTTTCTAACCTCACCCCTTCCCTTTGGTGTCTCCTTAGGATGTGGGCTCCTTGGATGAGAAGATGAAGAGCTTGGATGTGAATGGGGACTCAGAGCTCCGGTTCAATGAGTACTGGCGACTGATTGGGGAGCTGGCCAAGGAGATCAGAAAGGAGAAGGAGACTCAGAAGAAGTCCGGCTGCCTGGGATAAGATGAGCAGGACCAGGCAGAGCTCCACTCCCCCCAAATAAAGCCTTCTCCTTAACACACGGATGTTTCTTATTCGCGCCCACCCAGATTTCTTCTCTTGAGACTAGGGGGTGGGAAAGCTCTGCTGTGACCTGAGGGTGGGTCCAAAATTATGGGCTCTCTGAGGACCGGGAATGTTGCTCATCTTCAAATATTCTGCAGCATCTGGCACCTAGGTCTTGTGCTCAGGTTAGGTTGCACAACAAATAGTAAACGGTGGATGAATATATGAACGGTAGAGACAGATCTCTGGGGCAGGTGAGGTGACTCATATCCTACTGGTGCCTCCTAGGACTCGGGGGCATGGTCTTGGCCCCCATGCTTCTTATTCTGGGGTTTGTGTCATTGGATGATAATGGTAGTAGTGAATATGCTGAGGGCTTGCCATGTGCCAGGCACCGTGCTAAAGGTTTTCTTGCATTATCTTAGTTACTTCTCACAGCCCTTTGAGGTCGGTTCTATTTGTAAGTCCTGTTTTAAAGAGGAAGAACCAGATTTTAGAGAGGTGAAGCCATGAAGTCATGAACAGGTGGAACCGGATTGGAATTCCAGAGCCTCTGATGCACTGGCATCCTCTCTGGATGGGTGCTTGAAACGCTGGGCCCTCCCTCCCCTCCCTGCTCCCTCCAGAGCAGGGGTGAAGCACAAGGGTGGACACAAGGTTCTGGTTCGAGGACTGGAGGTGCTGCAGGAAGCAGAACATTAGAGCACCGTGGGGCCCCCTCTCTCTGTCCTTGGCTTGAGTGGCATGTGGCTTGCACTGCCCGCCACCAGAGGGAGCAGGGGTGGGGCAGCCCAGTGGGTGCGGACTTGCAGGGGCTGGTACTGCACTACCATCAGGTGTCCATTTGGGGCAGCTGTTTCTGCAGAGGCACATGCACATTTCCTACCTCGCACCACGAAAGGGTCCTAGATAGAGACCCAAGTGCCTCCAAACGGAGAGGGACCCCCAGACTGGGACTGCCAGGGCTCATTTGTCTGTGAGGTACCCCAGAGGGGCTCCCACACTGGAGGGCTCTCCCACAGTGAGATCCTAGGAGGGATCTCCAGAAAGTTCCTCGGAGGGACCCTGGCTGAGGCACTTTTGGAGAAGCCCTCAGATGGAGAGACGTTCAGAGGGTCTCCAGAATGATGCCTCTCGGAGGAACTTTCAGAATGAGACACTCTTGGAAGGGCCTCATTGGGGCACTGACAGATGCCTTTCACCGAGGCCACAAGCACAGCGGAGGACTAGAAGGGGCCTTAGAGGGCCATTGGAGAGGTCCCCTAAAAATAAAAGGACAGAGTGAGGCGACAGGCTCCTATTGGAGATCCAGAAGAATCATTCTTTTGGGAGCACTGATTTAGGCAGAAACCCAGATAATGTTCTGATTAAGAGGTGAGGGGTATTTATGAGAAAGGGAAGGGGGATAATTACAGGTGGAGAGAAGGAAGGATTTACTTACATACTTATTTTTATTGATTTGAAAGAGAGAGAGGAAGGGAGAGAGAAACATTGATTTGTCGTTCCATTTATTTATACATTGATTTGTCATTCCATTTATTTATTCATTCATTGGTTGATTCTTGTATGTGCCCTGAAGGGGATCGAACCCACAATGTGGTGTATTAGGAACATGCTCTAACCCAGTGGTCGGCAAACTCATTAGTCAACAGAGCCAAATATCAACAGTACAACGACTGAAATTTCTTTTGAGAGCCGAAAACCGACTTCTGCGCATGGGCCACGAAGTTTCAATCGCACTGTATGTGCGCGCCTGCACGTGGTATTTTGTGGAAGAGCCACACTCAAGGGGCCAAAGAGCCGCATGTGGCTCGCGAGCCGCAATTTGCCGACCACTGCTCTAACTAACTGAACTACCTGGCTAGAGTGATGAAGGAAATTTATTTTTAATCTTTATTGTTGGAAGTATTACATATATCCCCCCCTTTACCCCCATTGACCCCTTCTAGCCCACTCCGTTCCCCACCCCCCAGGAATTTTTAGTGGAGTTAATAAGCTAAGGAAGGAATTTCTATAGGTGCAGTAAACTAACACAGTGATGCTAATTCTGAGGAATGTGTTCAATTGTCCGTCTGCTTTCTTGTTATCTTTGCAAACAGTTGTTTGGGATAGTGCTGTTAGGCCCAGTCCAAAGGTTACTTTGTCCACTTTTAAGAGGTTTGAAGAGTAAGATAAACAAGGCAGTTCCTCTGGAACGGCACCCTGGACTCTATTAAAAAAAAGTTTTTACTGATTTCAGAGAGAGGAAGGGAGAGGGAAAGTTTTTACTGATTTCAGAGAGAGGAAGGGAGAGACAGAAACATCTCTCCACTGCCTCCTGCACACCTCCTACTGGGTATGGAGCCTGCAATCCATCTGACATGTGTCCTGACCCGGAGTCGGGCCTGCGACCTCCAGGTGCATGGGACGATGTTCAACCAACTGAGCTACACCGGCCAGGCACCCTGGACTCCATTTTAAAGTAGTTCCACTTATATAATTATTTTTACAGGAGGTTTGCTCTGATCTCAGAATTTAGGAAAGGAGCCCAGGAGCTTTGACTCTGGGCCCCACCCCATCCTTGCACTGACCACCTGCCCTTCTCCCTTCCTCCTCCCCATCAGGTGAGGACAGCCTTTGGGGTTGGGCTGAGTCCTCGGATCTGCTCCCTGGGATGCATCCTCAGTACTGGGTTGTGTGTGTGTGTGTGTGTGTGTGTGTGTGTGTGTGTGTGGTTGCTGTGGAGCCGCTGAGGTAGGAAAGGCATGAGGGACGGAGGAGCAGGCAGCCCAACCAGTTTGGAGAGGTCCTTAGCTGCCAGGTAACTCATCCGGGCCTTGCACATGTGCACGCTGGTAGAGGGGAGCTGAAGGGAAGTCAGGACAGCACCAAGGCTGCCCCTCTCTGGCTCCTCCTTCCTGATCTGGTCCTCATTCATCTCTCTGCCACCAGGACGGAGGAAGCTGGGGTCTGGGATCTGGCAGGTTTGATCCAAACTGGCCCTGGTGTGTGTGTGTGTGTGTGTGTGTGTGTGTGTGTGACATCAAAGTACAGAGAGGTCCCAGAAGACCTCTCAACCCACGTGTCTCTCATTCCCTCTGTGCTGCAAACCCTGCTTTCATCAGCCTCCACTCCTGGTTATTAGCTCAGGGCCCCTTCACTTCCCGGCCCTCCAGCCCCTCCAGGTCTTTCCTCCCAAGCTCGACCCTATAGTGTTTCCAAGCCCTCCTCCTCTCCTTTCCCTACTGCTCTTCCCCTATCTTTTCCCCGGGACCCTGCCTCCTGGTCTGGGGCCAGGGGCAAGCAGACCCAGCCCTCTGTGGCTCCCTCTTCCTGGCAGAGATGGGGGCGGGCTCTGGAGCTCTGGCCAATGGAGGGTGGAGCCCACACAGCTGGCTCATAGCCCTGGCAGCTGCAATTGCAGGGGTGGCTTAGGGATGAGGCCCAGCCCCCTGCCTCGCTTCCCTTCCCCCTGTCTCCCCTCCCTTCCCCCAGGTATAAGAGCTGAGCTCAGGTTAGCTGGCTCATCCTGTCCTGTCTCAGAGGTGTCAGCAGGTAAGGAGACCCAGGGCTTTTCACCCCAAATGGGCTGCCCCCTGTCCAGAGGGCATGCTTAGACTATTCTACTCTAATCTGCCAGGGAAAGGGCCGGGGGCCAGGCCCTGGAGGCTGGTATGTGTGCCTGGAACAGAAGTGGGTGGTTGGAGGAAGAGGAAGGAGTAAAGCTAAGATGAGGTCCAAGGGATTCTCTCTAAATGGGGGGGAGGGGAGGGCTGGGAGTTGTCCTGCAGCCTGGGTGGGGATGGGGCCGTGTGTGGAGTTGATCCTGACCCCCTAGATGAGGCCAGAATATCTGGGGTGGAGCCAAAGGGGGTAGTTGAAAAAGAAATGCTGGGGTTTCCCCTCGCCTCTAGGTAGATCAGGAGCCATCGGCTCCTCCGGGGCAGGCTGTAGACGACACAACTCTCGAGCCAAGGACCAAGCACACCAGGCACCATGGGGCAGTGTCGGTCAGCCAATGCCGAGGTGGGCCCATTCACTCCCGGCCTGTCTCTCTGCTCCCAACGCCTCTCCTTTACCCTGAGGGTCTGTGTTCCCCCACTGGCTTCTGCCCTCTCGCCTTGGCCTTGGTCTATGAGACCTGACCCCCCTTTCTGGTGCCCACGCAGGGTGATGCAGTAGGAGGCCTCCCAGGAAGAGGATGCCTGGGCCACGTGCTGAGACCTGCCTTGCCTGGGGAGGGGGGGCTGTGGGGGCTGGGGAGGAACCCTTGTCCAACCTGTGGCTCAGGGCAGGGGCCAGTGGGGGTGAGGAGGGCTGGATGCTGGGCTCGGGAGTGGGCGGGACCTGTGTGCCTTCCAGTATCTTCTGCCCTGTTGGCCTGGCTAGGTTCCTGGGGAAAGCAGGGTGTCATAGGGTGGGGTGGAGCCTCCCTGATGTGGGTGACGTCCCTTACCCTCAGGATGCCCAGGAGTTCAGTGACGTGGAGAGGGCCATTGAGACCCTCATCAAGAACTTCCACCAGTACTCGGTGGAGGGTGGGAAGGAGACGCTGACACCCTCCGAGCTACAGAACCTGGTGACCCAGCAGCTGCCTCACCTGATGCCGGTACGGGGAGGGGGGTGACCCCACACCAGGCAGGACACTGACTTCCCAAGCGAATGCTCCAAGGCCCCACCACCCAGCCACAGCCCCTGGCACTAGCAACCCCGAGCCAGTCCTGGGGAGGCTCAAGTCTTGCTTTGGCCCCTGGGCAGGGTGTGGCAGGAAGAGGGGAAGGTGCTTGCCTGCTGAGCTGTTGTGTCTTTCCTCTCCTCAGAACAACTGTGGGCTGGAAGATAGAATCGCCAACCTGGGCAGCTGTAACAACTCTAAACTGGAGTTTGGAAGTTTCTGGGAGCTGATCGGAGAAGCAGCCAAGAGCGTGAAGCTGGAGAAGCCTGTCCGGGGGAGCTGAGAACCTTCCCCTGGGATTCTTGGGGGGGGGACGCTGGGGGAAGGAGACCTTAGAGACTGTGGGCCTGGAAATAAAACTCTCTTTACCGTCACCACACTGTCCCCCAGCCTGCACCTGTCTCACCTCTGCAAGGGTCAGGTTCATAGCGGCCCCTCCTGGGGTCCCTGGGAGCTCTGTGGAGCTAATGGGTCCAGGAATCCCCACCAGAGGGAGGCTCAGGGGGGCGGGTTGGGACCAGGGATGATGTGGAGGGGTAAGATGGTGTAAGGGCCACGCCATTTGGTAGTGGGTACTGGGCAGAGAGGAGCTGGACTTTGGGAAATGATTTGAAAGGGACTGGGAATAGGGCTGGATATCTGGTGTTAAAAAAGGTCTCTAAGAACGAGCTGTCTGTCCAATGCTTTATCTTCCTGCCTCCAGCGCTGCCCCAGCCTCCTCCCATGACTGTCCTTGGACTAGGCCAGGGGAAGTGGGGGAGCAGTGGGGAGGGGGAACAGGCTAAGAAGGGTGTGACCTTGGGGAGTGAGAACCAGCTGGGTGGTTGGGCATTTAAAGAATGATGGTTGTTTTGTATCATTTGATTAATAAAAAAAAAAAATGGAAAAAGTGAAAGATGTCTTGTGTCTGCATGCCTTCTTCCCAGGGTCCATGGGTGTGAGGTGGTTGGGGTGAATGGCAGAGCCATCAGGTGGCCCGGTCCATGTGGGGCTGCAGTGGTCGTCAGCAGAGGTGAATAGGGACCCACTTTACTCCATGGATTTGGGTTGAGGATGATGCCAGGCCCAAGAGGTGGGAGACCTGGTCCTCTGTGAGGGCCGAGTCCTCTTGGCCAGGGGCTGGCACTCTGACAGGAGAGGATATGAACCCGGGTGGGCTGGATGGAGCCTGGGTGACGAGCAAGGCAAATGTGGGGCTGATGGCCTCCGTGCGAATCTCTGGAAACGTGGGCCTGCGCTCAGTATCAGTCTCCTCATCTGTACCATGGGGGTACTGACAGTCCTTCCCTCAGAGGACGGTTAGGATCGTCTGCGGCATCATGTAAAGCACTTAGCAGAGAGCCTGGCACAGCGAGTGCCCGGGGAACTGTCAGAGTTGGTGAATGGGTCCCTCTGGTCTCCGCTGCTGCCTCCTTACGGGGATGTGGAGCTGGCCAGTTTCCTTGGCTTCCGTGGGGAAGGGCTAGAGGGTGTTTCCAGAGGAGTCATCCGCTACACAAGAGCAGTCCCAGGGGTGGGGGGCAGGAGAGGTCCTGGTGGGCTGACCTGGAGGCGGTAGCCCAGGTGCCTGCCTTCTGACTTGAGCACACAAATCAGGCATTCCTCCTGAAATCCCAAGGGCAAGGAAGTTTCTGTGGCCAGCCCAGCTGGCCTGGAATGCAAACTGAGCACGTCTGTTTGGAGCCCCTGAAACGGAGCTCCAGTGACCTAGGTGAGAAGGGCAGGTGACAGTCCTTCCCTTCCTCTCTCCACCTGGTCGGTTCTGTCAGGCCCTGCGGGGCTAGGAGGGTGGGGTTGACCGAATGCCAGCTATCACCGCTCCTTCTGGGGTGGGGTGGAGGGGTGTTAAAAAAGGTGTGTATCCCTTTAACGAGGGCCCAACCCCAGGGCCAAGTCAAGAGGGAGCTCAGTCACTACCTCCCCACTGAGCCAGCTCAGCCAGGCAGGGAAGGAGGGAGTGGGACACATTCTGGGAGTGCGGCGGGGAGGAGTCCTGGCTGGGCTAAGTGAGGGTTGCTGCTTGGCGGTGCCAGAGCCCAGGCCCCAGAGCCTTGCCGGAGAGGAGTTGAACCGAAGAGGCAGGTGAGCACCCCAGGCCCGTCCTGGGAGGTCGGGGACTGTCGGAGAGGCCCCCCGGGCTTTTGAGGCCGGGAGAAGGGGCTGTAAAGGGGCCTGAGGAGGGAGGGCCCTGCCAGAGACGGGGCTGGGAGGTTTCGTTAATTGTTAATTTTCCCAAAACGCTGGTTTGCGATTGGAGAGTTCTGGTGAGATTAGGGACTGGAGAGGCCCTCAGAGGAGCGTGTGGGGTGGTGAGACCCCCTCCCCAGCCCAGCAGCGGCCCGGGCTCCTCTCCAGCGGCGGGGTCACCGGGAAGGGTGTTTGGGAGCTTTGCCCGCAGCTGCTCCGATCCTTTCCGAACAGAAAAAGGGCAAATGCGTGCAGGTGGGGGTTGGGGATGGTCAGACCCTCGCTACCGGCCTCCCTGGCCTCCGGGAGCAGTGTCCTGGGAGAGGTAATGGGGTCCAGGGAGGGTCCAGGGAGCCTGAGAGCCTGAGCGGGGAGATAGGTGGCTTCTCTCCACCTTGGGACTCAGGAAGGTCCCCGGACGGACGCAGGCCCCGTTGTGCTCTCAGAGCTCTACCTTGGGAGGGCAGATGGGACATGGAGGAGCCTGGGTGACATCCCGGGGGCGCCTGGGAGCTCTGGGATGGGGGCCAGGAGTCTGGGCAGCTTCTCCTCCACCTCAGGACCAAGGCAGGTCCTGGCTTGACTGGCTTTGTTTGGTGGAGCCACCTGCACTGTGGGAGCATTCCCCTGCCCAGCCCTGTCCGGGCGGGGGTGAGGGCAGGGGTTCTGGGGGGAGGGAGCGCTGGGGGAGGGGGCTCAGCCTTTCCCTCTCCAGCTTACTCGTCCGGAAAAGAATTCAGAGGAGCAGGCTTCTCCTTCCAGCTTCATTCTCTAAAATCACAAGTGGGTGGAAGGTAGCTAGGTTACCCAAGTAGAGGGGGTCAGGAATGTCGGAGTTCCTCACTCTGTGTGTCCATGTGTGTGAATGAGATGCAGTGAGTCCTGTGAGGGTGGGGAAGGGCGAGGCAGGGGCACTTGGGTGAGGGAGTAGTCTCTGGAATTGGGAAAAGACCGTGAGAAGGCAGAGCAGAGAATGGGGCCATGGAGGCTGACGAGATTAGCTTGAAATAAATAGCCTTGCGAATAGAGCAAAGCATCACCAGCCCACTTCGGATTGCACCTTCCCTGTATATTGACGTGAATTAAGGAAATGCATGAACGAATGAGTGAATAAATGAATGAATGAGTCAATGAATGAATAAGCAAATGAATGGTGAATAAAAGAGTGAACAAATCTGAGGTAGATGGAAGGGACACGGAGCATGCCAAATTTAGGCTTGAGAGTGGGCTAGGCTCTAGGGAGGATGGTAACTAGGAGAGCTAGGAGTCCAGGTGTCAGTGGTGGTCACGGGGGTCTCTGGCCGGAGATAACCTCTGGCCCGAGACAGTACTCTGCGCCCTCAGTTCCTACCTTGCTTGTAGGAATGGATTCAAACAAGAGACAACTTTATGGCAGCAAAAGCAGGCCAGGATTTATCTGTAGGAAAGAAATACACTCAGATAGGACCTGAATGGGCAACTCAGCTGGGTGAAACCAAACCAAGAGCCCTAAGTGGGCAGCTCAGCTGGCTGAGACCAAATACCAGTATTCGGGAGGTTAGAGGATTCATACCTCTAGGCTGGAATGACCCTAGGCGAGGAGCAAGTCATTCCCTCCCTCATGTCTCCAAAGAAATGTATCTTTAAGCTACGAGGTTCCTTCATCTAGGACCTGGGTGTTATGCCATCGCTTAGAGTTAGACCATACCTTGGAGGCTCTGAATCTTTCCTGCTCACATAGGGGCCTGGTATCTCCATTGTCTGTTTTCAGTTTGTCATGTCTCATACTTATTTCCTCCAGGCCCCAGCTGCCTCTCCCCACCTCTCCCAGCTCATATCTTCCGCTCTGCTAACTCTAACACAGGGACATATCCCGACATTTGGGAACAATTTAAGACTCAAGAAGTGTGTGCAGAAGCTGGGAGGGGGAGGTGAATTTTGAAGAGTATGGTGGATGTTCAGGGCTCCAGGTGGAAGGGGATTAGAGAGTGGAAGAGATGGGGGATGGTTAGGAGGCATCTGGAGGGGTGGGGCCCAGAATCTGGGGGTGGAAGGGTGGGGCTGGAGTGGCTGAGACACATGGCATGGTGTCAGGGCAATTTATGCTTTTGGAGAAGTCATCAAGCTGGGCTGAGGTGAGTGGGGTTGGGGGTAGGGGCTTCTGGTTGCTCAACAATGAATCAGTCAAGGACAAGACAATGAGAACATGGTGGGAGGGTTGAGGGCCCCAGGTGAGGGGGTCCTTTGGAGAACCAGTGGCCGCTCCATTCCCACTTTTTGGGAAGGCTCTAATGGACATGTCTACCTCCCCCGAACTCTCAGGCCAGGATCTACCTGTAGCAAAGTCAATACAGGACCTACCTTCTGACAGAACAACATGTGGCCTGCCCTCACTGCCCCAATCTTGTGCCTGGGACCATCCAGCCTCCTTGGTGGGAGGATGGGGCAGGCAGGGAGGAGCAGGTGGCTGTGACATGGGTGTAGTGGCAGAGCCTGTCTCCCAGCCCCTAGGGGAGGGAGGAAGGGTGGAAGAGGGTGGAGACACCTGACTATCCCACTCTGACATTCTTCCTTCAGAAAGGCACTTATCCAGATGTATCTCCAGAGATGTCCATTTGACTTAAAAGAAGGGGAAGGTGTGGATGGGTGATGGGCAGACTATTGGGAGGTCTGGGAACCGAAATCCAGAGCTGCTAAAGCTCTCTGGGGCGATCGCACACCTGACAGCAGGTGGCTGATTGTCAACCAGGTGCTCACCTGGGTCCTGCCTACTTGGCTGCCAGAGGCCCAGTAGGGACTGGGGCCTGGTATCAAGGAAGGGCAGGAGGTTCCTCTAGTCAGAGAAACAAGACTCCAAGAAGACAGGTGGTGGGAGGGGTGGGCAGGCTTTGGGGAAAAGGGCAAGACATGCCACCCCCTAAACTGGATTTCTTTCCATTTCCTCTTCCTATTTGCCACAAAATTCCTCACTCAGGGAACAAGGTCTAGGATGGTTAAGGGTGGGGTATTCTCTGAACGCTCTTGCCACTCGCAAAGCTTGGTTGGGAGTGCAGTTGGCACCACCCTTGCTGAAATGGGATTCCTGCAGTGCTGGTTCCATCCTTCATCCTTTTGGTCACAGACCAGGGGAGATAAGGGAAGGATTCCTGGTCAGAGATGCCCCCGCCTGACCTCTCTCAACTCTCCTTCCTTCCTGCATCCTGGTCCAGTCTCCTTCTACCTTCCAAAAAAGCTTTGCAAAAACCAACAGACATTAGAAGAGTGGTCAGGGGCCTTTGTACAGCTGGTATCAGGGCTGGAAGGAAGCAGGGCATTTCTAGAACATCTTCCTTGAACAAAGCACTGGGCTGAGCAATACAGGCTAGAAGAGATGCAGAGATTAAAAAGCTTTAAGCCCTGGCTGGTGTGGCTCAGTTGGTTGGGCGTAGTCCCATGCACGGAAAGGTTGCTGGTTCGATTCCGGGTCAGGGCACATGCCCGGTCTTTCAGGCTTGATCCCTCCTTGGGGCGGGGTTGGGGGGGGGGTGGAGGGGGGAGAGGGCAGGCAGGGAGGGGAGGAGGGTAAGGTATGAGGCAGCCGATAGATGTCTGGCTCTCACATCAATTTGTTTCTCTCTCTCCCTCTACCTTCCTCTCTCTCTAAGGAATCAATAAAATATTTTTTTAAAAAAATAATAAAGCAGTGAGGTTGTCTATCCAGGATTTTAAAAAAATGGCCCCAAAGCCTCGTCCTTCTGTGCAGTTCAGAATACACAATGGCTGTGTGCCAGAAACACTCTCCTTGCTTCCAGGGATGTCTGGTGTCTGGGGAGATTACAAGACCCAGGAAAAGGCTGGAGCCATACCAGTTAGTGAGCCCAGGCCAATGCCAACTGAGAGTCTATGGGAGCCAGGGGAGGAGGGCATGGAGGGCAGGGGCCAGGGCAGGCTTCCCGTGGGCGGTGCAGTTCCAGTAGGCTTTAGCTAGGCAGAGAGGGCAGGGCAGTGGGCACAGAGGAAGACGGCCTTGGAGAGCAGGTGGGAGGGGCAGGGACTTGAACTGTGGATGCCCAGGCCCTTCCCTCACCAGGATCTGATGGGCAGGGTGGCTGCAGCGCCTTCCTGGGCTTGGGGGCGTGAGTGGAGGCTCATTGCCTGGGTTCACTTGGGGGGGGGGCACTGGGCATGGGCGGCGACTCAGAGTAGATCCGCCTGTCCCTTCATATCCTGTTATTCAGAAAGCTGTATCCGCTGGGAATGTGAGTGTCTTTTGTCCTGGTGTGAGGAGGTGACTGTGTGGCCTCTGGCTGGCTGGCCCGGCTGGCTGCAGCTCTGTCTCCAGCTGGGGCAGACCCGGCCTGGCTCCTCCTGGCTCCTCTTTAGGTAATCGGGTGAAGGGTCCTCGGGTCCTGTTGCATATTTTGGGGTGGGTATGAGGGAGGCTAGGCTAGTGGGGTGTGGCTGGGAGTCTGCAGAATGTCTGACTCAATGAATCCAGACATTGTCCTTTCCCAGGAGCGGCCATGGCCTGGGAGTCTGGACTCACTTTCCTGGCGCCGGGCCCGAATGGATGGCAGAGGGCCTAGGTCCTTGCCTCTGCTTTGTTGCCTGGGGCTGGGGTCTCAGCCAATCTTGGTGTCTTGGGAGGGGACTATGGCTCCTGCCCCGGCCATCTTGGCTCATCCTAGCAGTTCCTAGCTGTGTTTGCCCCCAGGGCGGAGGGCCTGGGTGAGACAGGTGTGCAGACGGTGGAGGGATGGGCACTTACTCTCTTCCCACGGGAGCCTCTTGCTCTCACTGGGACTCTGACAAGCCCAGTGCCTGGGGCTGGGGAAGGGCCGGGAGAACCTGTTAAGGCAGTTGAGCTGGGGAACACCTGGATTAGAACAGCCACATAGTACTCATTCCAGGGCTACCCCCTGTGCCTCCCTTTCCCTGCCTCCTCCTGGAGGACCTGTCAGCTAGGAGGACCCAGGGCCCAGGGTGTGTGTGGGGGAGGAGGTTTGGCCTGTGGGGTCTCTTCTCATCTGTGATTCTCATGGTGGCCAGGCCCCTCGAGGAGTGAGGCAGTGATGGCGGACTGCTACACAGAGCTGGAGAAGGCGGTTGTAGTTCTGGTGGAAAACTTCTACAAATACGTGTCTAAGTACAGCCTGGTCAAGAACAAGATCAGCAAGAGCAGCTTCCGAAAGATGCTTCAGCACGAGCTCAACCACATGCTGACGGTAAGGCCCCCACCCAAGGCCCCTGTCTCTCCCCAGCCCCCCCGAAGCCCTGTGTTCCCCAGTGCAGCCCCTGTTCTTTCAGAGTTACCCCACAAACCAGGGTCTTGACCCCGTCCAGGCCTCTGTCCTCTTGGGGTACCCAGGCCTGAGCCAGATCCTGGGCCTCTGCCTAAGGGGGCTCTGTGGGACTGCCACTCTCAGCATTGCTGACCCAGGTTCCTCCCCAGGACACGGGGAACCGAAAGGCTGCTGACAAGCTCATCCAGAACCTGGACGCCAACCACGATGGACGCATCAGCTTTGACGAGTACTGGACCTTGATAGGAGGCATCACCAGCCCCATCGCCAACCTCATCCGCGAGCAGGAGCAGCAGAGCAGCAGCTAAAGAACCCCCACCGTCCCCTCATGGCACTGCCCCAATGCCCGGCCCCTCATGCTCTTCCCAGCCTCCTGCCCACCCAGGCCCTGCCCTCACTTCTCCCTCCAGACCTTCTGTTGATCATTGCTGAACAGGGGGAGGGGGTGATGTCAGGGCCTCTTTGTGAGCATCTCAGTCTGGGGGTGCCTACCTCAGGGTCTCAGTCCCTGGAGCCAGCAGACGCTGGGCATCCAGGCCCTCAGTGCTGTTTGGGTAACCCAAGAGTTTCCTCAGTCCATCTACCCTGCCAACATCTGATGTTCCTGCCTAATTCTGAGTCTCTCTTGACCTCTGGGGGTCAGCTCGCTGCTCCAGGTCTTCCTGCTCCTGGCATAAGCACCAGAGACATCTCCCCTTCCCCTCAGCCCCTCAGCTGGGAAAAGACTTTCAGGTACTGCCCTCCAGTTAGCTGCCTCTGGGTCTGGGAAGAGATAAGCAGGGTTGAGCCTTCTCCCTCCTCCTCAGCCCCTGAAGCATGGCAATAAAGGCTGGATTTGAAATTTGTTTCCCCCTCACCCAGTCCCTTTGTGATGCTCATTAAAATCCTTCCGCACACGTCCTGGCCGGTGATTCCTGGTCAAAGGCGCGTACCTGGGTTGCAGGTGCCATCCCTGGCCCTGGTCAGGGCGTGTGCAGGAGGCAACCAATCGATGTGTTTCTCTCTCATGGATGTTTGTCTCTCTCTCTCTCTCTCTCTCCCTCCTCCCTCCTTTCTCCCCCTACCCTCTTCTTTCCACTCTCTGAAAATCAATGGAAAAAATATCACTGGGTGAGGATTAACAACAACAACAACAGAAACACACACAACACCAAACACCTTTCCACTCTTTGGAACCTTAGAAAGAAGTAGAGGTCCTAGATCCCAGCAGGTGCTGTCAGCCCTGGACCAGCAGATCCTTCCTTCCAGCTCCATGAAGTCCAAAGGCCGCATGTCACCAACTGGGGCCCTCCTAGCTCAGACTCAGACAGTGTGTCTCATCTAGTCCTTATTGCAATTCTAAGAGAGAAAGGCCATGACCCTTAGTTGCACTGGGGACCTGAATGTTCATCAACAGATTATTTATTTATTAATTAAAAAAATATATATATTGATTTCAGAGATGAAAGGAGAGAGAGAGATATATAGAAACATCAATGATGAGAAAGAATCATTGATCGGCTGCCTCCTGCACACCCCCGAATAGAGCCCGTAACCCGGGCATGTGCTCTGACCAGGAATCAAACCCTGATTCACAGGTCGACTCTCAACTACTGAGCCATGCTGGCCGGGCGAATATTAATATATTTAAATGGATAATGGAGAGCATTACACCATTGTGATGTTTAGATTTCATCAAGCACGAATTTAAAAGACTTGTTTTATTTAAAAAGCAACAATATTTAAAGCATTCCAGAATTTATACACTCTGCAAAGATTTAAACTTGTGACAAAAAATCTTAGCTGTCAACTTAAAATATATGTGAGTCAGTATATAATCCCTTCCCCACCCCCCCGCCCCCGCCCAATTCCTTCAGGAAGCACAGAGCAAACCCCATGAAGATAGACTATTGCTTTAGAGAGCAATAGGGTTATTGGGGACATAGGGTGGGCTACCTGGGGAAGCTGTGGAGGCGGGATGAGCTGAACTAGAATGGAAGCCGGAGGTGGGCAGATCAAATAGGGGAGAGAAAAGAGCCTTGGAGAACTGGACAGAGAATAGTCAGGAGCCAAAGCCTTGGTGTGGTGGAGGAGGCAGCTTCTCAAAGCCAAGGTGTGAGGGATGCCACGGGAAATACCAGAGGCACTTCCTGCCCCCTTTCGGATGACCAGCTCCTCATGTTCCAATCCTCCCCAGTGAATGTCTTAGAAGAGGGTGGTGGTGGTGGTGGGGTGTCGGGTGGGCCAGCCCCAGCCCTGTCCCTCAGGACCCAGCTCCTGCTTCCTTGAGAGAAGGGGCAATGCTCCCTTCAGTGCCCTGGTGCATGTCTGGAGTTCAGCACTTCCATCCTTCCAAGACTTTAGAACAGCTGGCAGGAAATGAGAAGGCGTGTGACCCCAGCTAGGGGCCTGTTTCTGGAAGATTTAAGCTCAAACCTAGAGTGCTGGGAGGACACTGAATTTTAGTGGAGGTCAGAAAATCTTAACAGCCGTCTGCGCTTGGGCTTCAGGGCCTAGAGCCAGATAGGCCCCAGAGGGACAAAAGCTGTCACTGCAGAGCCAGGCACTCGGCCTGAGGCCTCCCTGGGGAGTGGTAGGGCCAGAGAAGGGCAAGCCTTCCTCTCTTACCCACAAGTTCAGGGACGAGACAGGCTGAGCAAGGCCTGAGCAGAGTAGGGGAGGGAGGGTCAGAAGCAAGTCCTGCAGTCTATTGAGCAGGGTCCCTCTGTCTGCATCTTACCCTGGCCTGGCCTGGTATTTAAACCACTCGGGTCGGAGGTGGTGGCTGCCCAATAAATTGCGCCTGCCAAAGCCCTCTGTAGTCAGATCTGCCATTCTATAGGGTGAGAACCTGGCTTGTTTTGTCACATGAGGGTAAGAAAACCCAAACTACCCGTGTCAGCTTTTGACCTTCCTGTGCATTTTGGTTTTCCTTTCCATTTAGATTTGTAGTAATTCCTTTTGAAAACTGCTTGTCCCATGTTAAAAGTTTTACAAACGCTTTCTCATTCAAGTCTCATTTGGTCCTCCTGACAGCCCTGTGAAACAAGAATCGTGACCCACCTTTTACAGGTGAAGCTATCAGAGGTGACGTGACTTGGCTTAGCTGAGGACACCCTGATGGTGACCAGATCCCGTCTTTTATGAACTCTGTGTGGACTGCCCGAAGGGCAGAGGCCCTTGTCTGTGTCTTAGCCCCAATAACTATGAAGGGCCAAGAGTGCCCTTTACTGCTCAAAGCAACCACAGCATGGTGGCTCTGATGCTTCTGCTGCCGATGCATTCATTCATTCCCCTTCCTCATAAATCCCCCTCGTCATCACCTTCTAAGCTAAACACCAATTGAGTTTCTGCCCGATTCTTGAACAGCTATTCTTTTGGATCTCGAATAAATGCTTGTTGCCTCTCACGCTGGCCTTTTATTTTTAGGTTAACAGTATCTAAGGTGATCTACTTAGTGCACAGATTTGGCTGTGTGTAACAGATACTAAAAATAGCAGTGGTTTGAATGAAGGAGTTTATTTCTTTGTCATATACTATCTGGAAGTAGGTGGCTTAGGCCTGGTTTGGTAGGTGGTTCTGCTCAGCCATCCCCAGTTTGTATAGTCCAAACGTTTCATCCATTTTCCAAGCAGCAAGGTAAAGAAGTGGCCTGTTCCCTGCCATTAAGGGCCTGAATTAGAAGTTACATACCTCATCCTTCTGCTTATTTTGGCCAGACCTTAATCATGTGGCTACACCTAGTTGCAAGAAAGGCTGGGGAGCATGGCCTTTATTTGAATTTAAAAGGAAGTTTGTTTTTACACTATACTGCTAGCAGCCTTTACTACAAATGATATTTTACACATGCCACAAAATGTAAATTGGGCAGTATTTCCTCTTTTTTAAAAAAACATTTTTATTTATTTCAGAGAGAGATAGAGAGAGAGAGAGAAACATCAATAATGAGAAAGAATCATTGATTGGCTGCCTCCTGCACGTCCCCTATTGGGGATCAAGCCCGAAACCCAGGCATGTGCCCTTGACCTGGGACCCTTCAGTCTGCAAGCCAATGCTCTATCCATTGAGCCAAACCAGCCAGGGCTATTTCCTCCTTTTTTAATTTCTGGAAATATGTATAAGATGCCCTGCATGCCCTCCCTGCCCCCCTTGATTTGGTAAACTTGCCCAAGAAGACCTTCTGGGTCTGTTTTATTTTTATTTATTTTTTATATCTTCTTTTGTGTAGATTTATACTACTGATCAGTTTTTCTTTTTTTACTAATAAAAATTGTATTACTTAGCAGCATTTAGAATGTCAACAAAATGGCTGCAACTTTTTTTTTTGTAATTAGAGAGTGGTATTCAGTTAAGAGAACAATTGTTTCATAAAAGCTGCATCAGAGACAACTGAAGATGAAAAAACTACCATCCCCACATATAACTCATTTGTGCTGTGCACCAACAAGAACCTGCTTTAAACTTCCGTGCCAATTTACAACCCCCATGCTGTACCAGGCAAGGTTAGTGGCTATTGGAAATACCACCAGGACAGGGTGATCCAGACACACATCTGGGCCCTGCCAACGTGGCTCACTTGGTTGGAGCTTTGTCCTGTGCATGGAAGGGTAGTGGGTTCAATTCCCAGTCAGGGCACAGACCTAGGTTTAGGTTCGATTCCCCGTTAGAGGCAGCCGACGGATATTTTTCTCTCTTCCTTCCTCTCTCTCTCTAAAATAAATAAAAACACATATCCTCAGTGAGGGTTATAAAACAAAAAAACATTAAAAAAAGACATTTGGGCCCTGGCTGGTTTGGCTCAGTGGATAGAGCGTCGGCCTGCAGACTGAGGGGTCCTGGGTTCGATTCCGGCCAAGGGCACATGCCCGGGTTGTGGGCTCGATCCCCAGTAGGGGGCGTGCAGGAGGCAGCCAATCAATGATTCTCTCTCATCATTGATGTTTCTATCTCTCTCTCCCTCTCCCTTCCTCTCTGAAATCAATAAAGGAATATATTTAAAAAAAAACGAACAAAACAAAAAAAAGACATATGGTAGTGTGTTAACTATACACACAGAAAAAGACACTGTATAGTTAGTTTAAAAACAAATCTTTTAAAAAAATCCTATATAATAAAAGGCTAATATGCAAATTGTCCCCTCAACCAGGAGTTCGACTGGAAGTTCGACCAGGGGGTGGAGCCAGCCAACCACCTGTGGCCCCTCCCCCCAGTCACCCAGCTCCCAATCGCCCTGATCAGGGCAGGCTTGCTGGACCCCACCCATGCACGAATTCATGCGCTGGGCCTCTAGTAAAAAAAACAAAACAAACAAATCTTACACAGCCTTTAATTTCAGTTTTTTTCTTTAAAAGGAATGAGTTGTGTACAGGGTAGGTAAATGCTTTATAGACAAGAAAAAAAGTTGCCTAGAACCAACGTATCATCATCTTTTTCTTCACCTTCATCTTCCTCCTGTTATAGGATAGTCTGAAGTTAGAAAAGTTCCAGGACACGCAGAATAGGGAACCTAAGAGAGTTAAACAGCAGTTTACAGCCACATAGTAAATCCTATCTTCCCTAAACCAATGACACTTAAGAGTAAATGGTTTGCATTTCTCCTCCCCAACCAGAGGGTAAATAGCTTAAAGCACCCTACTCAGGAAGATAGATAACAGAAATCCGATTAGTGCCATTTGCCAACCACACCCATGAAGTTAAGAGACTCAATCTCATTTTGGTACCTCCTCATAAAGCTGATGAATATTCTACTGATCCTCCCCTAAGACCTCCCCTAAATGCTAAGCCTTTAAAAACCCTGAAACCGAAGTTCCTGGTGGGGCTCTCCCCTCCAGGAGCCTGCCTGTGTCATTCCCTTTCCCTTCTCCCTCCCCCACAGGCACAGCTCTTAAACTTCAAGGGACCCCATGAGATTTGCAACCAAGGGAGCAATGGGCAGTGGCAGCTCACCTCGGGCTCCACCCCTGAACCTTCCCCCTGATTTCCCTGTGAGCCAAAGCAGCCCAGCCTGGGCTCCCCTGTTGCTGCTTCCATGCCCTTCCTTGTTTCACTGTCTTACGTGTGTTTTTGCTTCGGTCAATAAGTTCTCGCTTGCTTTTCCACACTTTGTCTCGATTGAAATCTTTCCTTTAAGAAGACAAGAACCAAGGTGTCATCATCTCGCTGGTAATACACCTGCCCCTCATCCTCTTCACCTTCCATGTCTTCCTTCTTTTTCCTGCTTTTTTCAGGCTTGATGCCTCTTTTTTTTTTTCAGCACCCCACATTTCTCCCAGCTTCTTTGCAATATCACCAATGGACAGGCTAGGATGCTCTCCTTTGATTTTTTTGGGTGATACTCAGAGCAAAACATGAAAAAGGTAGAAGGAGGCCTCTTGGATGCATTATGATTCTTGAGCTTCTTCTTCTTCTTCTTTTTCTTCTTTTTTTTTTTTTGGTGCCCTTGACCAGAAATTGAACCCGGTACCCTTCAGTCCATAGGCCGAGGCTCTATCCACTGAGCCACACCATCTAGGACTCAAGTTTCTTTTTTGCTTCCCTTTTAGGAGGGATGTAAGTTTTCATTTCTCTTTCATCACGGGCCTTGTCCAAGTTTTCCATTTTCTTCAAGTGTTCCTTTCACTTTAGCAGATACGATCTTCTACCTCTCTGAGCACTTCTTAGAAAACTCTGCGAAGTTGACTGAAGCATCTGCGTGTTTCTCTTTGAGCTCCTCCCGGCAAGTTTGCACAGAGAGCATGTGATGGCATTTTTGCCTCGGCTTCTTAGTGTGAATGACAAGCTCAGGGGAGGCCTGCGCAGCGGTGTTACGAACTCAGAGACGGAAAATAACCACACAGCATGGTCTGAAATGAAAACTTTCTAACTAAAAGCAGTTCATAGCGGGCAGTCATGCCTCTTAGGGCAATATTTTTCCCTAACAAAGATCATTCTTCACCTTAACTGGGCCTGTCTACTGTCTTTTGCATGTATGATAACATACCTGATTAATTCCACCCCCCACCCTCCTTCAGAGCACAACCACCCCACCAGAGTGGAGATCACAAATCCTGTCATTGTTATTGTTACCATAGTAACTGTTGACTGTTAACTATCCTGTACCCACTATGTAAAAGTATGTGTCTATTCATTTTACTTTTTGTCCAATCCCAGAAATGTCCCCGTTTTGCTTTCTCCTGCCTCCCTAATCTATCACCAATGAATTTCATGTAACCGCCTTACCTCTTCCCTTTTAAAAAAAATATATTTTTGTTAATTTTAGAGAGGAAGGGAAAGGGATAGAACTATAGAAACACCGACGAGAGAGAAAGATTAAAGAGTTTAATTGATGAGATAGTCAGTAGAGAAATCCAGAAGGTTTTTGAGCAAGTGATTGACAAAATGGACAGCTATGATCAGAATAGATGAGGAGGCCTGGGGTTGGGGGCGGGGGCGGGCATTAAGGGCTCAATGGGAGAAAAAAGGGGACATATGTAATACTTTCAGCAATAAAGATTAAAAAAATATATTTTATAATAAAGCCATTACCCTTTTCCTGAAAAACAAAAACAAAAAAAGAATGGATGAGGAGGGGCGAGATTGGAGTCCAGGAGACTGGTCAGGAGGTTGCTGTTAATGTGAGAAACATTCAAACCTGTAAAGAATTTTTGTGAGTTTATTTGTACCAAATTGTCGAAAATTGCTGGGAAACAGAATCTCGAGATATTGAGATAATGCTCTGGAAAATGGCAGTTTTTCACCTACTTTTATAAAATGCCATCAAAGGAAGAGACGTAAGTGGGTTGCATGAAATTCATTGGTGATAGATTGCAGAGCTGGGAGAAAGCAAAGCAGGGAAACCTCTGGGACTGGATAAAAAGTAAAATGATAGACATGCTTCTTTTACATAGGTGGGTACAGGAGAGTTAACCGTCAACAATTAACATGATAACAATAACAGTGAGGGAATCTGTGGTCTCCTCCCTGGCACCCTGGTGCATTGGTTGTGCCCTGTGTGGTCGGATAAAGGGAAGTTACAAGTTACCCTGACATTCCACAGGTTTGTTATCATAGATGCAAAAAGATAACAGGCTCAGCTCTTTGTCAGGGAACATACCGGCCTAGGATATGACTACCCACTATAAACTACTTCTTAATTTAAAAAGTTTTCATTTCAGACCATCCCTCGGGGTTACTTTAGGTCTTTGAGTTTGCAAGGCCACCAAGCAGGCCTTCCCTGAGTTAGTCAGATTAGCAGGTGGCCCTTTTCGTCCACAGAAACATTCAAGAGTTTAATTGATGAGGTAGTCAGTCGAGAGATCCAGAAGGTTTTTGAGCAAATGACAACATGGACAACTATGACCAGAATGGATGAGGAGGGGAGAGGCTGGAGTCCAGAAGGAGGCTGCTGTGTCAGGACAACTGGGATGAGGCAGTAACTACAGGCACAGGGAGAAAGGGGTGATTTGGCGAGGTGAGGTTGCAAGGAAAACTCAGCAGCACTTGGTGAGGACCTGTGGCTGGCAAGGCTGCTTGGCCACATCTGGGGTTCTGCAGAGCAAGGCAGAGACGATGTGGATTGGGGCCTGGACGACTAGGGGAGCAGTGAGGGTTTGGTGCTGGAAGGATGGGGCTGGCTGAGTACAGAGTCAACCCTTTGATCTCAGGAGTTCTTTAAACTGAGGCGATGATGATGCTGTGGGGCAGAGGGAGAGAGAGGAAGGATCCGGAGAGAGGCAATCAAGAGAGAAAAGGGTAGAAGCGAGGCAGGGTTAAGGAGAAGAGGAGGAACGAGGCAAGTGGCCAGACCAGGAGCTTTGGGTGAAGGAGTAGCTGTCAGGGTGATTGAGGAGTGGTGCTCTGTTGCCAGGCCAAACTGAGTTCAAATCCTGGCTCCGCACTTAATTCCTTGAGCTTCTGTTTCCTGATCTATTAATCATAGACGTTGCCCACATTATAAGGTGGTTGGGAGGATCAAATTCGGTAATGCATCTGCACACAGAGAGTACTTAGAACAATGTCTGTGCAGAGTAAACACTCATTTTCTTCTCACTTAACCTGTCTGCTGCCCTCTTCCCTTCTTGGAAGATGTTTATCTGGCCCAAAGCTGGGCAGGTTCAGAAAGCCATTTTTTATCACTGCTCTTAGGGATGATCTTGTTTTGAGAGACGAATTCTTGTTTGTTCTTATGACTGCATGGTAAACCCAAACTTTCCAGAAATCAGTTGTGTGTTTTTTCCCCCAGAAGGAAAGTCCCTTTGAGGATCTAAATGCGGATTGGTGAATAAAGAGCTGGGGTGACTGGAGGTGAAGGGTCATAAAGGGTTGGTTGCATAAGTAAGCTGGGATGATCACGTGTGTATCTGCACCGTGTAGGGAATTGATTTCCTTGTCTATGAAATGGGGGATGGAGAGGCATCGAGCTAGATCAAACGAAGCTGTCACCAAACTCCACTATTTTTGAAGCTGGACCTGGGTGTTTTGCCAATTACTATAGTGGGAAACATATGATCATTTCCAAGCGAGGAGGCAGGATGAAACCAATGAACAGACTTTTCTCACTTTGAAGGCTTTCTTGATTGTTTTGTTCTTAAACTGTTAACACCTGCCATGAGCAGATGACAACATGAGGGCTCCAAGGACAAACAAGCGTTGACAGGGAAACCAGAGGGGACCATCGCTGTCCTTGTGCTTTAGTGCATGCGTGAGGTTTGATCGTGGTTTCCTGTGGCCGACACGTGAGGCTGCCTCATTCAGCAAGGATGCTGGTTCTTGCTGCGTGTCATGGTTTCTCCTACTGCTGTATCTGATGACACACACGGAGTGCTCACCAGGTACTTTGCTTGTGTTATCTCATTTGATCTGTGAGGTGAGTGATAGTATCGCGTCACAGAGGAGCAAACTGATGCTTAGAAGGAGGTTAAGTGATGTTTGTAAGGTCACTTGGTTAGTGTAGTAACTGAGGTAACGTGCTTTCTTCTTTTGGTAAGAGACGCTTAATGACAGGTCTGAGCACATGACCCACACTGGTCAATCATAGCACCCTGACTTCTTAGAAACGGGAATTGGTTTATGGCTGAGTACACAAACCAAGCATGGCCAATCAAGGATCTTCCCGGGATATAGGAACACTGGGTTTATAGAGCTGGAATAGTCTGTGACCATGTTTCTCATTATATAGTGAGGTCCCGCTACAGTAAGAGTAAAGCCCACATGTAAAGAGAGACAAGCAGTGATGAGAGAAGGATGGATGGTGTTGAGTTTCCTGTTCTAGCCCCCAAGGCTGTGGTTCACTGAACCTGCACATCGTTGATGTAATAACAATACATCCCTTTTTTGCTATTTCAGTGGGCTTTCATTGAACTTTTGTCACTTATAGCTGAAAGGTCTTGATCAACAGAACCAGGACATGGGAGGGTCAAGATTCAAACTCAGGACCCAACATCTTAACTTCTCTACAACAGCTATTTCCTAGTATATTACACATTGCTCTCTTAAAATGTCACTTTCAACCACTTCCTCATGAGCAACACCCTATAATTTTTACAATCACTGCTCACTCTCCCGTCACCTTCCTTTTACTGAAGCTGGCTTTAGTCCCTTTCTGAGATTTGCACAATTCCCTGGGTTTGTCAGGACACATCAGAACATACCTCTCAAGTTGAGTGTTTCTGGGGTGATGGTTAATCACGCTGTTTTATGTTGGTTCCTGTTAGCACTGGTTTCACCAAGTGACGCATTCCATCCTTGGCCCTCCATTCTAGCAAATGGCAGAACCCAGCTTCAGACCCAAGTCTGCCTGACACCCAGGCTGTGAGGAGTCTGCAGGCCGGGGTGGAAGTGTCCCGGGGGCTCCTGACTCCGGTGTCAGACCTCAGGAACCACCTACCTCTATACACTGAGTCTCTGTGAGGAGTTGTGGGTTGGGGAGCCAAGTCCCTAAACTTGAGGTCCAGCAGTGCAGGGGATGGCCCAGAGTGGCTGGGCTCCTGTGAGCCTGATTGCGCGACCACAAATAGTGGTGAGGGTGGCCAGATGTTGGGGGCACAAGAAACAGTTTGTTCTTGACCAGATTCTCTGATTCTGCTGATGGTTCACACCACTTTCCCTTTTGAGTTCTGATAAAATCTCCAGATCTCAGCTGTGGACCAGGGAATGTAATTTGGAGCTGAAGCCAAAAAGATCTTTCTATTCTAATTTTGCTGCTTCCCGAACTGACCTACCCCCACCTCATCACGGAAAGCAGCTGCCTAACTATCCTGCCCCAGGGGGAGGTGGGGCCACCTGGGAGGTAAGGAGGGGGAGCGGCAGGCTGGTTGAGAAAGAGAAAGTCTGCAGCCCAGAAGGGCAGAGCCTCACCCCTCTCTTCCTTTAGAGGAGGGAGGGGAGGGTGTGATGGAGAGAGGGGCCCTTCTGAGGAGGGAGGTGTTGAATTGCTCCCTCCCCCAAACACTGCCATTGGCAAGAAGGAAGTTTCTGGAGCCACTGGAGAGAGCTGGGTCCATAGAGTATAGCCAATGAGCTTTTAGAAGGTTCAGCGGTGGGGGTAGAGAATTGAGGGCCACTTCGGAAATGTGGTATTGAAGGGAGGAGAGAGGATGGTGGCCATCGGGACAGCACTGGTGCGCCCCCTTCTGGTCATTCACCAAACATCCGCTCTGTGTCAGGCCAGTTTAGTGGGGGAGACACATAAATAATCCCAATTAAACTTAAAATTTTTTTGTGTTTCAGTTAAAGTTGACATTCAACATTCTTTTGTATTAGTTTCAGGGGTACAGCCCAGTGGCCAGACATCCATATAACGAAGTGATTCCCCCGTGACTCCAGCACCCACCATATACAGTGATTACAATACCATTGACTACATTTCCTAGCCGCCACTCCACATCCCCGTGACCACCCTGCAACTATCAATTTGTACCTCTCAATCCCCCCCGTCCACCCAGCGCCCCTCCCCCCAAATCTGGCAACCTTCAGTATCTATGAGTCTACAATTAACCATAAAAGGTATTGTTATAGGGTGATGGGCAAGAGGCTGCAAAAGTACATAGGAGAAACACTTACTAGTAGCTGTGTGTGTGTGTGTGTGTGTGTGTGTGTGTGTGCGTGTGCTTGTATGCATACTCCTGTGTTCTATGTTCTGGTATGTGGGAGGCTGGGGAGTAGATTCAGGGATGCTGTACAGAGGGGATGATATATGAGCTGAGTTTAAAAGGTGGTTAGGAGATTGACAGGGGGGCAAACTGAGGAAGGGCTTTCCAAGAGAATGAATGGCACAGGCAGGGCTTGCAGGCATGGAGGGCCTGGCATGTGCAATAGTGAAGTTTCGGACCTGGGAAGTGGTGCCATGTCCGGTAGTCTTCTCCTGAAAGTTATGGGGATTCACTCAGTGTTTTCACCAGGGGAATAATGTGCTTAGGTTTGAATTTTAAGATCACCTTGGTGGCAGAGCTGAGAAGGGGTCAGAGTGGGGGGCAAGGTCATGGTGGGGAGGAGAGTCCAGATGTGTTTGCAGTTTCCAGGGGCAAGGGGATGCTGCAGAATCACAGGCAGTGCGGATAGAGCGGAGCCGTAGGCAGAAGGCAGGAAGGTGGGTCTGCTGACCGGATGTCTGGATGACGATGAGGAGGAAGCAGGATGCTAGAGGGCAGCCAAGTGTCTGGTTTAGGTCACTGGGTGGATGGTGGTGTTCGTTGTGGCAAAGAGGAGGGCGAAGGGCGATGGGAGATCTGAGGAAGGTTTCTTTTAAGCTGATTTTAAACCCAGGCCAGAGTGCATTTGGAGGCAAGAGGAAAGGGGACCCTTGAAGATGACGGACCAGAGCAGGTGGAGGAGATGGGCTCCTGGGCACTAGGGGAGGTTGAGAAATGAGACTGAGTGGCTGGGTGGGGAGAGGATGGGCAGGGAGACCAAGGCTGGTCTGCGGAGGAATTGGAAAGTTAGGGATTCTCAATGATGGAGGCAATACAGGAGGTTGACCTGTGTTTAAGTCACAACTCATTCATTATGTGAACTTGGGCAAACTTCCCTGAGCCTCAATTTCCTCCTCTGTAAAGTGGGTTGAAATTGTACCAGCTTCCTGGGAGCGTTGTGTAAATTAAAGGGGAAAATATACAAAAATCACCCAGCACACATCGGTGCTCCATAATGTCACATGCACAAACCCACCACACACTGCAAATCCAGAATGACCCAGATCCACTGTTCAAACACTCTCATGCTATCAGGGGGTAGTTAGATAAGTTATTTAATGCCATTTTTAAAGAGAAAATGTTTCCAAGCATATTTCTGAGGGCAGAGGAATAATCAAAGAGACCCTTGTTTAAGCTCAGAGGTGTGGTGCAACTCACCTAAGGTGAGTCAGAGGGAACACCAGGACTTAAACCTGAGCCCCAACAGTGAGGGCATTTCCCTTTCACCTAACTGCCCTGGAGAAAGGGTGGGTGGGCAGTGTTTGGCCCCTGACTTCTTTCTTTTTAAAAAATATGTTTTATTGATTTCAGAGAGGAAGGGAAAGGGAGAGAGAGATAGAAACATCAATGATGAGAGAGAATCATTGATTGGCTGCCTCCTGTACACCTCACACTGGGGATGGAACCCACAACCCGGGCATGTGCACCAACCAGGAATCGAACCGTGACCTCCTGGTTCATAGGTCCGTTGAGACACACCGGCCGGGCTGGCCCCTGACTTCTGCCACTTAGTTCCTTCTGCCCCTGTCCTAAGGCTTTTAAAATAGCTTCCAGGCGTTTGGCTTACTTCCAGAAGTCCACCTGGGCTGCTCCGCAGGGGCTGTCCGGGGAACACCTTATATGTGAGGCAGATGTGAGGGGTGTGGGTGTGGGAAGGCTCCTTGGAGATGAATCAGCACTGCCTCCTCCAGTGTGAGTCAGGTGCAGGGCATGGCAAGGGTTGGTCTACAGGAACAAGAGGGAGAGAGCAGAGTTGTAATGACATATCTCAACCACCAGGGGGCATAAATAAGGTGGGGGAAAAAACCAGCGGCTGCTGGTGGAAAATCTCTGGTATGTGTGTGCGTGTGCGTGTGCATGTGCGTGTGCGCGTGTGTGTGTGTGTTGGACAGAATGTGAGGACCCGGCTTCTTAGGCTGGGCATGGGCAGAGAGTCATTCCTGGGAATGTGCCCACTGCCTGTCTGCCTTCATGGAGAGGTGAAAAATCAAGAGGGGGATTGGATTTTAGGGCTGGTTCTATTCAACCTTCCGGTTCTGCTGAGGGGAGGGAGTGGCTCCAGATCACACAGCAAGTTAGTGGCAAATTAATGCGATAGTCACCAGGCTCAGTCACATGGCCACTTGTTGGGCACCCTTTGGCTTCCATTTCTAGGTTAGGGACAAGTCTCTAGATGGGGCCTTAGTAATCAGTGGCTCTGCTTCTGTCTGTCAGGGTGTCTGTCTGTCTGTCTCATCTTATTTCCTTCTCCCTCACATTTTCTTTGTTTCTGTGACTATTTTTCTCTGATCTTTTCTCCCACTTTCCATCTGACTGCCTCTGTGTTTCTCCTTCCTGTCTCCATCTGTCCCTGATGGGGAGTTTGCTCATGGGTCCCTGGAGTGATATGTTTCCTGCAGTCTCTCCTCAGGGGTTTGTAGCTCTCTGAAGCTCTGGTTTCCAACCCAGTGTCCCAGTCCCACTCCTGGGAACCAGAAAAGAAGTTATGACTTGGTAGCATAACTTGAGGAGGTCAGAAGGCCTCCAGCCTCCTAAATACTGTCCCTAGTGCCCACCTCCCCCATTGTCATTCAATATCCATAAACACCGGTTGGCACCCGGTGTGGGAGAAACCCTTTGCTCATGCAGAAATGAGTAAGACCCAGTCCCCGCCCAGTGAGCTCACCATGTGGGGGTAAAGGCAAGAGAAGACAAGTGATTCAATCTAGAGAAGAATGCTCTAAGTACACAAGGACAAAAGGAGTGCTTTGTATGAGAAAGAGCAGGTAGAGATGGGATCTGGTTGGGCCTGGGGAAGGCTCTAGGAAGTAGGGGCATATTACTGGCCTTTGAAGGATAGGTGGGATTTCCACAGGATCCCTCTGTACATTCTGAGCAGAGGGATCAGAATAAGAAAGGGTTTCAGCCACACCCCGTGCAGTCTACATACGTTCAAGTCACAATGAGCAAGACAGTTAGGGTATGTGCAGAGGAGGCTAGAAAGCTGGTGAGGACGAGAGCCTGAGCACCTCCCTGCTGGGCTTCCTAGAAGGCTAGGGGGACACCACTGTAATTTCTGAGCAAGAGAGGCATCTGCTAAAGCCCTCAGTGAAAACGGGAGAACTGCTGAGAAAAACAATGCATTGCACAAAAGGGTCAGGAGGCTTGGGGGTAGAAATAAAGGACAAAGGTTTGTTCAAGGGTCTTAGGATTTGCAAATAGAAAACACAACTAGGCAACGCCCCCGAGTGGTTCTGAAGAAGAAAGAAGAGCTGAGAGTTACAATAGGAAAAAGTACACTCTTGAAAACAATCAGTCCTTCATTCTTAGCCTCTGGATTGTCCTGGGACAACAACCTTCCAGATGTTCAGTGGTCTGGATAATGGCTGTCAGGTGGGCTGGATACATGGACATTCTTTCCCACGTTTTTTATTCTTTCCTAAGTCCTTCAGAAGGCTATCTGTAGGAATGTATTTGTCTCCAGGCATTGATGCACAACTGGAAAGTTCAAACTCTTAAGTCCTCAGGCCTTTTAATCTTATCCCTCATGCTTCAGCCCATTTGGTCTGAACCAGTTTTGTCAGCTTGACTATAAACAATCGATTTTAAGTCAGCTTAGCTGTACTGACTCCATGTTGTTTTCTTTCTTTCTTTTTTTTTGTTTTGTTTTGTTAATCCTCACCTGAGGATATTTTCCCATTGATTTTTAGAGAGTGGAAGAGAGAGGGAAAGACAGAGAGAAACATCGATGTGAGAGAGACACATTGATTGGTTGCCTCCTGCACATACCCTGACCAGGTCCGGGCCGGGGAGGAGCCTGCAACCACAGTATATGCCCTTGCCCAGAATCGAACCTGGGACCCTTCCGTCTGCAGGCCAACACTCGATCCACTGAGCCAAACTGGCTAGGACTCCATGTTTTTTCTTCATTCATTCCTCACCCCATTACACTCAGGGTGAAGGATTTTTATCCCAAGCTCTATGTGACTAGGAAGGGCAGTAGCATGGGAGGTTCAAGTGTGTTGGGGGAGGAGGGGCACTAGATGTGCAAGATGTAGAAGAGGACATTTGGCTCCAAGGCATGACGATATCTGTGGTGCTCATATGGCCCCCAAGTACCAAGGTGACCCCGAGGAAGAGACAAGTCTGGCTTCACATCTGATCCTAGTCAGTTTTCAGTCTGAACTTCTCCAAACTTCTCTGTGGTGTGGTGGTAATCCAGAGTCCCGAAGGGTTGGCCACTGAAGGGTCCCTGTACCACACTCTCCTTCCTGGTATGGAGTTTCCGCCTGCTGCCCAGGCCCTGGGGGAGGGGTGTGGTGAGGGTGCTGCTGAGTCACTGCCTGGGCATCTGGGCCTGCACCACAGGGTGAGTCACCTAGGACTGGGGGGAGTACTGGGAGGAGGTTGGGAGCTGGGGGGAAGGCAAGAAGCTGCTGGACATCTGGAGGAGGGAGGGGAGCTGGGCCTGCAGGAAGGGCGGTGCCCAGACTGGATTGGGGGTAGACCAAGAGCATCAGGTGAAGTGGGCCTGGGAGGGGGCAGCTTTCTAAGGGCGATCCCAGATTGCTTCAAACTCTCTCTCTCTCTCTCTCTCTCTCACACACACACACACACACTCTCTCTCTCTCTCTCTCTCTCTCTCTCTCTCTCTCTCTCACACACACACACACACACATACACACACACTCTCTCTCTCTCTCTCTCTCTCTCTCTCTCTCTCTCTCTCTCTCACACACACACACACACACACTCTCTCTCACTCTCTCACATACACAAACACACACTTTCACATACACCAGTTGAAAGATGAGACAGAGGGCCAGAGACCAGGACTACAGGTTTTATTAGAGGAGAAGGACCCTGCCAGGCTCCCTTGCAAAGGAAGAGAGCACATGTGCAGGGGTGAACATGCCTTTTGAGGGGAGGAAAGAGAAGGGATGGGGCTTAGGGTACTCGGCACACGCTGATTGGTGGTTTCATATAAGGCACATGATTAGGCACCTAGGGACTTAGGAATCGGGGGCTTAGGGTATTTGGCAGGTGCTGATTGGTGGTTCAATGTACAGTCCATATAAGGTGCCTGGTTAGGTGCTCAGGAATATCCAGGCTGCAGGTACAGTTTACGTCATACTCCGTCCATCAATTGGGGGAAGGGAGGATCTATCACCAGGAGACTTGTGAAGTCCAGTGTGTGCCTGCAGCCCGTGACACATGAATGAGCTGTGACTCACAGGCATGTCATGAGAACAAGGCCTGATATGAGTCTCCAGGCCCCACAAACAACGGCTACCTCCCCTCACCCTGGGCGTAGGCTGCCCCTTCCCAATGACACTTCCCACCCCCACTGTGGCCTGGGTGGGCCCAGGGGCTGCCATTTGAACCTAGAGTCCTCCTCCAGCTGGGGGCAGAGCTGATAGTCCCTGAGAAGGAGGGGACCAGGTGGGAGGGGGAGGGGTTGGCTGGAGGCCAGGTTTGGCAGGATCAGGTTAAGGCAGGTTTGGTTTCCTGAAAGCCACGTCGAGGGCCAGTGAGGCTAGCATATAAATTCCCACTCTGAGCACCTTGCCCTTTGCTTTCCTTCCCAGTCTCTCTCTGCAATCTGGTCTGGTGAGTACCTCTGTCGCGCTGAGGGCTGGGTGGGGAGGACCCTACGGGTCTCTGCCTCTGTCCCTTTGTCCTGATCTTTTTCCTCTAGTTTTCTTTTTCTGGATTCCGTGGTAGATCAGCCTGAGGCCTCTCTGCATCTCTCCCATGGGATGGGGGAAGCGGGGGAGTTCTTCTGTGAAATGTCAGTTTGATTTTTACTTCCCCAGTTCCTCTGTGAGGTCTCAGTTTAGGGGTTCTTCTGAGGTCCTCTCTTGGATTTTAGTTGGGGGTCCCCTGTGGGTCTCTTAGTCTGGGTGTTTTAGTCTAGAGGTCCTTCTTGGAGGTCTAGGCCAAGGAGTATGAGGGGTGTGTATGTGGGTGCTTTAACAGGAATCCTGAGTTTTGTTTGTTTTATTTTTTGTTGTTTTTGTGTGTGTGTGTGCAAAGTTCTGGATTGTAGCCGGAGTAAGGAGCAAGAGCCAGGAATCTCAAGTGTGTGGGCCCGCTGGGGTCTGCCCTGAATAGCAGCGTAGCTCTGCCCACTACAGCTTCCTGTCTTTTCCTGCCCCGTTGCCTGCAGGCTGGCAGGATTGACCCCGGGGGTTTTCTTGCCTCTCTTCCCAGCTCCTCTGGCCTCATCCTGGGATCTGCCTAACCCTCGTGGGCTGGTCTGAGCATTTTCAGAGGCAGGGCCTTGGGAAAGATGACTTCTGAGGTCTGTCCTTGTGTCCCCAGATTCTACCCTTGTGTCTGCCCTGATCCCAGGGCAATGGACTTTAATTCCTTTAATTCCAAACCCAATAGTATCCTCCCTGATGGGGAGGATGTTTATGCCCTGTCTGCAAAGAGCCAGCACCCCAATATGAAGGAAGACATATTCCCTACCCTCTAAGAGCGCCTAGTCTGAGGGAGACACCATTTCTGCTTGAGGGAACTCCCACTTAATTTTTTTTTTTTTGCTTCCACTTATTTTAATTAAATGTTTTTTAAAAATATGTTTTTTAAAAATTATTTCGGAGAGGAAGGGAGAGGGTGAGAGAAAGAGAAACATCAATGATGAGAGAGAATCATTGATTGGCTGCCTCCTGCACACCCCCTACAGGGGATTGAGCTCACACCCAGGCATGTGCCTTTGACGGAGAATTGAACCGTGACCTCCTGGTTCATGGGAGCTGAGCCAGGATAGTTTTTTTTTTTTTTTTTTTACATTTTTTAAAGTATGTGTTTATTTAATTTATTTATCTTTTTATCTTTATTGTTGAGAGTATTACAGATGTCCCTCTCTTCCCCCTCCCATTACCTCCCTCCACCAGTTCCGCTCAGGCTCCAGGCCTTCACCAGCCTATAGTCTGTGTCCAGGGGCAATGCATACATGCATATCAATTCTTTGGTTAACTTCTTCCCGGCTTCTACCCGCCACGCTCTGCGCCCCTTCCCTCTGAGATTCGTCAGTGTGTTCTATGTTTCCATGCCTCTGGTTCTATTTTATTCACCAGTTTATTTTGTTCATTAGATTCCAGGGAGAGTGACATCCTTTGGCCTTAGGAGCCCCACCTGAGGACAGAACCAACTCCTCAGGGAACCTTGTTCCCCTAGGCTGTAGCCATGGTTACTGCCCTAGTCCAGTGAATCCCCATTAACTGGCTCATGGATACGCCTGTCACCCAGTGTTGACAGAGTCCACTGGCCTGGGAAGGAGCCAAATGGGACTCTGGTCACCCTGTCCTTTCCCTTTCCACAGACACTCAAAGCGGGGAGCCCTGCCCTCAGGGTATGTCCCAAGGGTGATCAGAGGAGACATGAGGCTCTGCCCTTGGTGACTTCCAAACACAGGGGAAGGGTTAGCATCAGCCCTCAGTGTGAGGCAGAGGTGTGGTCCCTGCCCAGGGAGCCACAGTCTGAGGGGGAGAGGCAGCCCCTGCCTGCTCATTCAGAGAGGGGTTGGGAGAGGTAGTTTGGGGCACAAGTGGGTCCTGTAGGCGGGGCTGAGGCATCTCCAACATCTGTCCCCAGATCCTTTGGCCCCAGATCCAAGATGTCCAGTCCCCTGGAGCAGGCGTTGGCTGTGATGGTCGCTACCTTCCACAAGTACTCTGGCAAGGAGGGTGACAAGTTCAAGCTGAGTAAGGGGGAGATGAAGGAACTTCTGCACAAGGAGCTGCCCAGCTTTGTAGGGGTAAGTGGGGCTGGCCGAGGGCGGGAGGCTCCTGGGGTGTGAGAGTCGGGGCACCGGTTAAATCTATTCTCCCTCCAGGGTGCCTGCTGATGCAGACACCAGGGCGGGGCCGGGCCCTTCACGATCTCACTGGAGTTCGAGTGAGGCCCACGTGTGAGAGCCCTCTTATTGGCTGTTCCCTGCAGCTTTCCAGAGAATGGATGTGATGTCAGTGCCTTCAAAGTCCATCTGTTCAGCCCCCTCATTGGAGAGTTGAACAAACCAGAGCCCAGAGAGGGAAAGTGCCTGGCCCAACACCACACAGATCTTTCTCTCTCTTATTTTTAATATTTATATGCCAAACAGAGGTGTGTTGGGGAGAAAGGTCTACTTAAGACATGCACCCTGAGACATTGGCAGAGAAATGCAGTCAACTTTCTTTTATTATTATTATTATTATTATTATTATTATTTTAATATATATTTTATTGACTATTTACAGAGAGGAAAGGAGAGGGACAGAGAGCTAGAAACATCGATGAGAGAGAAACATCGACCAGCCGCCCCCTGCACACCCCCTACCAGGGATTTGCCCGCAACCAATGCACATGCCCCTGACCGGAATCGAACCTGGGACCCTTCAGTCCGCAGACCGACGCTCTATCCACTGAGCCAAACCGGTTTCGGCAAAATGCAGTCAACTTTCAATTTGCCCCTCGCCCTCCCCATACCAGTTGCTGGATAATCCCAAAGTCAGATCTCGGGCTCTGAACCTATGAAGCAGGTCCTTCATTCCTTTAAATATTTTTTGGGGTCAAACTTTTAAAATTTGATCTCATTTTGGCTGGCATTAAAAAGAGCTTGCCTTTTCTGAATTCACCTTGCTGGTGATGGAGAGTGGCTCCAATAGTTCTAGTTTCTTCGTCAGCAAAACAGGGCTTATGATGCCCATCTTGCCTGGCTCCTGTGGGGAGTAGAGCTGATCCTGTACTTAGGGGGTGCCTGGCGTGCTCCCCATTCCCAGCAGGGAGAGCTGAAGGCTCCCACCAATGAGCATCCATCCGTCCTCCCTCATGGGCCTCTTAGCAGTTCCCAGGGACTCTCTGCCACCACTTATTGCTGCCCAGTTTGAAGGGACAGCTGGGCGCTGGCCAGTGAGTGTGTGTTTGGGGTGGAGATGGGGTGGAGAGCGGCCTGGTGATGACCCTTCTCTCTTGCTTTCAGGAGAAGGTAGATGAGGAGGGCCTGAAGAAGCTGATGGGCTCCCTGGATGAGAACAGTGACCAGGAGGTGGACTTCCAGGAGTATGCTGTTTTTCTGGCCATTGTCACTATCATGTGCAACGATTTCTTCCAGGGCTTCCCAGCCCGGCCCTGAAGCAGAGCTCTCGGCTCCCAGCCATGGTTCTCTTGGGCCCAGGAGGACTCTCTATCCTTTGTACTTTTGTACTCAATAAATCTTTGTTTGTTTGTTGATAATCGTTTAATTGCTTACTGGTGCCCTGTGACCTGCCGGGCAATGTTGGAAACCGAGGGCCTCCTAGATCTCCTTTCTGGGCCCTGACTCCCATCTAGAAGTCGCTCCAAGGCCAGAGCTGTGCCGTACGTCCCACACTTCGGGGTTTCAAATACCAGTAAAAATTTGGAAATTGAAATAGTTTGCTAACATTTAAAAAAAATTGATTTTAGAGATAAAGAAGGAGGAGGGAGGGGGAGAGAGGAGAGAGAGAGAGAGAGAGAGAGAGAGAGAGAGAGAGAGAGGGAAACATTGGTGTGAGAGAGAAACATTGATGGCTTGCTTCCAGTTTAGGAATCAAACCCACCACTTTTTTTCCCCACCAACTGAGCCATCTGGCTAGGGCCATTTGCTAACATTTCCCCTCCCCCAAATAAAGATATTAAAAAAGACAAATCCCATCTACCATCACTATCATTTCACAAAAAAATTCCAACAAAGAAGGAAAGATATAGTCATAGCCAGTTTGGCTCAGTGGCTAGAGCAGGCGTCCTCAAACTACGGCCCACGGGCCACATGCGGGTGTTTTTGCCATTTTGTTTTTTTACTTCAAAATAAGATATGTGCAGTGTGCATAGGAATTTGTTCATAGTTTTTTAAAAACTATAGTCCGGCCCTCCAACGGTCTGAGGGACAGTGAACTGGCCCCCTGTTTAAAAAGTTTGAGGACCCCTGGTCTAGAGTGTCGGCTAGCCGGTTTGATTTAAGTCAAGGGCATATACCTTGGTTGCAGGCTCCTCCCTGTCCCGGGCCCTGATTTCTCTCACATTGATGTTTCTGTCTGTCTTTCCTTCTCAATGGAAAAATATCCTTGAGTTAGGATTAACAAAAAAAAAAAACACACAAAAAAAAAAAAAAGCTGTTCTGATTACCTATTGCTGCATAACAAACCACTCCCACACTTGGTGAATTAAAAAGTAAATTCATTATCTCTCAAGATTCTGTGAGTAGACAGGTTGGTTGATGGGGTTTCTCCTTGGGATCTCTCATGCAGTTGCAGATGAAAGTTGGGGCTGGAGTCATCTGAAAGTTCAAATGAGCCTGGCCAGAGTGGCCCAGTTGGTTGAGTGTCATCCTGTGCACTGAGAGGTTGCCAGTTCGAGTTCCTGTTAGGGCACATGCCTGAGTTATAGTTTAAATCCCTAAACAAGGTGCATACAGAAGGCATTTGATATCTCTCTCTCTCTCTCTCTCTCTCTCCCTCCCTCTGTTGAAGCATGTCCTTGGGTGAGAATAAAAAAAAAAAAAAAACACATTAAAAAAACAAAAAGCAAGTTCAAAACTCAACTTCCAAGGTTGCTCACTTAATATACCTGGCAATTGATGCTGGCTGTCAGCCAGGAGCTAAGCTAGGACTGTCATCTGGAATGCCTTCCCATGACCCCTCTCCATGTGGCTTGGGCTTCTCAGAACTTGGTTCTGAGAGGGAATGTCTCCAAAGTGAGCATCCCAAGAAGCCCAAATAGGAGCTGCCAGGCTTCTTAATGTTTATCTGAGAAATCCCAGAACATCACTTCTGCTGCGTTCTATTGACCAAGAAAGTCATTAAGGCTGGCTCATATTCAAAGGGAGGAGAATTAGGCTCCATCCGTTAAGGTGAAATTGACAGCAACTCTCTTGGAGACTATATATCACAGTCTGTCTTCTAGCAACCACAGTTCACAGTTCATTCCATATGCAAAATGAACTCAACTCCTTCCTAAGACCCACAGCATCTCATCCCATTAAGGCAGCAACTTGAAGCCCAGGATCTTGTTATCTAAGTCAGGTCGAGATATGAATGAGGCTTCTCAGGGGCAGCTCCTCCAGTACAGCTTTTCAAGAATACTTCCCCTTGACCCGAGCATCTGTGAACAGCACATTCCATGTACAAAGGAGAGACAGACAGATAACTGCAATAAACACTCCTATTCCAAAGGGGGCGGTGATGGATTGGAAGCACAGAGTGTTCATTGGAGTCAAACATGTATCACCAGGTTATTGATTATGGGTCAGCTCTTCTCCCTATAAATGGTTCTTGGTTCTACCCTCTAGGCTCTTGGTTTTATTTTCTGAGCTAACTCTTCCTTTTTCATCAGAAATGTCTGTTTGCTTCTTGCCCATAGAAAGTTGAAGACTCAAAGATTCTTATTGTTTTGAGGTGTCTCTGTCTCCTTCAGTCCAAGATGATACAATTCTTTTAAAAATGTTGTAGACTTTCTATGTATTAACTTACTAGAGGCTGGGTGCACGAAATTCATGCACAGGTGGGGTCCCTAGGCCTGGCCGGAGACCAGGGTCGATCAGGTTCCCCGCCTCCCTGCCTCCTGCCTCCTCTTTCCCTCACCGCCCTCCTCCGCTGCCTGGGGGCTGAGGGGAGGAACCAGGAGGTTGGCCAGCAGGCTCCATTGGCGATCGATCGGGGCCTACAGGCTGGGAGCAGCTCCTGCATTGAGCTTCTGCCCCCTGGTGGTCAGTGCACGTCATAGTGACTGGTCTTTCCGGTTGCGTAGGCTTATATATATATATATATATATATATATATATATATATATATAGAATAGATGAGTTGCAGAAAACCTGACTAATAATAGTGGCTTTACTTGTCCTACATAGCAAGAAGTCTGGGTAGGCAGTTCAGGGCCCCGAGATACCAGAGATCCTGTCTGACACCAAGTGTCTTTTCATTTTTTGCCCTGTAATCTATAGCATATATGCTTTCCCCCTCATGCTTGCTGCGTTATGATCACAATATGGCTGCTATACCTCCAGGTCTCACCACCCATGTTCCAAGCTGGAAGACAGAGAAAAGATTAGGTGCAAAAGGTTTTCTCCGTTGCCTTTTTATTATGCAAGAAGTACTCTCCCCAGGTATTTCCACCTACATCTCTTTGGCCTTAACTATGTAATATGACTAGCCCTAGCTGCAACCAAGTATTTTTAGCTCAACATGTTCACACTTTGAAAAAATAAAAGAATTTTTAGAAATAAGGAAAGAGGGGATGAATAGAAGACATGCATAGACAATATTTTTCTGAATTGTTTTCTTACTTCCCTGGGAAACTCTGATGCTTGGGAACCACTTACAGAGGAGCTCAAACTAGCGCTCCCCAGAGATGGAGAGGAGCTGAGTGAGACAGTTCTGGGACAACTTGCTTGTCCTCACTTACTGTTCTGTCTCAACTGCATGCCCGGGGCTGGTGAGGCAAGGCCAGGCAGACTCTAGCAATAAAAAGTGAGAAGCCCACTTTCCTAATGTCCTGCAGGAAAGGGAGCCAGTGAATATAGGTCAGGGGATCATGATCATGGCAATTAACATTTTCACAGCCGTTCTCAAGCTCTGTTGGTGCACATTGTCATTTCAGCCTCATGGTAACGCCGGGAGGAACTATCATTAGGCCCTTTCACAGCTGAGGAAACCAAGAGGGAAGAGCACCTGCCACTCATGGAGCACTCCCTCTGGCCAGGCTTTGTGCTGCGCTGCTCGAACACCATCTCAGTGACTCCTCAGCCATTGGATGAGAGATGTGCCATTAGTTTCTGCACTTCAGAGCGGGGCTGGGAGAGGTTAAGTAAGGAGCAGTGCTGGAACTTGACCTGGGTCTCTAAGAAAAGGTCTAAAAAAAAAAAAAAAAACCACCCCAAAATAAAAAAACAGAAAAGGTCTCACTCCTATGTGACATGGAGGTGGCCATCTGGGCCTTCCTCCTCTCCCCCCTGCCATCTTCAAAGCCTTGGCTTTGTGTCAGGGGAAGGGGACCCTGGGTGAGCTGAGTCCAGATGCTCTGGATCAATGGAGAACTAGGCCCACTTGCTGGAGGCGGCATTATTATAGTCCAGTGGTCGGCAAACTCATTAGTCAACAGAGCCAAATATCAACAGTACAACGATTGAAATTTCTTTTGAGAGCTAAATTTTTTTATTTTATTTTTAATTTTTTTTTTTGAGAGCTAAATTTTTTAAACTTAAACTTCTTCTAATGCCACTTCTTCAAAATAGACTCGCCCAGGCCATGGTATTTTGTGGAAGAGCCACAATCAAGGGGCCAAAGAGCCACATGTGGCTCGCGAACCGCAGTTTGCCGACCACGGCTATAGTCTAATCGTTTACCATGGATCCCAGCCTCTGTTGGGGCTCAGTTCCAGGTTCTGGGGCTGTTTTGGCTGGTGGAGACTGGCCTCAGCCGGCTGCCTCCCATCGGGTCTTACTGTCACTTTGGTCTTTGGATGAACCCCTCGTAGCCTATTGGCCCTCCAAGAAAAGAGAGACAAGGCAAAGGTGGGTTCTGAGCCAGGGGGATGACTGAAATAGGGCTTTCCGTGCTTCTGTCTGTAGATCACTTATCTCCCCACCAACTCACGGCTCCTATCTGGGAAACGGGCACAATTGGGCATTGACTTGGCAGTCAAAAGGGGTAGTAGGTCTAAGCCCCACAGAACTAGACCTGACCTTCAGGGGGCAAGGCGTTTTCCTGGGGGGCCTTTATAAGGGGATGGTGGTGATAATGGGGGACAGAGACAGTGAGAAATGGGGCGAGGGTCAGTGCGTTAAGAAGCCCTGCCAGGCCAGATAGCATCTGCTCTCACCCCTCACACTCTCATGCTGCTTCTGAGGGCAGAGACCCTCCTCTGCCCCATGTGGTATATCTCTCAGTGGTCAGCCCCACATCTCACCCTGAGAGGTCTGGTGAGAAGCGAGGGGTAAGGCTCCCCCCAAGGGTAGAGAATCGAGTGGACAGTGCGGACAGCAGGGGTGGGAAAGAAGGATTGGTCCTTGTCAGGTGCTCAGAGCGGCAGTTACTGGGATGTGCATTTGGAATCACTGCAGAAAGAGGGATTCAAGGTGGACACTTGGCAGAACTTCCAGCAAGGCAAGAAGATTCCAGTCTCTGTGAGACCTTGGAAAGCAAGGGAAGAAAGGTGGCAGCTTTACCCCCTGCCTTTGTGGAGGCAGAAGGCTGGACAAAATGACCTGGCGAAGAGGGCCTGGTTATCTCCCTCCACCTCCCTTCTCCCTGCTGCCTCCATTGAGGCGACAGTGTGGGACTGTTGAGTGAGACTCAGAGGCCTCTGTCCTGACATCGTCTACGGTAACAGCAAGCAATACAAAGCACGTTCACACTGGGGTCCTGGCACAGGAGTCTTCCCTACACGTTTTGGAGAAAAGGAAATGAAGGCCCAAACGAGGTAAAGGGTGTGCTCCAAATCAGGTGACAAGAGGATGGTGGAGCTTGGAGTAAGTGTTCGACCAAGGGTTCTTTCCACGATGGTCCTCCAACCCCAACATGCCTCTGCTGAAACCCCCCTCTTCATCCCCCCACCTGCTCCTGCCTGCTCTGGAAGTCTCCGCCTCTCCCCGTGGGCAAACAGAGGTGGGACATCCAGGCTGAGAAACATGAAAGGCTGGGGGATAAGGATGTAGCTCAGGAGCCAGGCGACCCAGCTGTGCTCTGACCACACATATAAAGTTCCCCCACCCCCATCATTTTCTTTCCCTCAGCCCTTCTTATTGTTCTCCCTGGCATTTAATCTGTCTATTTACATGCATTGGTTATTGTCTGTTTTCTCCACTCCATTGTCATCACAGAGCGGGACTTTTTCTGCTTTGTTTAAGGCTATACCCTCAATGCCTTGGAAGGTGTTTCTAAAGATTTGAATGAATAACAAATGGCTCTTAGTCCTACTACTGATTAGCTATGTGACCTTGGGCAAGTTAACCACCTCTCAGTTCACATTTATGCCCTTACCACATGCTAGGCTACATATCTATGAATTTTGTGTATATTACCTCATTTAAGCCCCACAGCAATCCCATGAAATGGCTTCCATTATTATCCTCCGTCATTGACAGACGAGGAAAATGAGGCCGAGGGTGGGGCAAGGGGGTGACCTGCTTCTGGGAGGTGGCTGGTGGCAAAGCTAGGGTATCATAGGTGGGAATAAGTGCTTGACCTAGAACTGAGTTAATTGCTGGTCCACTCTGGCTTCCATGTCTATGCCCTAATCCCTATAATTTCTTGTCTATAAAACAGAGCTGCCCTGTCTGGTGTGGCTCAGTTGGTTGTTCTGGTTGTTCTGTGTACCGAAGGGCTGAGGGTTCGATTCCCTGTCAGGATACATACCCAGGTTTCGAGTTCAATTCCCAGTTGGGGCGTGTACCGGAGGCAACCTATTGATGTTTCTCACATCGAAGCTTCTCTCTCTCTTTCCCTCTCCTCTCCTCTCTCTCTAAAGTCAATAAAAACATATACGCAGGTGAGGACTAAACACACACACACACACACACACACACACACACACACACACACACAGGGCCAGTCACAGCCCACCCTTTCCTCCCTGTTGCTCACTCCCCTCACCCATAGGAGCTGAGTCTTCAAGGAAACAATAGCACAGGCAAGGTTTGGTGCTGGGGGCCTAAGGCGAGCTCGGGATACGAATGTTTCACGAGCACTAGGGCTTCTTCCGAGGCCTGGGAGATGACCTCTCCTCGCCTCCCACACTCTTCTGGGCCTCGGGTTCTCTTTCTGTGAAATGGGAAGGGGTCTCTCATGCTCAGGGATGAGGGAGGGCATGGGGAAGGGATATGAAGTGTGGGGACGAAGGAACTTTCCTCTACCTTCTAGGTTCTTCCAGCTGGTGTAATAATTCAATTGACATGAGACAGATTGAACACCACCAACAAAACTAGCCATGCATGGAAAACTCATATACATGAGCAAGTCAGAGGCCCTACATACATGAAAGGTTCAGAGACAGGAAGTTAAAACGGGGTGTGGATGACATTCTGAGCTAAGGATGAGGTCAGGAGCCTGGGGCTTCAGCGGGGAGGGTTATTGGCAGGATGATAAGAAGAGCAGGTGTTCGGTAATTAGATGTTTACCCTGCTGTACAGGTAGGTCATACAAGCCATTTCTGGAGATAGCTCTTATTTATGGACAAAGCCCCTAATTTAAATTCTTTAAGGGAGAGGTAAACGTTTCTTGTGAACCCACAGGGTCTTGATTCAAAATAATTCACACGCCCCAGGGGCACATCTTGGGGAGGCCCGTTCTGACCCTCTTCAGGAGGGATTTCCATTCCTGGTGATATGGTAACCGGTGCCTGCTCCAGCCTAAAACTACAAAAAGTGCTGCATAGAATTAAAAAAAAAATCTTTTTCAAGTATTTAAGCGCTGACAAGGCAGTAAGGAATGAAGAAATAAAAATCTAAGTGAAAACAGACTCCAGGAAGCCAGCAGGGCACCAGGGCCTCTGTGTTCCCTGAAGGCATTGGCCGAACTGTGCCAAAATAAACTTTGTTTTTGATGGTTTGTGGAGTGAAGGAGGCAGAGAAAAAGCTCAGGCTCCCTCTAGGAGGGGAGACAAGGGAGACACCTCTCCATCATGCTGGGACTCTAACGAGCCAGGGGGCTACATGTTTAAGCTAAAAGCCAGAGGAAATCCACCCCACCTCATGGGTCCGGAGGAAAGGTGGTGCTGAATGGAGCTGGGGAAGACAGGAAATAGGCTTAAGGAGCTCTAGCCACAGGCAGCCCACGCAGGAGTCTGCAGTCCACAGTCATTCACAGCGCTCTGGGTGTGTGTGTGCGTGTGTGTGTGTGCGCGCGCGCGCGGGCATGCAGGCGCGAGAACAGCCTGGACTGCTGCAAGTGCCCCTGTGAGCAGCACACCTGCCCCCTGTGCCTCAAAGACATCTGTAGGGGTTCGGAATGAGTATCCCCAGAATGCGCCTCCCTGGCATGTGGATTATTTGAGCTGAAGACAACCGAGGTTCAAAAGTCTCAGGAAGAGCCTCCACGTCCTTTTTAGTTGCCTAAAAGAATTTGGATAAAGGGCCTGGCCAGGAGGAGCATTATCAGCAGACCGATCTGCGAAGAATGTGGGCTAGGTTGGGAGAGGAGACTCAGTAGGGCTCGGAGACAGAGTCCTCTCTGTGTCCCATTCCCTCTTTCTGACCCAGCAAATATTTGTTTTTCCATCTCCATGTGTATTGTCTTTCTCGCCTTTGAAGTCCTAGAGCCTAACGCCTTGTTCTTAGTTCATAAGAGCATACACTAGTAAGTCCCACTTGCCTGACCACCTGTACAAAATTAAATTTTTTCTCCTGCTAATCTGTCTTATGTTAATTTGATTATTAGACCAGCCAAAGGGCCTAGAAGGGTAAAATAAAAAAATTTTTCCTCCCTGACACATCCTACAGATGTTCTTTCCAAACTCAAAGCAATCTGGAGATCAGGCGGGGAGGTGGGGGTTGGGGGTCCCATGCCTTCATCTTCTCACCTGTAAATGATGAAGGTGAGATGCTCCGAGATCTCTTCTGGCACAGGGGTCCTCCCTCTGGGGATACAAACTTACTCCAGGCTAGAGTGTCTTCCCACTTTGTATTCTGTGGTGCCTGTTCAGAGTGAGGTATAGGGGATGGGTGTGCTGGACTAGCCCATCCCTGTATCCTCCAACCACAGAAGGAGATGGGCTGGAGGCTGTCCCCAGTTCCCAGCTCTGGGGTAGGGCAGACGGGGGAATGAAGGTGGGTGGTGTCTGAGGCCCAGACGGGGCCTTTGATGTGTGCATGGATAGGTGGGTGGATGGGCCTGTAATAGGGGCTGCTAGGGAAGGAGGCAGGGGAGCCCCCAAGGGCACCCTCAGCTTGACCCACTTGGGCTCCCCTATAATTGCTTCCTTCCTTGGCAGACTACAAATAGGGGCATGCTGCCTATAGGCTCCTACATTGAAACGCCAACACCAGTGGTAAGTGCCAGCTGAGTCCTGCTCTGGATTGGGTGGGGGTCTGTCTTCTGGCCCAGGGTCTTGGATTGGGGCTGGCGGGATAACCAGAGCAGGGTCTTATGAGGTGAGGGAAGTCAGGTTTGGTGGACTCAGGGTTTCCCTTGTCCAGTGAAGGGCCGTTGGGATGTTTGGGTCAGGGGGTGTGCAGAGCTGAGGTCTGGCCTTGGGGTGGGGGCCTTCAGCTAAAAGCACTGGTGCTGCCCTCAGTTAGCTCCCTCCTCCTGCTTTCTTTCCTACCAATGGGTCGAGACAGGCCAGGCTGCGTGGGGAAGAGAGGATTCCCTCCAGTTTCCAGGCACCAAGCTTCTGGAAAAACAGTGGTGGCGCCAGGCAGGCTGGCAGAAGCCCAGAAGGGCAGCCGAGCACCTCTGGGGCTCCCTTTTCCCTGGGATGGTAGCCTTTTCCTCTCCTGGGAACACAGACACTCCAGTCCGGGGCTGTCTCAAAGATTTGGACGTTTGGGGGGTGCATAGCCCCATTACCCCCTTCTTCCTCCTCCCCCACAGCCCCACACATCATTTGCTGGCCATTTGCACTATAGGGCCCAGCAGAAGGGGAGTCATTGGGGGAGAGGCTTGGCTCTGGCTCTCTAGTGTTGCAAGACTCCCGTCCCCCGGGGCAACCAGGAGTGAGTCATTGGGCTCACATGAAAACAACACTTGCCTTCCTGGCTGCCTTATGGTTTAACCAGGCTGGAGGTGCACCCCAGAGGGCAGTGAAAGGGGCCAGTGGAATTGGGTGGGGGGAAATCCCAGGAAGGGCTTCCCTAAAAAAAAAATGTATATATCAGAGAAAGAAAGGGAGAGGGAGGGAGAAACATCAATGATGAGAGAATCATTGACTGGCTGCCTCCTGCATGCCCCACACTGGGGATCGAGCCCACCACCCGGGCATGTACTCTTCACCGGAATTGAACCTGGGCCCCTTCAGTCCACAGGCTGATGATGCTCTACCCACTGAGCCAAGCCAGCTAGGGCAGGGCTTCCCTTTTAAGAGAACAAGGTACCCCTATGCAGAGCCTTCTGTCTCAAGACCCCTATGAGCCAGGGGGTTGGCCTCAGATGGGGAAGATTAAAGATAGGTGATTAAAGATAGGTGAATACCTGAGCTGCTTCCTGTCTAGGCCTGCGAGTAAGATTGACCCCACTTTACAGATTTGGCACCTGAGATCCAAGCAGGTAAATGGCTCATCCAGGGTGAGAGGCGGAGAGGAGCCCAGAAGCATTGCCTTTTGGTGCAGCTCCCCTGAGTCAGGGGAGGAGGGATGGGGAGGCGATGGGCATCCCTCTCAGACTTGACCCTTCCTAAGGAGACCTGGCTTCTCCAAGGGCCGGACGACAGGGAGCATGGGCAAGGGTCCCTTTGAGCAAGTTTCTGCAGAAGCTCTGGGGTCTTGAAGGGGAGGAGGCTTCCAGGGCCAAGGGCTGTATGTCCTAGGGTGGTGCCAAGTGGGACTGAGTCCTTCCTGGGTGTCCAGGATGAGAACAGTTGAAGAGAATCAGGAAGTCCGTAGGGAGTTCCTGTGGGGTTTGCAGAGATGTTGGAGAAATGAGACCTCTGCTGGGGGCGCACAGTAGGTGGCACTGGTGTGGTCAGGAGGGCTGCTTAGAGAGGGAGGGCTTGTGGGGTGAGAAACCTGGCGGAGATTAAGACAGGTCTGGGAGCAGTCATGGGCAGGGGCCTGATGCGGTGGGGGCAAAACGTGGCGGGATCTCCCTTTTCCGCGTCCCACGTGGAAAGAGAGATGAACGAACCGGTCCTAAATGGAGGCAGCCAGGGATTGAAAAATAATAGGAATAAAGAAAACAAGACGCAGAAATAGATTCATGAAGCTGGGGCTGGGTGGGACGCCATCTTTCCTCTCTCGTGGAGAGGCAGCATGACGACGACCCTGAGCCACCCAGCAGGTTTATCTTATATCCCCAAAATCCAGGAAGTAACACCAAAATTTAGGATCAAAGGAGCTTATTTGCATTCTTAACTAGGCCCCAGCGTCACTGGATTTACATATCTAGACCCGTCCCTGCCGACACTGGGCTGCTATGAAGTCAGAACTGGTTAACATGTCCAGCCTCATTGGGGAAGCATGTTCCCAGGACGTGACTCGGCCTACGCCCTGAGTTCAGCTGATGAATAATTAAGGAAATGCCCAGGTGCTTCCCAGGTGGCCCTCTACAGTCATGGAAACGTGGAGGGCAGAGGTGCAGGGCGGTGACCTGGGCCTCTGCTTGTTCTGTGACAGTGAGGATGGCTAGGCCTCTGGAGCAGGCGGTGGCTGCGATCGTGTGCACCTTCCAGGAATATGCGGGGCGCTGTGGGGACAAGCACAAGCTCTGCCAGGCAGAGCTCAAGGAGCTGCTGCAGAAGGAGCTGCCCACCTGGATGCCGGTGAGCGCTTCGGGGAAGCACTGCTGGGACAAGCTCTGAGCATGGGACAGCAGGAGGGCGGGGAGGGGATGCTGGGGACGGGGTGCTAGGGAGGGAACTGACATGACAGGAATCTGTATCCTCGTCACACCTGCTGCTGGGAGGATGGAGTGAGCACTGTGAAGAATGCCTAACACACAGAGGCACTCAGTAGCAATAGCGGGTGCTCAGTAAATGACTGAGAAGGAGGATTTGGGAGGGGAACTGGGATGGTGAGTTATCAGGGCAGGTAGGCTGAGATTGGCTCTCAGAAGGGCTGTGGGCTGGAATGGGATCATCCAGGAGTTGGGGGAGGGAAGCAGTGTGTGTGTGAGATGTTTTGCCCTCTTCGACCTGCCCCCCTTCAACCCCACCCATTCCCCAACAGACGGAGTTGCGGGAGTGTGACTACAATAAATTCATGAGTCTTCTGGACACCAACAAGGATTGCGAGGTGGACTTTGTGGAGTACGTGCGTTCCCTTGCCTGCCTCTGCACCTACTGCCATGACTACTTCAAGGACTGTTCCCCGGAGCCCCCCTGCTCCCAGTAGCCTCTGCTCCATCTCTGCCCTGAGGTGGTCCTGGGCATGACACCCACGCACTCCTCCCCTCTCTCCTGCACCCTCTCCATCAGGAGATTCCTAGATTTGCCCCTGATATCTTAACCCGTTTTGCCCACGGTGGGGGGAGGGGTGGGCACATGAAGGGACCTGTTCCCAGGATCACAGCTGGTGATATGGAGAGCAGCCACCCGCGGCCTCCCTACAGAGGCCCCAGATGGGGGGAGGTGGGGATCTGCTTTGAGGCTGTCCAGGCCGGGCAGAGTGTGTGCATGAATGAAACCACAACAGGAACAGGCCTGCTGAACGCCTAATAAAGAACTGGTGTCATTTGGCTTGGTTTGGTTCTTCTAAGAGGACAGCGAGGGCCTTAGGGCAGAATCCATTGACGTCTTTGCTCCTCTCTGCCTTTTTCCATTGAACAGGAGGCGGAGGAGGGCAGTTTCAGACCCTGCAGAAACAAAATGGTCTCAGCCGTCCAGCAGGAGGGGGTGGGGATCTACACAAGGATGATGTTCAGGGGAGGCTGGGGTTGGGGGGTGTCTTTCTCTCCCTTGGGCTGTTGAAGAGAGAGAGAGGGGGCAGCCCGAAGTCCCAATGGATCTCAGTCCTCAGGACAGGATGTTCTGAGTGAGGGTGGAGCTGTGGGGGTGGGGCTGGTTTGTTCCCTGCCTGGGGCTGTGGGAGCCCAGAGCGCAGCACTACTAGGATTAGGGTGCCAGAGGTCCCATGAGGGTGTTGTCCAAGCCAGGGAGGGGTTCCTTGCATTGGAGGGGAAAAGGGAGACCTTGAGGCAGACCCCGTCCCTGAAGCCACAACCACCTGAGGGTCTTAACCCCCCACTTGTGACCCTCACTCAATCCCTGAATTCATACCTCACTCTGAGGGGCTAACCGTGATCCTTAACTGCATCTATTTGTCCATTTCACCTCTAATTTTCCACCCCATTCTTCATTCCTGATACCCACCCAACTCTAAACTCTCCTCCTGCGGTCCTCCCTGCCCCACCTGCTACTGGTGCCTTCAATCCATCCCTGAACTCCCAGGCCTGACTCCCACTCCCTATTCCATCAGTACCTCACCCAGGACCCTTCTCCAAGGAGAAGCTTGGGTGGTCCCAGCGCCTCCTTTGGGTGTTAGCCTGTCCCTTCTCCCAGACCTCTAGGTCCTGCCCTGGGTCTCACTCAGCATGGCAGAGAGTCCTTTGGGGAGGGGAGAAAGACAGAGTGAGCTGTCCCAAGCTCTGGGCCCAGGGTCCCCTCCATTAGTTCCTGGGCAGTCACCTTTTCAGGGCAATTTCCCAGCCATCACCCACCACACCTGCATCCCCTTTCCTAGCTGCTGGATGGGACCACTTGCTCCCTGTCCCCCATGCCCCAGGCATAGACAGACCCTTCCTCCAGCTCCCTAAAACTCAGGCTGTGTACATTGGGGGGGTACCCACCTCATTGGGGTCCCTTGCCTGTGCTCACTGGGGCTCTCCCATTGTCTATCTTTGGCTCCTCAGGGCAGGGAGTGGTATTTCCAGGCTGGGCTATTGGAGGGGGGCCCTGGCTCGCACCACATTGGCCCAGGCGGGCGGGCTGTCTCCCTCTCTCCCCCATCCTGCATGGGCAGGGCCTGGCCGGGGTATAAATAGGTCAGACCGCTGGGCTTTCCCCACTCTTCCTGTCTCCCCAACCTTCTCTCTTCAGTGCTTCCCCTCTCTTCAACTGGTGAGTTGTGGTTACCTGACTGGCATGCAAGGGGTGTCAGGCTGAGGCTCAGGGCAGGAACCAGGGAGGCTGGTGGGGGCCAGATGTGCTAAGTGGGTCCAGATGTGAGATTCCAATGTGGAGGCTCTGGGGTGGGATGCGTGTGTGCGCGCGCGCGCGCCTGTACATGGGCAAGAGACCGAAAACAAAGAGAAACGTGGCTGGGTTTAAGCTATAGTATGTTTTATTGCTGCAGTATGCTTGGTGTGCGTGTGACCTGTGGGTGTGTACATTGGCTTATGTTTGCTGGCTTGCACAAGCCTGTGTGTGCATGCTCTGGTGTGGGAAGCAAAGTGAAGGCAAAGGGCAACCGTGGGCTTTGGTCTGGCGGTGTCCCTGAGCCTCTGCCCAGCACCCAGCAGCCCAGCCCAAGGGAGCTGGGCCTCCGCTGCATCCCTGCCTCTGCCACTTCCCTCTGCCCCTCCCTATGCTAGACCGCTGGTGTTTTCCGCTACAGACTCCTGGGCAGGCCTCCAGCAGCCTCGCCCAACACGGGGAGGGAGAAGAATGAGCTGGGCGGGCTGCTGTGGGCTGAGCTGTGGGACTGAATGGACGCAGTGAGGCCCTGGGCGCTTGCTGCCTAAAGTTCAGAGTCTGCGCAGTGGGCCCTGCAAGTGATTGCTGCCCAAGCTCACATTTCCCGCTGTGCACACCCTCCCCGTGGTGGGAGCAGAATGTCACCCAGTGCTCCTTGAGTTGATGGGAGTGGGGCGGGGCATTCTAATCACATAGCTGGGGAAGGGTGGGGAAGATAAGGGTGCCTCTGTGACCCCCCCCTCCCCTAGATCTCGACCGCCACCATGACTTACCCCCTGGAAAAGGCCCTGGATGCGATGGTGTCCACCTTCCACAAGTACTCCGGCAAGGAGGGTGACAAGTACAAGCTCAACAAGTCTGAGCTAAAGGAGCTGCTGACCCGGGAGCTACCCAGCTTCTTGGGGGTGAGTGACTACTGCCTGGAAATGGTCCCCCTCTGGGGCGTTCCCCACAGGGGAGGGGTTAGGGCCTGGGAGGCTCCAGTCTTTCTGCAGAGCAGTGCTTCCCACACTGGCATCTGTCACCGGTTGGGGAAGCTTGCTCTGGCTGCCTGGGTTGGAAATAGAGTGAGCACTCACCATTCACATCCTGGCGCCCAGCAGAAAGGTGGCTGAGAACGAGCAGGTAGGTTATGGGCCAGATAATTGGCCAGGGGCTTTATACACAACTTAATGGAAGCGCGGCACCTAAAACGCTCAGAGAGGCTAAGGAACTTCCCCAGGTAGTCAGTGTGCAAAGCTGAGACCTATGGGCCAGGACGGCCCACCATCACTCCAGTAAAAAACAATTTTTGATCGCTTCTCGGCCTTTTGGCTAAGATCAAGTGTAGTATCTGTTCTTATCAGTTTAATACCTGATACCTCTATCTGAGGACAAAATATTAAATGGATTTTTGGAGCAGGGAGATGGAATAGGAGCTTGTTCCGTCCACTCCTCGCATCGACCCGATATTGCAGTAGTTCCGGGAAAGGTGCACCAAAAAAACCCAAGAAAAACAAACAAACAAACAAACAAACAAACAATTTTTGAGTTTCTATTAGGCTTTTAGATGTGAAGACACAGTTATGGAGACACTGACACACCTATTTCCCCTGATCAGGCACAGCTCCCATCAAACTTGATGCAGTTTATAGATTTCTTTCATCACCATTATCTAATTGGGTTCTTAAAAAGTCCTTAGGGGAAGATGGGTCCTCTTTTCCAGTTGCATCCTGGTGCTCAGATTTCCTCACCTGCTGGTAACCCAGTCCCCAGCCTAGCTGAGCCTTGAGGGTTGGAGTCCCAAAGCTGCGCCCCCCCAGGAGTGGTTGGGCCCTCCTAAGCCCCATCTGCAGGTGGAAACCTGGTCTAGTCATGGCTCTGTCCCCGGGACTGCTGGTGTCTACCGTAGCCTCTTCCCCCCGCAGAAAAAGACAGATGAAGCAGCATTGCAGAAGCTGATGAGCAATCTGGACAACAACAAGGACAACGAGGTGGACTTCCAGGAGTACTCTGTCTTCCTTGCCTGCATCGCCATGATGTGCAACGAGTTCTTCGAGGGCTTCCCCGATAAGCAACCCCGGAAGAAATGAGGCTCCTCAGATGTGTGTGTGTGTGGCGGGGGGCCCTGCCTGCTAGGGTCTTCCCTGTGGGCAGCGGGCACAAAGCCTCACCCTGGCTCCTCCAGACATGTGTAGGATGCTGAGCAAATTCAATAAAGATTATTGGAAACTATGAGGCTGATGTTCTGAAAGATGATGAGGGCATGGGGTAGGGGCTGAGGAATATGGGGGGACGTGGAGGGTGGGGAGCACTGGGAGTTGAGCTGCCGTTTTGTGGAGGGAAGACTAATGGAGGTGAGGGAGGGATGTGGTGTGACTGTGTGTGTGTGTGTGTGTGTGTGTGTGTGTGTGTGTGACAGAGTTGACTCTGATGGGACCAAAGGCAGATAAAGGGGCCCCCAGAGGCTTAGAATGTCTCAGCTGTGGGATCTTAGCTAGGGCACTCCCCCCTCCTGTCTCTCCAACAGTGTCTCTGTCAGGACCTCTAACTGAGGCTGGGTTGGGTTGAAGGTCACATCTGCTCCTGATTGGTGTCTGGAATGGAATCTGTGTGCTGGGGGGTGGGGAGTGAGGGGGTGTGGGGGGTTGGGGGGAGGGATGGGGGGCAGGGGGAGGTGGGAGAATGGGCTGAGGCATGGGGAGGCCAGTGGAAGAGGCTGGTGTGGGGTGTGGAGAAGGGCTGATTCCTGACAAACTTGCAGCCCAGGCCCTGTGCTGCCACCACCTTCCCGCGCATGGACTAAACCCTCAGGGATGGATGAGTCCTTCCTGGACATGGCCAGATTGGAGAGGCAATGTGGAGGCAATAAAGAAAATATTCTTTCCTAACCTCTGTCTCTGTCCCAAAGGCCCTGGGATGAGTGAGATCTGTTATTAGTTAGGAATCATGGTCCTTCAGAGAAGGACAAAGGACCTCAGAAGGGATGTGTGGAGGACAGTGGCTGGAGTGGGGGGAGTAAGGGAGGCAGGGGGAGGTGACCACAATGCTGAAGACAAAATTCCAGACATATGATCTGATAAATAAAATTGAGGCTTACAATATCAGGCGTGGTAAAGGCCGGTGGCTGCAGCCTCCAGTGGGTGGGACTGAGTTTAGCTTTCCAGGTCACACCTGGGTGGGATGGGGACCTTTAAGAAAGAGCTGAGTAGAGGGCAGGTCCAGAAGCAGGGAGGGTTTGGTCTCTTGATCTTTCAAGCTTTCCCCCTTTCTTCTCAGCACATTGTGTATTTCCTCTCAAGTTTCAGAAGAATGGGGTAGATGACTCAGATATTCCCTCCGAGTGTGACCATAGAGACTTTGGTAGAACTTTTGAGTCCACAAAAAAATTTGCCTCTTCCTCCTTCTCTCTCTGCCCTCTGCCCTGCCCAAGTCCGCCCATCATCCTGGGGGGGGGGGGGGGAGGGTGCCTGCCTTGGGAACCTCCTTCTGCTTCACTCTCCACTTCGGAAACTCCTGTTGCTAGGCAACCAGTCCCTACTGCCTGTCTAGCCCTGCCAGCTGGGGTGGCGGTGGAGTGGGGCCAGCAGGGAGGAGCCTGGCAAGTTAGGGTGGGGCTGCATCAGCCATAGGTGCTAAGCCCCTAACTTGGTTCTGTTCTCAGACTTGGACTGTTGATGGCAGAAAATTAAGGCAACTCTCCCTGACCCCCTACCCCATGCATTATTGCACCTGGAACCTGCTCCCCACAATTGAAACCTCTGCCTGATCACCAGGACCTACCCTTCCCTGGATCCCCTCCCCAATCCCTGATTCTCAGTCCTCTATTCCAAGAGTCTCTGACAATTCTTTCCCTATGAAGTTGAGTGAGGGTTAGAAGAAAACATTCATTTGAAAGCCCTTTAAAAACCTTAGTCTCCATAGTAGCTAACGACCTGGATCATGCCTTTGGCAAGAAACATCTTCCTCCACTAATTCCCTTATCCATATGCCCTTGGTGGGGGTGGGAAGGCCCAAGTGGACAGTGACCTGGGCTTGGGAGATACCCTGAGTTTAGCCCCCACCTCTTGGGTCTTCTTTCTAGGACAGCCTGGCTTCTCCTCTGCCCTGTTGACCCACTAGAATTCTGGGTTTTGGTTGGGAAAACAAAGTTTTTTGGGGCTGAAGATGTGCATGCCACAGTGTGCCCCGTCCCCTCTGTTTGGAAAAAGGAAGGTGAGATTGGCAGAGGGAATTTCTCCCAGGCCTGTCCCAGGAGGCTCTGACCTGGGTCTCCTCGTGTCCCTGGCCCCTTCTCATTGGCCCTGTCCCTCCCCTGATTTCCTGGGGACGGGAGAGAGGGAATAAAGGCAGAGAGCAGTGGGAGGGAGCCCGCTTCTGCTGTGTGGGTTCTCTGGATTGCTGCTCCTCGGTGAGTCCTTCCTTCTGATCTCCCTGGTCATCTACGTGGTGAGGCAGGCTGGGCAATGAGGCCAGAGAGTGACAAGCCGTGGTGACCTCCACCAAGGGAGGCCAGGCCCAGCGAGTGGGCATGTGTTCAGGGCAGTTGAACGGCAGCTTTCAACATTTCCTGAGAAGAGGCTCTGGGGGTGGAGGTGGGGATGGAACCAGGTAGGATGTTGCTGCCATGGCCCAGAGGCCCTTGTCTCCACTGCAGTCCTGGCTGACTCTCCTGGAGATGGGGAGAAGCTGAGGTTTTTGGGAAGTGGGAGGTGACCGACAAGAATTGCTGGGCAGTTTTTGGGCTGAAGGTGAGAGCCAGCAGCTACTTCCTGCTTGCTCTGTACTCTGCACAGATTCACCTGCAGCCTCCAAGTTCCTTGGGTGTTGCCTCTTTCCTCTTGAAAGGGGAAGTGGTTTTCAAGTCTGAGTCACAGGAACTCCGGCTGCCTCTTTCTTTGGGTGGATGCCACTGTGCGGATGGACGAGAGGGCCCCATCCAATGCAACCTCTGGATCTAGCTCTCTGAATGATCCTGGATATTTTATTTATTTATTTTTAAAATATATTTTTATTGGTTTCAGAGAGATAGGGAGAGGGAGAGATAGAAACATCAATGATGTGAGAGAATCATCGATAGGCTGCTTCCTGCACGCCCCACACTGGGGACCCAGCCCGCAACCCGGGCATGTGCCCGACCAGAATTGAACCATGACCTCCTGGTTCATAGGTTGATGCTTAGTAACTGAGCCACACCTGCTGGGCGATCCTGGAGATTTTAATAAGCCCATCCCCCTCACTGCCTTGTGGCCAGTCTGCATGTGCAGTCTCTGGGCCGGAGGTTGGAGACCAGCTGGACAAGTCCAATCACCTCTGTTCCATTTCCTGTTGAGGCCTGTCTCCCAGTTCCAGCCCTAGCCCCCTCCAACCCCTGGACTCTCACTGTCTGGTTCTCCATTCCCATAATGGGACACTTCCCAATATCAGGAGATTTAGGCACAGGCAAAGGAGGGGGACTGGGTGAGGATTATCTCTGAAAATGAATGCTCAAGCTGGATGGGGCAGGGAGAAAATCCTGGCCCCTTATCTGCTCCATCATCTCTCACCACTTCTTTTGGGGAGGTCATCTTGTCATCCCTCTGCCTCTAGAACCCCTTTCAACATCCCCCAAGCAGGTCAGTGTGCAGTCTCCTTTGGGGGCTGGTCAGTCTCCCCACTTTGGCTGTTCCAAGTGAGCTTTGGGTCTCACTAGAACCTGTCTTGACACATTTGGAACCACCTGTTGGTGGATTTTGGCCTCATCATGGATTCCAGTCTCTGGTCCTTGAGGGAGGGGTCTAGGAACTGGGCTACTGATAGGGGGCAGCAGAAGGTCTGGCTTGTGATCTGCCTCCTCTCTTCCGTCTCCAGAGTTGCACACCATCATGGAGACCCCTCTTGAGAAGGCCCTGACCACTATGGTCACCACTTTCCACAAATATTCAGGGAGAGAGGGCAGCAAACTGACCCTGAGTAGGCGGGAACTAAAGGAGCTGATCAAGAAGGAGCTGTGTCTTGGTGAGGTAGGTGGCTGTCCCCTTCCCTCCTCCCCAAAGTTCAAGTGCTCCCAGTGGCTACTATAGGAGGGGAGGGGGAAAAAGAGGAAGCACTGATATTACTATCAGGGGGTCCCACGGGAGGTGGGAGACCCACCCTGCCTCTACAGACCCAGAGTGAGGGGACACACGCCTAGGCTCAGGGTACTCTAGCCTCAGCCAGGAGCAGGATGGCCAAAAGGGACAGAGACCAAAGGCAGAGGGTGACATCCTGGGCCAACAGAACTCTAGACCTCTGTGCTGAGGGATGAGTCAGGCTTCCCTGGTAAGAAGGAAGTGAGGGTTTAGAGAACAAAATCAAGGAACCTTTGATGTTGAGGCCAGGCCCACAGAGCTGTGGCAGAGCCTATGTGGGGCATCATAAGGGATGGGGGGACCCAGGGGTCTAGGTGGGCTGTGCACAGCTCCAGGGCAGAGGCCCCACATGCAGAGCTCTCAGCTGGTGCTGACATAGGAACCAAAAGGATCATTCTCTTCGTTTGTGAGCACAGGGGTGGATCGAGACAGAACTGATTCTTACCAGACACAGATGGTGGAAGGGAGGTGACTGACGGAGGGGAAGGCCTATGGGGTAGTTATAATATTATTTGACAGTAAAAGGAATAAAAACCGAGGCTCAGGTACATTATATGACTTGTCTAGGAATACCCAGCTCGGGAGAGGCTGAGCTGGGATTCCAGGCCTGTGTGTCACTCTCCCCTTTTCCTTTAAAATCCAGCCTGGGTGCATCTCCTGTCACATCCTGAGCCCTGGTGGGCCTTCTCAGAGAGAAGCTCCCTGAGTGTGCCCCTACGGGCAGGGGCCTGAAGCAGATGTGGGTGTCACAGGCCTGCTCTCCGGCCTTCCTGCCAGTTTCTCTGCATCCTGGAGTTAACGAGGGCGGAGGGAGGGGCCCCAGGTCCAGTAGGGGCTCATTACAGGAGGACACAGGCCCTGGGGAGGGCCTGGCTATAACAGGAGCCCAGACTGGGGACAAGGATTGCGTCACAGAGAGGCTGTTTCCATCTCTGTATGTCCCAGTGTCCTGTCTCCCGTGGAGAAGCTGGGGCTGAGGGCAGAGGAGAGGGGAGGGCAGGATGTCTGTTTTCTCCCAGTGCCACTCGGAGGGCGCGGTTTCCGTTCTCTTGCTGGAGCTGGGCTGGGAGGGCAGGGGATCAGACAGAGATTATATGGGGCGCCAGGCACTCGTCTCCACACAGCTGTCCTGCACGTGGTCCTAGCAGGGGAAGGACACCGTGGCTTCTCAGCTCCAACACACAGCTGTCATGGAGAGATGCGTAGCCGGGTCCATCCTCAACTATCCCCTAGTCAGACTAGGATCGTGCTCAATGGCACACTGTCCCCAAGGGTTACTCTCGGGTGTTGTATAAAATCTAGATTATTCTTTGTTTGGACAGGGGAAAGTGGTGAGGGGAAGGGAGGCCGGCCTTGCCTTCCTGTTGTAATTTAAGTTCAGGATTCAGGTCCCCACACCCCTGCTTGGTGCCAGGCCCCTGCTGGGGGGAGACTGGGGGTTGAGTGTTGCTGACTCAGCTGGGGATCCTCCTGAGGCTGCCTTCCCAGGGGATGGGAGGCACCGTGCCATGGGGGGTGGGGGGGGGCAGGACCGAGAGGGGCGCTGACCTGTCCCTCTCCCTGGGCCCCCCAAGAAGATGCAGGAGAGCAGCATTGATGACCTGATGAAGAGCCTTGACAAAAACAGCGACCAGGAGATCGACTTTAAGGAGTACGCGGTGTTCCTGACCACACTGTGCATGGCCTATAATGACTTCTTCCTGGAGGACCGCAAATGAGCGGCTCAGCCCCCGCCCGGCCCCCGCAGCTCCTCTCACAGGCGCTCTGTCGCCCTGTGCCCCCTCTCCCTCCCCAGGCACCCGCGTCAGCTTTCCTGTCCAGCGGAGGAAATAAAGATTTTCCATTCCAGGTGCCCGCGGGCTGGTTTTGAATGTTTTGTCCCCGTGGCTGGGGGTGGGGTGGGGCAAGCAGAGCTTCTCCTTGAGTGAGCTGAGAGCCTCCGGGGTTAGGGTCCCGGGCTCCCACTCCACGCCCTGGCCTTCTTCACCGTGGATGTGACGTAGCTTACATCAGGGCTTAGCTGTGCCCTTCCGGAAAGTGGGCAGGTGGGGCCAGGCTTTTGCTTGCCTTCCACCCGATGCCGCTAAGAGGCAGAGAAAGCGAAGGGGGGAAAGTGCTCTGGGAGTGAGGCCCCGGGGTGGCTGGGGTGTGGTTCCCGAGGGCAGTGCCGGACTAGCCAGTCTGACTTGTCACCAGCTCACGGGAGGCCACCCTGATAACACTGATACGAAGGGCAAACTGGGCAGCACCCTTCTCTCTCCTCCATTTCCCCCCCGCTGTGGCAGCAAGCCCCGCCTCAATCATCGCCTTTCAGCGGAGGGTAAATCTCTAATGATGCTCCCAGCTGGGCTCATGACCCTGAGACTCCAGTGGAATTCCAGGTAGACGGGGAAGGGAGTTGGGTGGTGGTAGGAATTTATTTTTGGGGGCAGATAGGTGTTGTAGAAGTCCTTTAAATTACATCCCATAGACCACTGGCTACTCCCCCCACCCCACCCCCTCCCTTTCATCTAGGTTTGAGCCCGAACACCCTCTGGGGGCACCCTTTCCCACCCTCTTTCCCCTACACATGTACGCACACACTACTCTGGCTGTTCACCTCCTTCCCCTGTGTTACACGGCAGGAAACTGAGCAGGGGTCTCCACTGGATCCCCCATCTTCCTGCTAGCCGCCCCCACTCAGAACAGCCCTAGGATAGGAGGCATGAAAAGTTGAGTGGGCCGGGTGGGTGTTGTGCCAACTGTGGGGTGGGGTGTGGCATGTGCCTGGCCAGCCAGCTACTCAGTGCCTCCCCTCCACCGCTCCCTTCGGCTTGGCTGTGGCTACAAGGTGAGTTCCGGCCAGGTCAGCGGTCCCCCCGTGGCCCCGGGGTCCACTGTGTGGGCTCCAGAGGGGGCAGGTCAGTGCAGATGTCTGGAGCGTGGCCTGGCCCTGGGCTAAGGCTTCCGGTGGGGCGGCTCCGAGGTAAGCTCTGTGGGGTGAGAAGGGCGGGCCCTGGGCGTGTCAGCCGCAGTGTGTGGCCCTGTGAGGCTGTGCAGCCTCCACTCCCCACCCCCTACTTCTTTTGGAACCCCTAATGGGCAGTGTTCAGCTGTGGCCCCATTTGCTCCTTAGAATCATTGAACCTCCCCTCCTCTTTAGCTTTGGTCCCCCTCGGGTCACTGATCTCTTGGCCCTCCCTCCCCTTCAAGCCCTGGATTGTCCTCAAATGTCACCTGTGTGTGCCCGAGGCTGGGTGGCTCCAGTTGGGTAGTCAAGGGAGTGGAGGGTGGTGGGGACAGAGCTCTTGGGGTGTGTGGGTGAGTTAGAAGGCCCCGCTGCTCATGGCACGGACCAGCACCTCTGCTCCAACTATGAGTCCAGCCCTCAGCCATGGCCGCCTCCTTGGATCAGGCCACTCGTGTCCATCTTCCACAAGTCCTCTGGCAGAGAGGGCGACAAGGACTCCCTGAGCAAGAGGGAGCGGAAAGGTTTGATCCAGAACAAGCTGTTCATTGGTGAGGTGAATGAGTGGCCTCCCAGGCCTCCTCTTCCTACCTCTTGCCCTTCAGGAGGATTAGGAGTGGGGAGATGCCACGTCATCTGACTCTCATTTATCCACATTCTGGGGCCCTTGTTCACAAGCCTTACTGAGCTCATCCGTCTACTCCCCTGAGGGGGTGGGGGATACGCTCAGTCTGGCGTTCACTCTTCCTGAGTGAGGGCCAGGAGCAGAGGAGAGGTAAAGCCAAGTGAACCCAAGGTGGACTCATATCTTTGAAGACAAGTAAGCACCCCACCCCTCCCCGCCCCGTGAGCCACTCTATGAGCCAGGGCTGCCTAGGAGGGGTAGGGAGAGAGCCCAGGTTCTCATACCACAGAGTCTGGATTCCTCATTCTAACATGTTAGAAGCTGCAGAACCCTGACATTGGAACGCTGATGGCCGACCTGGACCAGAACAAGGACCAGGTGGTGAACTTCCAGGAATATGTCACTTTCCTGGGGCCTTGGCTATGCTCTACCATGAGGTTCTCGGTGGTTAAAAATAAATCGGGCCCGGCTGGTGTGGCTCAGTGGTTGAGCATTGACCTATGAACCAGGAGGTCATGGTTGGATTCCCGGTGGGGCATATGCCTGGGTTTTGGGCTCGATCCCTAGTGTGGGGCATGCAGGAGGCAACCAACCAATCAACCAATGATTCTCTCATCTTTGATGTTTCTATGTCTCGTTCCCTCCCCCTTCCTCTCTGAAATCAATAAAAATATATTAAAAATAAATAAATGGGGCAAGCGGAAGTACCTTCGTGTGTGTGTGTGTGTGTGTGTGTGTGTGTGTGTGTGTGAAATCTACTCCTGTGTCCTGGCTTCCCAATGATTTCTCTTTCCTCCTCTGCTTGGTGCTGTAACAGCTGGCTAAGGGTTTGTCCAGTCACTTCTGGGAGTGACTCAGTGACTCACCAGCCAGGGGACTTGGTGGGAAGGTCCATAAGATCGACCCAACTCTGCAAGGCTGCTGCTGGCTCATAAGGGGCCTTTATGTGAATTAGAAACGATGCCTGCTCTGGACGAAGCCATCTCCCCCCCCGACAACCCTCCCCAGCGTAAAGCAATATTTAATATTTTTTACAAGGTGGAATTTGTGACAAGTTCAAAAGGAAAACTTGCTTTGTTTTTATGCAGCTGTGCTCAGAAGCCTCCCAGCTTTCCTCCTCTTAAGGAAGGGCTCAAGTGGTCCCCAGTAGAGAGCGTTCTGGCATGTGCTTGGGAATGCAAATGGCGCTTGAGCCAGGCTGTGATGGGTCCAGAGTGGGGCAGGGATAGTCCTAGCAGGGTTCCTAGAGACGTGTTTTGCTCTGGGTGTGGTGAAATGGGAAGAGCCAGGAGGGCCCTGGGCTGGGGCAAGTCCAAGTCCACTTTCTCACCACAGTGAAGCGGGGGGTCGAGGGGGTACATCTGGCCTGGCCCAGAAGTGTTCTGTCTGAGACCACTGAGGAGGGCTAAATTCACTGCAGCTGCCCAGGCCCTGGTCTAAGGTGGGAGGCAGGCGTTAGGAGTCTGTCCCTGCATTCAGAGACAGGGTTCTGTGAGTTGGGGTGGTCTGAGGAGCTGGCAGCTGCACCAACACATGAATCATGGAGTACTCCCACCCCATGGTGGTCGGGGTGGGGGTCCCTAGGGTTGGGCAAACTACAGCTTCAAGCCTTTCTGTCAATATTGAGCCCCGCCCATCCCTGCAGCCTCAGCAAAAGGAACCACCCAGTTATTCCCTGGAGCCAAGACTCTCAGCCCCAGCAGGCAGGATGACTAATTGTTTGAGTCCATTGTTTGCCCCAGTGTGTTCAGGCAGGGGGTGGAGGTGGGGGGCAGAGGGGTAAACTGTGTCGTAGGGCAGTGGAGCGTTTGTCCCAGTTCTGTCCCCTCCAGGCCCCTCTTACTCACCTCCCCACTTTCCTGGGGGCCCAACTTCGTGAAAGTGGGTCTTTCTCCTCCATGGGGTGGGGGTGAGTGGACAGTCCTGAGAAGGCTGGGAGCATCACCGTTTGGAGTCCCTCCCTCTCTAGTTGTCTCTGCCCCCAGAGAGTAGAAACTTGCAGGGTTGGACAACAGGAAGGGACCCTGGGCCTGAGCGCCTGGTCTGCCCAGCCACGGCCACGCCTTGGCTCTATTCAACCGCCTTTGGAAAAGTACCTCCTGGCCCGCAGTGGCCGGTTATTTGGGGCGTGGAGCGAGCGCCCTCGTGTGGGCAGAAAGCAGGACACTGTGGGGAGAGTTGGGGTCAGTTTTCTTGAACCCCTGGGGAGAGGCCCATGCTGGTGGCACCACAACCCTGGCCATGAGGGAGACTTTCCTGTGACGAGGAGGACAGGGCTTGGGCGCCCAGGAAATGTCAGCAGGGGGTTCTTTTGGCTTCCAGCAACCAACCCCCAAATAAAGCAACTCAACTGCATCTAAGACACCCCTCCGATGAACAAGTCCACGAAGGAAGGCGGTTTGCAAAGACAAATAAAATCTGCATCCTGTCCCTCCCCATCCTGCTTTCAGAGCCAAGAAGACCTTTGTACAAAGAGGGAGGAGGGGTAGTTTCTGTGGGCAAGGACCCACAGCTGAGGGGAGGGCTCAGGGAAGGCGTCACCGCTTCATTTCCACAGATCGGGCAGGTGAGCCAGCCAAGAGGTTGAGGAGGATCAACAAACGTGCACAGCCCCCGCTGCTATAGAACCAGGCACATCCATGGTAGTGAGGGGGGACAGGAGCATGAATTTAAACAATAAAACAACCCCCGAACAAAGAGCAAATCTTTTGTTGGCTTTGAGGTTATGATATTTAAGGCTATTTTGGAGGGGGTGTGGATGGGTGAGAGGAAGCAACATTTAAAAAAATATATTTTTTTATTGATTTAAGAGAGGAAGGGAGAGGGAGAGATGGAAACATAAATGATGACAGAAAATCATCGATACCTCAGATACCTCTGCTACAGGGCATGTGCCCTGGCTGGGAATTGAACTGTGACTTCCTGGTTCACAGGTTGACTCTCAAACACTGAGCCACAATGGCCAGGCAAGAGGAAGCAATATTTACAATGGAATCTGGTGAGTGCCGCTGTCAGAGCGTGGGAGTGGGTGCGGAGAGGAGCATAGACTGGCCAATTTTATTGCATTTGCCTCCAGGCATTGTGAAGTGGTCAGTGGATGTTTTGAGCTGTGGAGCAGAATCCGGGCTTAGAGGACAGGAAAGGGTTCAGTTGAGCTGGGGCATCACCCCCTGAGGTTGGTCCAGGGAGTCCAGCTCGCCAGCTGGTGGCACCGTGGGAATTGCTGTTCCCTCTAGCTGCGGCTGCGTGTTCCCTTGCTGTGCATAACCGACAACCATCCTATCTATAACCTAGTCATCTTGGCAGCTGAAGCAGCTGCACCACAGCTCATTTCTGTAAACTGGGGTGGGCCTCAGTAAGAGCGGGAAGTTGATTGGTTATTTTGCAAAAACACCTGGTCTTTCCCAAGCAGGAGGTAATATAACCCCAGGGAACAAAGCCTCTCTCTCTCTCTCTCTCTCTCTCTCTCTCTCTCTCTCTCTCTCTCAGGCCTGCGGCAAACCGCATAGGCAACAAAGGACTAAGATTTAATACGTCCAGAAACAGAATCTCTGGACACTGGCCTTTGTCTTGGCCTCACTGAAGACAAGACTGGATTTTTTTCCATGTCAGGATGGATGGGATGGGAAATTGGAAACCCAGGCGCAGCATTCTACTTCCACCTGAGTAAATCTCGCCACACCACTGTCTCTTGTGCGTGGGTCCGTGAAATGCTTTTCTCACCATCCCATGAAGGTACACCAGCAGCAATGGTGCCATTTATTTTTTATCTTATTTTTTAAAAGAACAGTTTATTGATTTTTAAAGAGAGAGGAGAGGAAGGGAGGGAGGAAAGGAGAAGAGAGAAACATTGATGTAGGAGCATAACATCCGTGGGCTGCCTCCTGCATGCTCCCTACAGGGGATCGAGCCCACAATCCTGGCAGCGAACTAACAACGTTCTGTGCACGGGACAACGCCCAACCAACTGAGTCACACCGGCCAGGACAATGCCACCCTTTATAAACATAGTTCCCCACAAAGTGGAACATAAGGAATGTTTTTATTGCATTATTTAAAAATGGATCATGATAAATATTTCTCTCATTTTATTTTTCCTCTTTTTAGCAACAGATCATGAAAATTCCAGCCCTAGCCAAGTACTCTGTTGGTTAGAGCATTGCCCAATACACGAAGGTTGCAGATTTGATCCCTGGTCAGGGCACATACAAGAATCAACGAATGGCCCTGGCTGGGAGCTCAGTGGTTAGAGTGTCGGCTTGCAGACCGAAGGGTCGCGGGTTTGATTCCCAGTTAAGGGCACATACCTTGGTTGCAGGTTTCCCAGCCCCTGTTGGGGCACATGAGGGTGGCAACCAGTAGATGTATCTCTCTCTGTAGATGATTCTCTCTCTCTCTCTCTCCCTCTCTCTCTCCCCCTACCTTGCCTCCCTTCCTTCCACTAGCTCTAGAAATCAATGGAAAAATATCCTCGGGTGAGGATTAAAAAAAAAAAAAATCAATGAATGAATGCATAAGTAAGTGGAACAACAAATCTCTCTCTAAAAATCAATAAATAAAAAGAAAAACAAAAGAAAAAATAAAATCCCTTCAAGCTAACTGGTAGAGAACTAATTTTTTTAATGGCTGTATATTATTCCACAGCATGTAAGCACCACAATTTATCTGACCATTTCCTATATCCCTAATCGTGGCATTTCCTACTCCCATTTTTTTTTTCCACTACAAGCAATAATAATATTGCTGAATAAATATCTTTGTATACACATTCTTTTTTTTTTTCAAATTATAAGAGAAAGTTTACATAGAAAGTTACAAAGGTGGTAGAAGTGAAACAGCTGGGCTGTGTAGGCTCAGAAAACAAGTTACAGAGGCAGAAGAAGGACCCGTGGAGCTCAGGACGGAGAAGGGCAAATGTAAGGGGTCTTGGGAGAAGAAGAGAGAGAGGGGGAAGGCGCGGCGTGCTCCTGAGAGAGAGGGCACACTGTACTAGTTGTACCGGTTAATAATGCAGATACTGGTTAAAAATGCGGATTGACCCTTTACCGGTTAAAAATGCGGATTTTGTAATCAAAGAAAACACGATAATTTCAAAAGAAACATCAAAAGTAATGTCCATCGCTAGCTACACATTTCCCCCATCTTTCAGGTAATTTGTGGATACTGTGCCAATAGAACTTTTCTTGTTTTGAGGCAGACCATTCAGAGACACAATTCTTCTTCATTTTCCACTTCTTCGTACGTTTTGAAGTGCTGCTCACAAAGTGCGTGTGCCATCGATCGGAACAAGTGGTCATCTGAAGGAGCAATACAACAAAATAGCATACATGTCAAATCACATATATATCAACATATGTGCAACTCCATCTAGTGAAAAAATCCGCATTATTAACCAGTACACCTAAGTATACACATTCTTAAGGACTGATGCTTTTATTTCATTAGTACAGAATCCCAGGAGTGAAACTGCTTAATTGAAGGACATATACATATTTAATTTAAATAGCTATTGCTATATTACTTTCCACCAAGGCATTAACAATTCACACTTCCCATTAGCAGGGAAGGAGAGCAGCCTTTCCCGGCAGGGACAGCCTTAGGCAGGTCCACTCTAGAAACTTTCAGCCAGTTTGATAGGATCTAGTGGATTTTGAACTATAAAAGCTCTAGTGAAGCCCCACAGGTGGTTTAGAGATTTTCCCATAGTGGGGTGCTGGCTCAATGGGGGAGTCTGCTGGCCCTGTACCCCATTTCAGCCAGAGCTCCACATTTTTCATATATCAGCTTTATTTTAAGAAATGGTTCTAAAGGAATGTTTGAAAGCCCTGTCTCTGAGCTGTGTGTGTGGGGCGGGTATTGAAGATTTTGATTAGGGTGGTGACTTGGTGAAAGCCTGGAGCTTGGCAAGGGGGACTTGGAGAGGGGACAGGCCGCCCACCAGGAAGCTGGTGGACCATGCTGGAGGGAGGGGGGGAGGCAGGGTAGTGAAGAGATGACCTGGACTGCAGTGTGGTGTCAGGGAGAGGGCAGACACGTGTGCAAAGATGAACATACAGGATTCAATGGGTGTGAGGGAGACAGCGTGGAGGGTAGAGAGTCTAGGGTGCCCCAGGTTGGCAGTGGCTGTGATGGCACGCCTGGAGATAGCACCTCCGTCCTCCTGGCATCTTGAGACTTACCTAGGAAGCTAGTCCTGGGGGTGAGCAGGGACACACACAGAGAAGTCTAAGAGAAGCTGGGGGAGGGGCGGAAGGGTAGGGAGGGCCCTTTGCCCTGCTCCTCAGGAAGACCAGAGTCCGCATTACCCGGCCCGCCTCCTGCCTGCAGGCTCAGTTTAGGGTTTTCAGGTGGGGAAAGTCCCAGGGCAGTTGGGGATGCTCCTTCAGTGGACGTCTCTTCTCTTCCTCTCACAATTCTTTGAGCCTCCTAACTTTAAAAAAGAAATAAATTTATTGATTGATTTTAGAGAGAGAGAAATGGGGTGGGGTTGGGGGAGAGAAACATTGATGTGAGAGAGACCCATTGATTGGTTACTTCCTGCATGCATCTCGGCTGGGGCCTGGGATCGAACCTGCAACCCAGGAAAATGCCCTTGACCAGGGATCAAACCCATAACCTTTCACTGCGCAGGCCGATGCTCTAACCATTAGCAACCAGGGCCCACAACTGGACTCTTAATGTTAGCACCATCCAGCTCTGGTTGTGGTGTTCTTGTGGAAGAGGCCAGAATAAACAGAGCAGAAGTAATTATTTACAACACAAAGAAAGGAAACACTCCTGAGCTGAAAAAGATACAAGAATGTGTAGAAAAGGGGCTTACTGCAATCCAGGCAAAATTTAGAAAAACGAAGATATGCCTAGACAGGCTCTTGCAAAAGTAAGGAGAAAAATGTTATCTATAAAAGAACAATTCAAGCCTGGCCAGTGTGGCTCAGTGGTTGGTTGAACATTGACCTATGAACCAGGAGGTCACGGTTTTGCGCTCAATCCCCAGTGGGGGGTGGGGTGTGCAGGAGACTTGGACCTTTCCCTACTTGCCTCTCAGAACCTAACCACCCAAACGGTTTTGAAGTTTTTGGATCCTCTGAGCTGGATTTGGGGTGTGGGCTCAGGCTGAGGACCCTCAAAAATCCCCGGTATCTGTGTCTAAACTTGGCCTGTGTGGTTGGTCCATGATGTTGTCTGAGGAGCCCAGAGGATATATGAGGAGGTGAAGAAATGGGGTTGGGATGAAGCACAGGTTATTGGGGTAACAAAGGCCCTGCATCCTGGGGAGAGGTGAGGTCAGTGCCTGCTCTCATGGGAGGAGGGGCGGGGAAGCCATACGGCAATGAGAAGGAAGTTTACCTGCTCCGCACTTTATTTTATTTTATTTTTTAAAAATTAATTTCTTTATTGATTAAGGTATCACATATTTGTCCTCATCCCCCCATTCCCATCCTGCTCCGCACTTTAATAATGGGATTAACCTCTGGGAAAATTCAGCACACCTTGGGAGTGGATCCTCTTTGTCTCAGCAAAGTTCAGAGCAGACGTGACCCCAGACTGTCCCTGGGACCAGCCTGTCCTCCCAGCTGGGAGCTCTCCTACTATGTTCGCCCTCCCTTTGTTGCTGGACAGTTAACCTGCTCCACTAACCCCTTACTGGCCTTAGGAACCCACGAGAAGGAGAAGCTGTGGCCTTAACCTCAGAGTGACCGCGGGAAGCTCCCAGTTCAAGGGGGGAGGAGCCAGTCCTGCTCTGAGAGGGAGACAGCCCCTGCCCCACTGGAGTTGTTGGTCGAATGGTAAGATAGGGCTTCTCTCTGGGTGGGCCAGAGTGAGCCCAACATGGATCCCCCCTTGCCCTTCCCTTGGAAAAGCAGGCAGGACCCAAGGAGCTGGCTGCAAAGCAGTCCAGGGCCATTTCCACGATAGGCCAGGAGGGGGCAGCACATTCCTTTCCTAGGAGAGAGGGCAGGTGGAGGAGGGAGGGAATAAGGGGGAAGCTGGTTCAGATTTAGGAGGCTCTCAGAAAGAGGGTGGAGAATGGTTTGGAGGGAGCTAGTGGATGCAAAGGTGAGGGGAGCTAGCAAGGCTCCCCACCATTCTGCTACACATCTGGGACTGAAAGGGGGGAGTTGTGTAGTTTCCTGGGCTTGCCCACCAGAAACGTTTAGCTTCTGTTTTACTAGGTTCTGAGTGGGGGAAGTTGACTTTTCCTCCATCTCCTCCCCACTCCTAGTAACACCTGGTTTTGACGAGGAGCATACTCTTCCAGTGCATTCTGTCTTTTCTCTGATCTCAGGAGAGTCTGCTGGCTTTCTTTCTTGACTGATGAGAGTCTTCCCTGAGACTCTCCCTTCCAAATATTTAGCAACATCATGTGCATTGCCTGTTTTCACTTGTGTTTTGTTTTGGATGAAATGGAGGGAAATATTGAGTTTTGCATGTGACTCCTGGTATAGGACAGATATTTCATGCATGAAAACAGCCCCCAGAGGCAGAGATGAGCAAGAGAATGTTAAGTCTCCCAAAAGTTGTAGGCGTCTTGGGGAGAGCTTTGGACATCCGTGGATGGAATCTGCACGGGGGGACGGGGGGGGGGGCAGGTGCAGTTGCAACGGACATGAAGACCCCTGTTGACATGTAGTTAACAAATGCAATTTATAAATGTTAATGTACAGATTCTGGTTGAGAAAAAAAACACAAAAACTTAAAATATTTTGGAGGTAGGTGCTGGATAGGTTTGAAATGGCTGGGGATGGTGTTTGTGGTATTATGGATGGATGATTCTCTAACACAGTGATTTTCAACCTTCTTCATCTCATGGCACACTTAAAATAATTGCTAAAAGTCTGCAGCACACAAAAAATGTATTACATTTTTTGCTGATCTGACAAAAAAAAAAAAGGTATAATTTTGATTCATACCAGATGGCTATTGTTATGTTGGCTGTTGTCATTTTTTGTTTGACAATCTAAGGGAAAAGAGGTCAGTGCCCCTGACTAAAGAGTCAGGTATTGCACGTTTCAAAAATTCTTGGGGCACACCGGTTGAAAATCGCTGCTCTAATACCTGTGAACAGCGAATACTAGAAGCTACCCCTGGTTTGTTAAACGCACTAGTCATTATTTATGGGATGTGCTTCTTTAGATGATGGCAGATTGGCTCTGCATTGGGAACGTCCTGGAGAACATGCTGTTCACAAATAAAATTGTTGTGGCCCTGTCCTTTGAGTCAGAATTGAAACAGGCAGAGACTTGCTCTTGCACGCTGGAGAATCTGCGAGCAGGTGGTCTTTATGGCCTCTGTCCTCTGGGGCCATGACTCAGGGAGTAGGTTCCTGGTTTTTATGACAGGCAATAAATATTCGTGGCAGGTCAACGATGATGAGTGTAATTACAGACTGAACAATGTGGGAGGAAGTGAAATCTCAAGCTGTGGTGGAAGAGGTCAAGGGGGGTTGCTGTGGTGAGGGAGGCCTTGCAGAGCAAGTGGGGCTTGACCTGAGCTTTAGAAGGTGGAGGTCCTGGGTGGGCGAAAGAGGGAGGGAGGCATCCCCTCGGGGGCACAGTCTGCAGGAGGGCGTAGGGTGGGACTGTGAGACCTGTCACACCAGAGCAGCGTGAGCTGGAGTGGACTGTGTGTGCAAGGCCTTGTGTGCAAGGGCAGGAGGGGTTTAGAATTGATAAGATCGGAAGCGGCGACCTACTAAGCAGGAAGTTACAGAAGGAAGAGGTCACATTGAGAAGACAGTAGACATATATTTGTATTGTTTAGAAGAGAGTAGGAATATGACGCCAAGCTGCATCAGTGGAAAAAGCCAAACTGGATAACGTGGGCACCGTTTCTCCTGACCTTATCGCCGCAGACCTCCCTTTGGGATCTGGTGATCTGATTCAAGGCTCAGGTTTCCACGTGTTTGCTCAGTCTCTTCTTCCGTTAGTGATCTAAGCAGGAGGCAGGCGTGCAGCCCACGTGAGCCCCTTCACCGGAGAGTGGTTGGGCCTTGTGGATGATGTCTGGTTTCTGGGCTGCTGCACGGACGGCAGCTGGGAAGGAGCACTCTGTAGCAATTAGGATGCTTTTGGTTGCAAAAACACAGACTAACCCATTTAAAGTTATAAATAGAAGCTTATTATCTCATATAACAATGTCAGAGGTTCTTGCTTTGGTTAATTCTGCTGCTCAACCATGCCAGTTACTCTGCAATTCTTTCCGCTCCCCTCAAGAAAGGCGCTCCAGCGGCAAGGAGCATGGCTCCTCCAATGACAGCAGCTAAAGGAGAAGGAAGGGCAGGGGACATGGTCTTCCAACATCCTTTTCTTACCAAAGCAGGAAACCTGTCTCATAACCTCTCCAGAAGGCTCTCCTTCAGGTCACTGGCCAGCCCTGGTTCCGCTGGCCCCTTCTAGATGCCAAGGAAGCTTTGGAATGTTTTTGGCATTTCAGCTTTTGTCATGGAAGTGGGGGAGGGGACTGGTGGCCACTGAGGAAGACTGCTGCCACCCCAAGGAGGAAGGGGCCGCGGAGTTGGCACAGAGGAGAGGAAGAAAAGCAAATTCTTGGGGCTTGTAGGAGGAAGAGGAGGAGAGCTCCTGGGGTTAAAATTGGCCTATAAGTTGGGTCCCAGAGCAGAACCGAGGGTTGTGTGTTGGGTGTGAGGAAGGCCCCACCTGATTCCCCCACACGGCACCCCGTTCTGGGGTTTACTTAAATCTGAGATCAAAGCCACCTCAGTCTCTCTTTTTCCTCTTGCCAGTTTCAACCTCAAGGAGCCACCTTGAACCCACAGGGTGGAGGCTGGTTTGTATCATTGTATCCTCCTCTGCGGGGAACCCCCTCCACCCCCCACAGGCCAGACACTCCTGGACATGGGTGGAAATGGGGAACCGGGACCAGAACCCCTCTCTCTTTAATGAATTTTCAGATTCAAACATCTTGCCTTTAGCAGCTGGAGGAGAGCAGGGCAGGTGGAGCAAATAGCAGAGCTGATCAGAGGGGGAAGAAACAGCCCCGCCCTCGGGCGGTTCCCATCTTTGAGAGGACCTGGGGACCCAATGCTCTGATAAGGCCTGTGCTGGAGAGCCTTTGGGGGGAGGGGGGGAATATAAACTGGATGGGGTGCTAGATGGAGGGAGGGGATCAGGTGTACTCAGCAGGGAAAAGGCCTAACAGGAGGATTCAAGGAATGGACCCAAAAGGTGAGGGTTTAGGAGCAAAATAGCAAGTCTCCTAAAGTCAGCCCATTTTGCCACCCCAGGAGTTCCCAGAGCCCCTGGGGGGGCAGTGGGCTGAGTGGGGACCTTACCCTCCTTGGGCACCTGGAACGCCGCCCTGGGCAGGGGTGTACCCCAGGGCCTGGACTGAGCACAGAGTTGGATGGAGGTGAGGTGACTCACCTTGGGCTTAAGATGGGGTCTTTTAAACATGCGTGGGGGTGAGGGTGTGTTTTCCTCCAGAGCCCAACCTCCATACACTGGGATCTCCCACCCTACAGCCTCACCTCAGGGACCCCCTATCCAATCTTGTCTGTCAGAAAATTCCCTGCTTGTCCACTCAGTGGTCAGCAAGTTGTGTAAGTATTGCCTCTCTCAGGAATAAATAGAGCCCCCCACACTCCAAAAAAGGCATGGGTGTCGGGGTTAGGGTTCAGGACTCTGTTAAGACTTGGTTTTGCGCCTCATCAGCAGTGTAGCCTTGGGCGAGTCGATCTCTCCCAGCCTGGGTCTCACCACCTGTAAACCAGCAGCATGTCCTGGGCTGTGGGGAGACGGACTCCAGCTGGAGCCACAACTCAAGCTCTGTGTGACTTCAGAGAGATCAACCTCTTTCAATCTTTGGTTTCCTCACCCAGAAATGGGCACTGGGTACTTAGATAGTTAAAGCAGAGCCTGGCACCTAGTTGGCACTCTGGGACTGTTCACTCCCCCTTCTTGCTGAGTTTTGTCCTGAGTGTTTAGTCATTGTCCACATGCTATTGCCCTAACTTCTGACAGGTGCAGGGTTAACAGCAGGAGCAGCAGTGAAAAACCAAAACAAAATGAGTCACATCTCATTCAGTCATTAAGAGGGATTAACATTGGACTGTGGGGCTGGCTCAGAAACAGAACCAAATCGTCCTATTGTCCTGAGACTAAATGGGATCAAGAGGGCTTATAATCTATGAAGGGCTACCAGGACTGACGTAAGAATTAATCTCCAGGAAGGAAGGAAGCCTATCTGGTGGTGTTTCAGACGCCTCGGCAGTGTTTGATCTGCTTCTCTGCCTGGCTGAGATGCAGGAGGAAAGTCGAGTGGGTGAGAAATGGGGGAACAGTCTCGGTCCCTCTTTATCAGTTCTGCACCTCCTCACGTCTGGATCCAGAAGGAAAAGGACAGCTCAGCTTTTAGGATCAAGGGAGAACTTTAATGAATTTCAAGATTGGATTTTAGAGCCCTCAGGTTTTGCAGCTTCACTCTACTGGTTGAATGTCCCCTTTCATGCCCTTGAACTCTGATTATACTTACCCTCTTGCCACCTCCTCCAACTGCCACTAGCACTGCCACCCACTGCCACTTCTGCTACTGTAGAGTCATGACTCACAAAGAAGGTAGCATGAGATATAAAAACAAGCATATTTAAAATAGGTACGAAACTCTAGCAATTAAGAACATCGACTCTAGAGCTAGACTGTCTGAGTTCAAATACAGGCTCTGCTTTTACTACCTATGTGACCTTGGGCAAATTACTTAACCCCAGTGTGCCTCAGTTTCCACATCTATAAAGTGGGGTGACAATAATAGTTCCTACCTCTTCCATGTATTGTGAGGGTTAAATGAATTAAAATGCAGAAAGCCCTTAGAACAATACCTGACACCAAGTACACCCTATATAAGCGTTAACTATTTGTATCCTTGAAAGTCCTTCTAGATGTTCCATTGGCGATCGACATGCTGTTTCTCAATAAGTCTAACACAGACAAGTTTTTTTCAGTTGTTGGGAAGGATGGCTGTTTCCTCAGATGAGGCACTTGGCTTGGGGTGAGACGCCATGTTGTGTGACAGAGATGCTTCTTTATCATTAACGATATTCTCTGTTCATTGAGATGATCACCCATGGAAGCTAAGATGGTCCAAGGAGCTGGGGTTTCCCATCTCCTACTTCACACCCAGGCAGAATCTCTAACACTATTTTAATTGGCCCTTTTCCTCTGCTGCTTAGCTGTGGATGGGATTGAATGTAAGCTTTATGCCATCACATGGTCCTGCTGCTATTGTTGCTATCACCTTCACCACATGTCAGACTATTTACTAACCACTTTACAAGTATCATCGTGTTTAATCCCTAACAACTCTGTGGAGTGAGTATTGTTAGCCCCATTTGAAAGGAGAAGTGACTTGGCGAGGTCACAAGGCTAGGAAGTAAAGGAACTAGAATTCACATTGTGTTCGGCCCTCAGGCTAGTGTTGTTCACCTTGAGATTACACACATCAGCCTCCTTCGCTAGGTTGTTTCTTTAGCAGAGGGACAGTGTCTCCCACGTCTTTCCACCACACAAAACCCTTGCATCATGAGCCTGGCACTTGGTACATGTGATTTTAATATAGTGAAAACATTGGCACATCGGAGCTTCCTTCCAGGTGTGTCTTCCAGAATTTTCTAATTATAATTTCTATAATATGTTCAAGCCCTTGCATAAGGAGGCCCAACTCTGGGTTTTTTTTCTTTCCTGGTGACTCCAGGGCACTTGCAGGAGACTCAGGGGAAGAGGTTGGTGGAAGGGAGTGTCATTCTACCAACACAGATGTATAGTTGACCTCTCTGACTCCCAGTACTTTGAGAAGAGCTTCTAGCTCGGCGCTGTTGGTGTTTCGGGTGACTAGCACTTGGATGGGGTAAATATCCCATTCTTTTTTTTTTTTTTTAATATATATTTTACTGATTTTTTACAGAGAGGAAGGAAGAGGGATATAGAGTTAGAAACATCGATGAGAGAGAAACATAGATCAGCTGCCTCCTGCACAACCCCCACTGGGGATGTGCCCGCAACTAAGGTACATGCCCTTGACCAGAATCGAACCTGGGACCCTTCAGTCCGTAGGCCAACGCTCTATCCACTGAGCCAAATCGGTTCCGGCAAATATCCCATTCTTTAGGTGAGATTTGCTTCCTACTTGGTTTTACCTCAGAGACAGAGAAGAAGGCAATATCTGTAGTAAGATATACACGTGTTGATTTCTAGGTAGCAGCACCAGAGATACTGACAAGGAGAGCTTGTCTCAGATGGTCTTAGAAAAGCAGGAGGAGCAAAGGAAGACCTATGCACACACCCACCACACCATATAACAGATAACACAAGGAATGCCCGAATGGCCCACCAGCTTAAGATATAAACAATTGCCAAAGTCCTAAATGCAAGCGCTGAAACTATAAAACTCGTAAGAAAACATGGGAGGAAATCTTCATGACATTGAATTTGGCAATGGTTTTTTGGATACAACACCGAAAGCTCATGCAGCAAAAGAAATAGATAAATTGAACTACATTAAAATAAAATATTGCCATGGCTGGTGTTGTTAAGTGGTTAGAGCATCAGCCCACACAAATAGCCTCGGGTGAGCATTCACACACACACACACACACACACACACACACACACACACACACACACACTAAAACTGTGCATCAAAGGACACAATCAAGAGAGTGAAAAGGCAACCTATGAAACAGGAGACAATATTTACAAATTATATATCTGATGAGGGGTTAATATGTGCGATATATAAAGAACGCCTATAAGTTAACAACAAAATAAGCCAATTTAAAAAATGGGCAATGGACTTGAATAGACAATTCTTTAAAGAAGGTACACAAATGGTCAATAAGCACATGAAAAGATGTTCTACATCACTAATATTTAGGGAAATGCAAGTGTAAATCAAAACCACAAAGGGATATCACCTCACACTATTAGGATGGCTAATGTAAAAAAAAACAAGTGTTGATAAGGATAGGGAGAAATTGGGACTTTTGTGCTCTGTTGGCGTAAGAATGTAAAATGGTGTAGCTGCTGTGGAAAACAATACGGCAGTAACTCGAAATATTAAACATATAAAAACCATGTGATTCTATAATAGAAAATAAGTGTTGGGGAGGATGTGAAGAAACTGGAACCTTTTGCACTGCTAGTGGGAATGTAAAATGGAAACAGTATGGAGTTTCCTCAAAAAAATTAAAAACAGAATTACCATATTATCAGCAGTTCCTATTTTCAAAAATAATTGAAAGCATGGTTTCCAGAAGTTATTTGTACACCCATGTTCATAGCAGCATTATTCACAATAGTCAAAAGGTGGAAGCAACCCAACTGTCTATCACTGGAGAGATAAACAAAGCAGAGTACATACATACAATGAAATATTATTCAGCCTTAAAAAGGAAGGAAATTCTGACACATGCTACAACATGGATGAACTTTGAGGTCATTATGCTAATGAAATAAGCCAGTCACAAAGAGACAAATACTGTATAATTCCACTTATATGAGGTACTCAGTGTAGTCAAATTCACTGAGACAGAAAGCAGAATGGTGGTTGTTAGGGGCGGGAGGAAGGGAGAATGGTGAGTTAGTGTTTAATGGGCACAGAGTTTCAGTTTTGGAAGATGAAAAGAGTTCTGGAGATGGATGGTGGTGATGGTTACACAACAATGGACTTAAAACCACTGAATTCTACACATAAAAATGTTAAATTTTACATCATTTGTATTTTACCACCATTAAAAAAACATATAAACTATTACAAATACAGGTGAATCCTCTGTAGTCCCATTTTCCTCTTCTTGCTCCACATTCAAAGAAACTGACATATTGAATTTAGTGTTTATTATTTCTTTTGTATTAGTATTATTTTAAAACTTTACACTTTTGAACTTGATTTATCTTTGTTTAGTGTTATCTTTGTGAGATTCACCATGTTGATGTGTATAGTGTTAGTTCATTAATTTTCACTATTACATAGTACAGTCTTGTGTGTTGTCTTTCACTTTGTGAAATTTGCAATATATTTATCCATTCTTCTGGAATTCTCCTATTTATTCATATCTCCTGGCAGTTAGACTACTTCCTTTTTTTGCTGTTACAAACAATAATCTCCCAAATACTTTTATACATATTTCTTTGTGCATAGGATTCTCAAAGGAATAAATCTAAATGTGAAATTGCTGGGTCACAGAAAATGTGCCTTTTTTGATATTGTGCATATATTTGATATGGCTGATAATTTCCCAAAGAAGTTATGCAAATGTATACTCCACCAGCAGCGTGCAAATTTCTGTGGCTCAAAATCCTTATTGTCAGATTAAATATATTTTTTTCTACTCTGATATCTCAGTGATAGACTCAAAACTGCACTTCCATCATTCCTCTTCTGTGAACTGCTTGTTCTTATCCTTTAAACATTTTTTATATTGCATTATTTGTCTTTTTTACGTTAATTTGTAGGAGTTATTTCTATATCTTGGATATTGTACTTTTGTTAGTTATCTGTGTAATAAATACTTTCTCCTAGTCCATATATGGCTTGTATTTTTTCTTTTTTTAAAATATATTTTTATTGACTTTAGAGAGGAAGGGAGAGGGAGAGAGAGATAGAAACATCAATGATGAGAGAGAATCATTGATCAGCTGCCTCCTTCATGCCCCCTACTGGGGATCAAGCCTGCAACCTGGGCATGTGCCCTGATGGGGAATCAAACTGTGACCTCCTGGTTCATTGATTGACACTCAACTACTGAACCACATTGGCCAGGCAATGTCCTTTTTTTTTTTTTTTTTTTCTTTGCTTAAGAAAACTTCACATCTTTTCCTATATTTTCTTCTACACTTCCCTGCTGATTTGCAATGTCTCACTCAACACCCTCCTCTCTCAGGATCAGCTTTCCATTTATGTGGGGGCTCATTTGTGAGATCTCTGTTTTGTTTTGTTTCTCTCTGCATCATGACTTCAGTGTCTTAATGATCACTGGTTATAATAATCTTGCATTTCGTAGGGAAGTCTCTACTATGTTGTTCATCTTCAAAATTATCTAGGCTCTTCCATATACGTTTCAGAATTGATGTATTAGGCTGATTCCTAAATATTTAAATTGTTTGTTCTATGATGAATGGCATTATTAATTTTTCTCCAACAACTCCTAGTCTTCAGGAACACAACTGACTTTTGTATAACCTTCACCCTGCAGGGTGTGCTGCACCTGTATCTGCAGAGTGAGGGAAGCAGGTCACGGAGTCTTGAGGTGCCTCTGCTCTCCACGGGGCCTGGCAATGGCTGGAGGAACAGAAGTCCTAGAGGCCACCAGTGACCAGGAACGTGGTGGAGGACAAGGGGGTGGGGAGAGTGATGTGGCAGTGAGGGAACTGGGTGAGAGAGCTGGAGAGATCTTTGTGTTGAGACAGTGAAATTTCGGGGAGAGGAAATGGCTTCTGGTAAAAATTTCTGGAGATTTCTTTTTTTATTTTTAATATATTTTATTGATTTTTTTTACAGAGAGGAAGGGAGAGGGATAGAGAGCTAGAAACATCAATGAGAGAGAAACATCAATCAGCTGCCTCCTGCACACCCCCGACTGGGGATGTGTCCGCAACCAAGGTACATGCCCTTGACTGGAATCGAACCCGGGACCCCTCATTCCCCAGGCCGACGCTCCATCCACTGAGCCAAACCGGCCAGGGTTGGAGATTTCTTTATGATAATTTTATTAAATCCCTAGATTGAGCCCTTTAAGAAAAGCTTAGCTGCCACTGGAGTCAGATTTGTGCCTCATTTGACTGTAGCTATGTGCAAATCCAGCTAAATTGCTGAGGTGAGGTTGTGGGAAGAGTCAGTATTAATTGGATTAGACCTGGCTCTGAGTAGCTTGCCAATAATTGCCAATTGAGGGATCACACCATGTCAGCTCTTGGCAACACTTGAAAGCTGACCTGCTCATCTCCTTTCTTTGCTGGCTTGATGGGATCCTCCCCAATCTTCCATCCCTGAGGAGCTAGGATGAGGGCACCTGTCTCCCTTCCTCTGCATTCTGGGCCTAGAGGTCTGAAGCAGGGTCTAGAGATAGACAGAAGCAGGGGGGGCCCCCAGGGAGCTCCCCCTCTGAGTGGGAAGACTGAGCCCTGCCCTGAATAAGTGCCAGCTGTGGAAGTAGACAACCTCCTCCCAAGGACCACCCAGGGAGAAAGGAGAGCTCTCACCCTCAAGGGTGATATAGTCTGAGGGAGGAGGACACGGCCTCTGCTGAGAAGGCAGGAGACAAACAATCTGGGTGGCAGGGCTCTGAGATGGGGGTGGTGTGGAGGGACATCACGGGTACAGCTCCGGGGGTGTGTGTGCGTGCAGAATTTGGGGGTGGGGAAAGGCTTGAGCAAGGCCTGGGTGGAGGGAGGAAGGGGCTGAGGCTGGGCTCCACAGCGGCAGGTTGTACCAAGGCATAATTAGGCAGTAAGATCATCGGACTCACCTGCATTGGTTGGTGCCAACATCCAAGTGCTAACTGTTCGCAGGAACCCTTCCCAAGCAGGGCCGTGCCCATGGTATGGCAGGTGTAGCCAAGATCCTGGGCTGAGAACAGGGATGTGGAGGGTGAGGTTCCTGGTTCCCAGGGTGAGGAGGGGTTTTAAGAAATGCCTAAGGCTGGTAGTGGTTTCTCTGGAGTCCTTCCGACAGGGGAGCTGAGGAGGACGCAGAGTGTCTCCTAGGACCTCTCCCATCCCTCCCTTCAGGTCCTCCATCCAACTCCTCTTCACATCTCACGTGTCTTTCCCAGGGCCTTGCTCTCAGCTGGATGCTAATTAGTCACCACCAAGTGTCAGCAGGTAATCAGGGAGCATTTACATTTTAATGATTTCTTAAAATTGAATTTATTGGGGTGACATTGGTTAATGAAATTATATCGATTTCTGGGGGTACAATTCTATAATATACCATCTCTGTTTGTATTGTGTGCTCAGCATTCCAAGTCAAGTTTCCTTCCATCACCATTTATTCCCCCCTTCACCCTTTTCTACCTCCCCTCACCCTAGATCATTTAACAGAGAGCGACTTTGACCTTCCTGTGGGGTAGGCCATCTCTCAATTTTCCACTCCATCCCACCAACATCAACCCTGTGGGGTGAGTTAACTGCATGGGCATGTTTCGTCCTCCTTGCACCGTCCTGTGAGACCCTCAGCCCATGGCTTTCTGCTCCTCTGCTCTTCAGGAACACCTCGCACATGATCCTCGGGACCCTGTATCAGATGCAGGACTGTGCCTTTCTGAAGTCTTCTGCTCTAATCCCGTTCTTTGAACACCAACGCTAGCCTTTCTACTGTCCCCTCTCTTATTTTTTTATTTCGTATGTTCTTTAAATTCACCAGAACCTCCAGTGTCAAGTTCTTTTCTTTTTACCAGGATGTGATGGTTTTACGTTCTCTCTCTTTATACATTGGATCCTCCCATGGGGAGAGGAAAGGGAAGGCCTCTCAGACATTTATACATGGACATCCCCATGGGCTCCCTCGGGGATCACAGTGCCAGGCATGGCCTGAGGGGATGCTGTATCTCCTTAATTCTCTAGCCTAAGTGTGAACCTAGAATTCTTCCTGCAATTTCATAATTCCCTCAAGTACCAGGCTGGGGACAGTTAGTTAAGCCTTTACTGGAAGCTCCAGTTATCAGTTCTTGACCTTTCCTGTTCCTCCACACACTCATCCTTGTTATTTTAGTCTCATTTTAGGTCTTTCTGCAGGAAGCCTTATCTAAGTCACACTCCCATCCCACCCTGAGTTTACACACAGTATATTTCACACCATATTCTATTTTTCTGTTTACCTGTTTCCCCAAGATGATCTCCTTGAAAGCCGACAGCCTGTGCAGACTTATGGAATAATCCAGCTTTTATATCACAGTAGGAGCCAGGGAAGTTGGCATTCTGGGAGAATCACAGGGCAATGTAATTAACTGGGCAGGTGGGGCAGTGAGCTCAGCTATCACCCAGAACTCAGAACTGAAAATATAGCTGTGTTTTCATTTTCAAAGAATTCCCAGGAATTAGGTGAGGGCTCACTGTTAGATTTAGAAGTGGGGTGGTTGTACAGGGTAATGGTTAAGGTCATGCTTTCGGAGTTATACTGAGTGACATATGAATCTTGGTTCTTTTCATACTTGAATTAGATGAAGCAATGGGGGGCGGTTATTAATATTGTTAAAAATGGGAGATGCCTCTTGAATAATTGCCTATTCTGTCTCCCAAATAATGTTACAGCTGCTATGGAGGGAAATGCTGGGATTTCAAGAGATTTCACAGGACCCTGAGGTCATGAGGTAGTCCCATGTCTAGGCACTAACTCATGGCGGGGGGAATAATATTTCTTCCCCATGATGTCCACATTCTAATCCCCAGAACCTGTGAATATGTCACCTTGCACAGCAAAAAGGGTTGTGCAGATGTGATTAAGGTAAGAATTTAAAAAAAATCCTCACTCGATATTTTTCCATTGATTTTTTTTTTTTTTTTTTTATAGAGAGTGAAAGAGAGAGGGAAATACAGAGAGAAATATCGATGTGAGAGAAACACATGGATTGGTTGCCTCTTGCACAAGCCCAGACTAGGGCCTGGGCCAGGAAGGAGCCTGCAACTGAGGTACATGCCCTCGACCAGAATCGAACCAGGGACTCTTTGGTCTGCAGGCCGATGCTCTATCCACTGAGCCAAACCGGCTAGGCCAGTGGTCGGCAAACTCATTAGTCAACAGAGCCAAATATCAACAGTACAACGATTGAAATTTCTTTTGAGAGCCAAATTTTTAAAACTTAAACTTCTTCTAACGCCACTTCTTCAAAATTGACTCGCCCAGGCCGTAGTATTTTGTGGAAGAGCCACACTCAAGGGGCCAAAGGGCCGCATGTGGCTCGCGAGCCGCAGTTTGCCGACTATGGCTCTAGGGCACCTGAAAGGAACATGACCCTGCTGATATCCTGATTTTAGCTCATTGGGACGTATGGCCTCCTGAACTGTTGTGTATTTGCTTTGTTTTAAGCCATCAAGTTTGTGCCAATTTGTTACAGAAGCAACAGGAAAGAAATACAGGGAGTTACGCTGTCTCTGGTCCTGAACTCTCCTTCTCCAACTAGTGTTACATTCCTGCCCTCCATCCAGCCTTCCTTCAGTCTGTCCTGACTACCTCTTTCTTCCCCGCTCAGCAGGAGTCCATTCTTCTTGCCCCCAAGCGGTGAGACTCGAAGTTCTTCTCTGCTTATGGCATATCCCCTTTCATAAAACCACTGTCCCAGCAACTCCTCTTGTGGTTGGCCTCCTGCTCAGCTCTGAGGTTAAAGAGAGAAATGACACTCCCATACCCAGGCTGAATAAGGTATTTTGTCCCTTCTGATGAGACAAAAGAACAAACAAACAAAAAACAGAAACTCCCATGAAGCAAATAAAGACACAGGTCAGATGAATGCTATTTTTTATGGCTAGGAATTAGAGGAGGCTCACGTGATATGTGGGGCTTGATAGTGATATTAAGGGAAGGAACATTTTTTTTTATGACTGCCTGTGTCCAGGACCAGCAACCCAGGCATGGGTTGAGGCAGGGCAGGGCCAGCTCTCCCTGTCCCCTTCTGTCAGAAAAGCAGAGCCCCAGAAGCCTGGCCCAGCATCACTCAGTTTCATTGGGCAGAACTGGTGGGACACATGTTCACTCTTGTTTGCCAGGAAAAGGGAAAGCAGGGACAGGACTCTCCGAATGGCTTAGACAAGACTCCACATACATGGAGGTACTGGGCACTCCAACCCCAAGCAAAACTGGGCTCTGTTAGTTCGGAAGAGGGGTTGGTACTGGGTTGGACATAGTTGGTACCTGTCCCAAACCTCTCACTTCCAACACTCTTGGCTCTAGACTTGTTTCTGTCCTCCTGATGTCATGTCTGTGCTGCGCTGTAGTTTTGCTCACATGTCATGGTCTGGAATCTCTTTCCCTGGTTTGCTTGCTTGAACACTAGGTGTTGACATTCATTCAAATGCCACATCTAAGGTATCTCAGTCCACCTCTCCGCCCCAGAAAGTTACCCCTCTCTTCTTGGGTTTTACAGGGTGTCACTGTACATCTCCAACATCCACAAGTTTCTATTTTATTCTTTTAGTCTTCACTTCTAAAGTGTGAGCATTGAGAAGAGATACATACGTAATAAAATTTTCTTGCCATATGTTCATCCTAAAGCACAGTGAGTGGTGCTCAATGGATTTTCCTTAAATTTTGTACCTTGAACAAATGGTCCAGGTCTCAGCTCCAAACAGCCAAGGACAGCTGGGATGAATGAAAGAGAGGCTCAGGATAAACAGTAAATGCTTGCGAGATGGTTCCAAGTGATGACCTGGATGTGTAGACCATGTTGCCAAAGGACTATTGGCTCAGGGATTGGAAGATTTTTACAGCCTTTCGGTGGTGGGAGTGATAAGGGAGATGCTGGGGTGGGACTTGGCTGTTAGTCACAGAGTTGAAAACACTAATGCCTCTCACAGCAAACAGAGTTGTTTTGAAGTTGGTCCCTGGGACCTGGGCTCATCCCCCGCTCATTCATTAAACACCCAGGACTTACACAACCAGGGCCTGCCCTGGGCCCTTTCCACATACCTCACCAGACAGGGTGGCTGATCCCCAGGGGAACATGAGGTCAGAGGTCAAAATCTCTAGTCACCTGAGCTGGAAACCATCCAAAAGAAGACAAGAAAATGAAGAGCATGTGGTATCTGAAGCAGAATTATAGAAAATTATGTCACATCCACACAAAGGAATACTATACAATTAAGCCAGTGAACCAGAGAGGTCCGGTGCTGGTGCAGATGTGGACACAACTGGGGACAGAAAGGCCAGGCTGCAGTCTGGAGGCCCAATGCATTGGGAGGGCCTGACCTGGGAGCTCAGCGGTGAGCCTGGTCCCAGGGTGCCCAATGCCTGAGCAGTCCCCTCACTCATGGGAGGATGTTCTAAGGGGAGCAGAGAGCAGGAACAAGAAGTCCTCAATGAGTCAGCAGGGCCGTTCCCTAGAGGTCCCCAGGCCTCATCCTGAACTCCAAGCTCCTGTTTCCCGCACCTGAACTAGGTTTTCCACAGCAGGTTGGGACACAGCAGACCCTAGGGCATGGCCACTGACTCCTAAGCAGACTGTCTTGCATAAGGGAAAGAGGAACATCACTGAAGAATTTATAGGAAGGCATCATCATGGGAGGGGAGGCAACTTTGCCCAGTTTCCTGCTGGCTCATTTCATGGTGGTCACCATCCCTGAGTCCAGACAGTGGCTTCCTTGGTGGGCCCCGGCAACCCCCAGAGCTGCAAAGTGAAGTTCAAGAGTGTGGGGCTAACGCCAGGACTCAGAGCTCTGACCTCGTGTCTTCCCTCACCTGCAGGTGACATGCTCTGCTCTCTGTGCTACCTGGTCTGTCACTGTGGGTCATGCCACCTCTTTCCCTCCCAGCGCTCCAGTGAGGACCCCATGTGAAGAGGGGAGTGAGGTGACCCTGCCTCCCTCCCCTGGACTTTGAGTTCACAGGCCCTGCAGTGACCCCAGAGGTCTAGTAGTGGGGTTAGGAGTGAGGTTTGGAATCAGGCTTTTCTGGGACCATATCTTGAGCTTGCTGTCTATTAGCCTCATGCACATAGGAACTTTGCTTACCTCTTACTCCCTCAATTCCCCGTCCTCAACATGAGGGTAACAGCATCATCTCATAAGGTTTTGAAGGTTTAAGAGGAATATCAATACAGCAGGTAAGGTGATACCTGGCACAGGTAAGGACTTATAAACCACTGGAGAGAGTTTTGTTAGATGTCAGAACAAAACATCCTGTGGAAGGACTGGGTGATGAGCAAACACAGACCATGCTGCCTTTCAGAGTCCCATCCTCTTTAAGTTCAGAAACCCAGTTTTCTCTACCACAATTCCTGTCCCATTATGACAATATCCCACTGTGTTTTGCAACCCATCCCCAGGTTAAGTGAGGGACAGAAGAAAGCTGTAGGTGTTGTCCTTGGGGAGTTGCCTGGAATTTTACTAGGACATGCTGAACACATACTCCTAGGTGTGTCACACTCACCTGAGTGGGGCAATGGTCCAGGAAGTAGACAGAAAACATGACTCCAGGGCTCCCAGATCCTGGGATGAGCCAGACAGAGCCTTATAAAAGGACCCAGTCTTTGCTCAAATGCACAGCACACTCATCCTTCTCCTCAGTGATACCTTGTCAGCTCCGGTAAGTATGCACCCAACTCTTTGCTGGCGGTAAGAGGGGGTGCTCAGGGCCCAGTGTGTTCTGCTGTCTGCAGGAGTAAGGAAAGCGGTGATGGGAGAGGATTCAGGAGCCTGGGTCCAGATGTAATGGGGCTCTGCCTGTCATGGGGCTGTGTGACCTCCTCTATAAGATGACTGCACCGATGCTCCCATTGCCCTGTTGGCTCCTCTGTGACAACTCTTTGGAAATATCCCTGGTGGGAGCTGAGGACATGACCCTCCCTCTCCTCCTTGTCTTTTCTCTCTGGACTCACCTGACTGTCAGGCCCCGGTTTGGTGAGGACCTATTGTGCATCCCAACCTCTGGGGACAGTGGGGGTCTCTCCCAAAGTCTTGAAGTTTCTCCTAAACCCAGGCCAGCGATGCCCACTCACCTTGCCCAGGTGAGAAGACCTGCCACTACATGGATCAGAGACCCATCAACTAAGGTTTTGGACCTCGTCCCCAGCTGAGGGAATGACTGGTGACCTTCTGTGCACAGGGCTCAGCTCTGGCCTTGGCCAAGTTGACAGAAGGCCTTAGATGGTTTCACTTAGGGACATAGCAGCAAGGTTCTTTCTCCCAGATCAGGAGACAATGGTAGTTTTTGTTAGATGCCCACATGTGTGCTCCATGCACATTTCTTGGGTGCTGTGGAAAGTCTGGGATGTGAGGGCTGCACTGTCCCATTTCTCTGCTTGGGATCCAGACTATTGGTGGAGATACTGGCTTTGGGAAGTTAGACCTCTTTACTTAAGTGTGATTCCACCCAAGAGTCTAAAACGGAGGCAGGTATTTCTATTTATTTCAAATATGATGCCAATTCTGTTCTGCAGTCCCCTTTTCCCACTGGTGGGGATGGTCCAGGAAAACCTCTGCTGGAGCTCAGGACAGGGCTGTTTCTCTCTGCTCACACTCACCATCCTACTCACACTCACCGCTGGGAGCCTCCGGGGCCCATTTCATTTAGAGCTAGCTTCATGTTCACAATGGGCTCCTCTGGGATCCTGTTCCAAGAGCAGCCCAGGGCGGGTCAGACCAGACTAGTCAGGAAGTTATTTGGTCTCGGTGACCCCAACCCTGATGTTGACACTGGCAGAGATGGATTTGATGTTCTTTGAAGAGTGGAGTCATCCTTAGTTGGTTCAGGTCCCAACTAAAACGCCAGTCCTTTTCCGTGTGGCTGACCCCTACGCTCTCTGCTTCTGCCTCCTGTGGTTCTGTCCACAGTGGGCTTCTGTGTTCTCCTCCATCTCCTCTGGGCCCTGACCTGCATGGGTCTAGGTCCCAGTCTTGGTCACACTCTCCTCCTTGTGAGCTTCTCATCCCACCTCCTAGGTGATACAGTTCCTTCTGCTCCACCTGAGCCTCACTTCACTGGATGCCCAGTTCCCACCCCATTGTCCTGACTTAGGGACCCTCACCATGGGGGAAGGATAACAAAGGTCCCTGTCTTTCTCTCTGGCAGCTTCCTTGAAAGCCAAGATGAGCCAAAATCAAGTTGAGAAGTCCGTGATGGACTTGATCTCCCTGTTCCACAAATACACCAAACCTGATGACAAGATCGACAAGCGGGGCCTGCTGAAGATGCTGAAGGAGAATTTCCCTATATTCCTCAAGGCCTGTGTGAGTCTGGGTGACTTCTCAAGGTCCTGGCATGGCAGAGGACACTTTGCTGTGGGACCTTGGACAAGTTAACCCCATTCTCTCATCCTCAATATTCTTATCTGCAAAAAGGCCTAAGAGGACCCTCCTAAGTTATTATCAGGATGAAAGAGATGATACAGGTGGCCAAGAGTAGAGGCATCTGGAGATCAAGGGTGGTTATTAGGTGGTCAAATAGGAGAGTGAAGAATGGGTCCCCTCCCACTTGTCACTCTCCATCCAGGAGACTGAAGCCCATAGGCTCAGGCTCTGCCTCTAGAAGCCTCCATTAGGTTCTCTGAGAGCCAAGGGAAGGCGATAGAAATTCCATGGCTGATAAAATTTAACACCTTTCATTACAATGAAAAGCTCGTTCATAGACCTGATTTAGTCTGACAGTTAGAATGTACTGAACTGGTTACAAAAAGAGAGGCTATTAGGTGACACAGAGAGTGGGTGAGCAAAAGAGGGCACTGAGCATGGAAGATTCGGGAAGGCAGATAGGAGACAGGAGAGGAGGGTTCTGAATGAAGAGACAAGGGGTAGGGCCAATCTTTAGTTTCTGGGTAGAACTTAGGTAGATGGGGTCCTGGAAGTGGGTTGGGGGAGCAGGTCTGGGTCTAAATACCACCCACCCACCAGCTCATTGATCAGAGCCTCACCACTACTAGGTCTCTCATTCACGTTGACACTTGGGCCAAGGAATCTCCCTCAGTGACCTGCAGGGTAATGCTAACGTCCCCCTCATCCCCAGGTACCCTCCACTGGCCCACACCAGCTACACCTGTGCGGCCCCAGGTCTTCTCTCCCCCTCTCTGCCTCCTCCTCCTATTCCACCCATAACACTTTTGGGATTGAATTTGTCTTGTTTCGTGTCTTTCTCACAGGACAAAAAGGGCAACGATTTCTTGGATCATATCTTTGAGGACAAGGACAAGAATAAGGATAAGAAGATCGAGTTTTCTGAGTTCCTGTCGGTGTTGGGGGAAATTGCCACGGACTACCACGATCAGAGCCACGGATCCCCGCCCTGTTCTGGGGAAGGACAGTGAGCCCAGCCCAGCCTGAGGCCTCCAGAAACCCCAAGAAACAATAAAGTGTCTCTTGCCCAGATACAGCCTGTTTCCTGCTTTTCTTTGGCTACTTGTGCTGTCAGAACTGCGCCTTCTTGGTGAATGTAATTGTGGATTCTCCATGGGGGATTACCCAGGAATGTGCCAGGAGGGTGCCCTCCCTTTGGCCTCCAGCACAACTGACCACCTCTCTCAGCAGGGCCTCTGTTCACCTCTGCCCCTGCTCCCTAGCGCAGCCAGCGTGCCAGGTCCCGGGGGCAGCAGTGCAGAGCATTCTGCTGGCCCCAGCCATGCTTTTCCTGCTCAAGCTCGATCAGCATCTGGGGATCCAGGAACTGCAGGGAGCAGGAGCCGAGGGAGGTGTGAACACGGTGCCTCCAGCCCCCGCCCTCCTGCCCAGCACGACCCCAGGGACATAGGGGAGATGGCACCACTGAAATAGGCGTTGGGTGGAGGGCTTTGGGGGCACATGGGCACTGGTCAGTGTGCACGGGACACTCAGCAGTGCCCAGAGGACTGCATCCCTTGTCCTGTGTCCTGGGCTTCTGGGCTGTGTCCTATCCCTGTGGCGTGTGTGTGTGTGTGTGTGTGTGTGTGTGTGTGTGTGTTAGCCTGTGTGGGTGTCCCTGTGGAGGTGAGAGGCACCCTGTCTGCTGAGCTGATCCTTGCAATGGTTTGCTAAACGCGGGAGCTGGGTGTCTGGGGAGAGCACAGAGTGATGGGTGTTCCAGGCATGAGGAGTAAAGCTAGTGCTGGAGTCCAGAGTGTCTGGGCAGCAAGTGAGAAGAGAAGATTGAAGAGGAGCGGGGAGGAGAGGGCACGAGGGAGGAGTGGAGAGCTCATGCTGAGTCATCAGTGACAGCCCACTCCACTAGCTGTGGAAAGAGATGTGCCATTCCCCACAGGCTCTTTCAGTCCAGGCAAGGTGGGAGAGGCCGAGCATTTAGAAAGAAGACGCAGGGGCTGCCTGAGCAAGCACTGGCTCTCCCACAGATGGGGCCTCTCCATGGTGCCAGGAGGCCAGTCAGCACCCACCTGTACACCCAGGGCCCCCTCTGGACACGTCCCTGCTGCTTCAGTAGCTCCCCTCCTTGAGGATCCCATCATCCACTGGGTCACTCCCTGCCTCCTACTCACAGTCTCCTGCTAACCCCTCAGTCAGGCCACATTCTTCAGGGAGAAATTAGGCAACTGCCTCCAAACTCTCCTTCTGTCCCACCTGCAGGAATCTCGGTGGGTGAGTCATTTGTCCATGTGGATGACTCCTTCCTCGGCTCCCTAATACTCAGGTGTATTTCTCCCGACAGAAGGCATAACTGTGCAGACACTTGAAGGCTGAAGGTGTGTGGACAGAGAGGAGCTTAGAAAGGAGGTGGGTGTGGCTGGAGGGAGCCTGGGCGGAGATAGGGGAGCGAGGGAGGAGGACGGGTCCAGGGCCTGGTGCAGGGGCAACTGTATTAATGATCTATTGCCCTGTGACAACGTTACCCACCACTTAGCGACAATCAGGAAACACATTACCTCACAGTTTCTTAGACGGGGAATCCCCCATGGCTCAGCGGAGTACTTCTGCCAGCGATTCTCAGGAGGTTGGGGCTGCGGTCTCAACTGAGGCAGGATCTGTTTCACTCAGGATCTGAGCTCATCCGGGGAGTCTTGGCAGGATTCAGCTCGGATTGAAGGCCTGACTTCCCCTCGGTGCTGGGCCATGTGGGTCTCTTCAGACAGCAACTCACAGCACAGAGGCTGAGTCCCCAGAATGAGGGCCCTGAGAGAGAGAGACAGAGAACCCGGATCAGAGTGAGCAAGTGGTTAGGCATTGATATTTTATAATCAAATCTTGGAAGTGACCTTGGATCACTTTGCTGTCTCCTAGGGAGTCACTAATGGAGTCCACTCTTAAGGGAAGGGCACCATCCACATCACAGGAGGATGTGTCCACCAGGAGGTGTGAGTCGTGGGGAGCCACTGGGGGAGACGTGGACGGTTCTGAAAGGCCCATGCTCTGCCCAGAATCACAGAGACAGTGGTGTCCTCACAGTTGGGGTCCTGGCTGCACCCAGGCTTTCTCGGGGGCTCTGGAAAAGACTGTGCTGATGGAACCGTGTACAGCCATGGAGATGGCACAGGGGCGAGGGTGAGCATCTGGCAGTCCAGACGAGCATTTAGCCCAGTGGATCTCAACCTTCCTAATGCCGCGACCCTTTAATACGGTTCCTCATGTTGTGGTGACCCCCAACCATAAAATTATTTTCGTTGCTACTTCATAACTGTAATTTTGCTACTGTTATGAATCGTAATGTAAATATCTGTGTTTTCCGATGGTCTTAGGCTCTACAGCAGCGGTTCTCAACCTCTATAGCAGCGACCCACAGGTTGAGAACAGCGAGCAGGGTCGCCTAAGACCATCGGAAAACACAGATATTTACATTACGATTCATAACAGTAGCAAAATTACAGTTATGAAGTAGCAACGAAAATAATTTTATGGTTGGGGGTCACTACAACATGAGGAACTGTATTAAAGGGTCGCGGCATTAGAAAGGTTGAGAACCACTGATTAGCCAGTCCTTGTCTGAGGAAAGGCCCAGTCAGGAATATGGGGTGCATTCCTCTCCACAGCCACCAGGGTGGAGGACCTGGGGGACTCCTTTATGCAGAGCTCATGCTTATGCAGTTTTGAATCTCACTCTACACTGGATGATTGCGGCCCATAGTGAGGTGGAGACTGGCCAAGGTACATGGCAGGCAGAGTCCAGAGGTCAGGAGGATTGTGACCTTCCAGGCAGAGGCTCCAACCTGTCCCATAGGGCTGGTTTGAACATTAGAAATCTTAACATATTGGAAGCTCTTGCCTATTTCTGCTTATGTGAGGACTGTTTTTCTTTTGTTTCTGGGATTCAGTAAGTGAGCACTGACATGTGTGTGAGTGTACACACACACACACACACACACACACACACTCTAGATCAGGGGGCGGGGGGGAATGTCCGGCCTGTGGGCCATATAAAGCCCACAAAATCACTTGGTCTGGCCCTGCCAAGGCGTTAGGGGTGAGTTAATTAAATGTTTGACCAAATACAACAGGCTAATTTTTAAGGTGACCATGTTGTATGGCCCTTGAATGGTGTTATCACTATCCAGATGGCCCTTGGCAGGAAAACAGGTTCCTCATCCCTGCTTTAGATGTAAGGACTATGGGCGGGAAACTAAGAGCAGACATAGAGGAGGTGACAAGAGAAAGCAAAAACAGGTAGGAGGCACTTCTTACACATGACAGCACTCTTCCAACTTGATAGCTGCTATGCCACATGTGCCTGGACGTTATTTCCAAGACGTACGTGCTGCACAATCCATTGTGCAGGCAGGAGACAGACAGGCCCTGACAGGCACGGTGGCTTGTCCAGGATCAAGAAGGAGAAAGAATGAGGGGTTGAGTCTGAACCCAGGTCTATCTCCTCAAATCTGGGACCCTGGCTGCACCCAGACCTTCCAGGGGGCTGTAGAGGAACACGTGTTGGTGTCGTTGGGACAGATATGTATCCCATGGAGAAGGGGTGTGAGCAGTCAGCAACCCCAAGGACTAGTTGGATATCTGTTATTTGAGGAGGGGACTCAGGGAAGGGGATCACAGGAAGTGAGGTCACTTCCCTAAAGAACTTAGAACCCCCGTTACCAGGCAGCCACATTCTAGCCACAGCCCAACAGCCAGTTCACTTGGCAAGAGACACTTGATAGTTGAAGATGTCCTCTTGCTGGTTCTCCAGTTCTCGGGGCTCTTGCTTCCGGAGACCCCGCAGTGGGAGTTTTTCTAAACTCTGGAGACGTTGGTTTAACCCTCATCCCCGGCGTCTCTGGCCATTCTCCAGGCGATCCCCTCAGGTAACCTGTCAGCCCAGTTGAGGCCGGGCCCCCTCTGGGAGCCGTCCCTGGGCAGCCCCAGCCCCTCCTCTTCATGTGGGGGAAGAGGGACCTGAAGGGAGGACCCCTGGGCAGGAACAGGTTGCAGGGCGGGGCATCTCCTAGTGACGCTGTCATGATCACGGCCAGCACAGGGCTGGCAGGGTGGAGAGGGGCTTTCTGAGGGCCTTTCATCTGTGCCAATGAGAGCCCTAGGCCCTCAGGCCGTCACGTCTTTCCTGTCCTTCGTGGAGGTGTGAGTACAATGTGGTGTGTGTGTCTGGAGTGGGAAGAACCACAGGGTCTGCGAAGCACAGACCGGGCTCTGAGGCCTTCCGCCTGCCGGCGGGGCACTGTCTTTACAGAGCGCCCCACAGGAGGTCAGACCGGAGGTCAGACAGGAGGTCAGACAGGAGCTGACTGAGGGGGTTCTCCCGCAGGAGGCACAGGGGCCCCACGCTGCCAAAGGAGTGCAGCTCGGTCTCAAGGTGAGTGCAGAGGCCCCAGTAGTGAAAGGGGCCTGGGTTCCAGAAGCCACCCCGCTACTCCCCTGAGCCCCTCCCTAGAGTCCTGCTCCCAAAGGGATCTGGGTTTCCCTCTTCTCCCCCAACCCACCCTCCTTGTCCAGCCCCTCCTGCCCAGGAGCAAAGTCACTGTGTGCATGTTTGTAGGAATATCATTTCACCTCATGTTCAGTCAAGAGGATTTTTTTGCATTTTTCTATAGATTTTCCTGTTTTAACACCCAAGTTTGGCCTGCCAATCCTTGCATGCCTCTGTCAATCTTACCCATCATCATGATTAGTGAGGTTGTTTTTTCCCAAAAGGACACATGGCTTGTTGCTTTGCCACTTTCTGCCCCGGAGGAATATATCCCGGTGGCCCCTCTAGGTCAGGAGCTGGGGTCTCCCAGGGCTGTATATCATACCCCGAAGGGGACCAATTGCCATGGCAATCCAGCCCTTCACTGCTGTGGGGCCTGGAGGTGATCCTCTTCTGTTGCCATGTCAACGGTGCTGCCCCGAACATCTCACATGTCCTAATCTCCTGACCCCTCCCACCCCATGAAAAGCCTGTGTGTTCTCATCTGACCATGGGCTGCTTTGTCAGAAATCCCAGGATGACACTGTTAATACAGGGACGTGCTGTCCATCCTCAGCCAGCAAAATATGACCTAAGATACTGATGTGCTTCATTGTCCCCCTCCTCTAATTCTACTTTTCATGCCAAGAACATTTTCTCTCCTGCCCCCAGTCACTGAGGGCTTGGGGGTTCGGTCTGAGCTGCAGCTGCCAACCCACCTGGTGGTCCGTGATGCTGTTTTGACTGCATGTCCCTCCTCTGTCCCACCCCAGGGGCAAGAAGCATCAACAAATAAAATCTGTATGGTGCAGACCGCCCGGGCACGCCGGCTGGGCAAGCTGGTGGAGCACCTGGTGCCTGCCGTCCTGGGCAGGGACCCCGCCTTCGTCCCCACCTTTCTCTGGAACTACAGAACTTTGGCCACCTCCCAGCAGGTGTTGGACCTACTACTGACAAGGTGAGCACCTGCCCCTCCACAGCGCAGTGGTCATCCGGGCACTTGCTAGCTGTGAGTCTTCAGGTCACGCATCTCCTTGAGTCTGTGTGCTCTCCTCAGAACAGCGGGGTGAACCCAGGAGCAAACTCATAGGATAATTATAGAAACCTGATGGGGTCCTCCCTGTAACGTGCCCTCTGGGTGCCTGGCCACTGGAGAGGTCTGCGCCGGGGGGGGGGGGGGGGGGGGGGGATGGGGGACAGGGGGGGGTGGTTGTGCTAATTGGTCATTTTCTCTTCCTCATGACGAAGCCTCTGCCTCATCCCTCACTTTCCTCGGGGCCTTGGGCTGAGCTGTTTTCTCATTTGAAAAGGAGATTGGAGATTTCATTAGGGTTCTCTGTCCTGGGTGAAGCCAGAGCAGGAATCCCAGGGGGGAGCAGCCGGCTAACTGAGATGCCTGTGATGGGGCTCGTTCATTCAGCAAATGTATCGGCAGGTGCAGGCATGTTCTAGGCACTGACCACAATCCAGCGCACAGAGCAGACCCCAACCCTATTTCCAGAGCTTCCTTGTAGTCGGGAGTGAGTCACACTAGACTTCACAGGCAGGTAGTGTCCACAGGGCAGTCGATGTGACGTCCTCCTGGCCTCCTCTAGGTATGGCTGCATCTTCCCCTATGCTGAAGAGGATGGTGGGCCTGTGGACCAGCAGAAAAAGTGAGTGGGCTTTGGATCAGAACCATGAGGGGAGTATAGGGACTACGAATTGGAGGTGCTGGCAGAACCCTGCATCCCATACATCGTGGGATTTCTACAAAAGGGCCCAGGTCTGAGGACTTTACCTAGAAAAAAGGGAAGGAGTCCTAGAGAGCTTTGGATGTGGATTTGGGTGGTGGGAGAGCATTGGGAAGTTAGTGGACAGAGTCAGCCCCTCAGAAAATCCATCCCCATCCCCTCCCCACCCGGCCCTGCATCCACTCCCCCACCCTGGGACCTGGAACAGGGGATGTGGGGTGCATCCTGCTCACTAATCTGGCAGAAGCTCCACATGGGTGCTTGGCTGGTGCTCCCGGCCTGTGGGAGTTGAGTGTCAGTGGGAGGAGAAGACGCACACGGAGCGCCTAGTGAATTAGCAGCATGAAGGTGCAGGAGCTAAAGTTCGAGGTGCTAGGACATCTCTACGAGGCCAGGGCTGGAAACAGAGACCTGTTTTTCTTCTATTGATCAGTTATTTATGGAGCCCCTACTGTGTGCCAGTGAGGGCAATGAGCAGAGCAGACACCACCCTTTTCTGCCCTCCTGGAGTTGACATTGGGGCGGGAAGGGGGCAGGGACACTGCCAGGCTTCCCTGAAGAAGGGGCAGGTGGTCTCACCACTGATCAAGAGCTCTCAGTTACGGAGCTTCAGCCAGCCCCTCCCTGGTGGCCAGGTGGACCTCTGCCAGATGGAAGGGGGGCAGGAGCAGGAGGCACAGGACCCCAGACTCCCACAGGGCTACTCTGGAGGTTAGTGTGGAAGGAAAGGCCAGGCCTCAGACTCTGCGGCCCATGTCTCTCCCCAGGGCCATCATCTCCATCCTGGGCATGTGGCTGGACCAGTACCCTGAGGATTTCTTCCAGCCCCCAGAATTTCCCTGCCTGGTGATGCTGCTGGCCTACCTCGACCTCAATTTTCCAGGCTCAGACCTGGAGCGCCAGGCCCAGCTGCTCCTTTCAGAGCTGGAGTGCTGTGAGCCCACAGAGGCAGAGGCAGAGGGTGAGGAGGACTCGGGGTGGGTGATGTGGGCGCGTGGGGAGGAGATGGGGCTCGGCCACACAGAGAAGAGCTGTTAGAGGCCAGGGGCAGAGCCGGAGCAGATCACCATCCCCATGGCCTGCAGTCCGGGAAGACTTCCTGGGGTGGGCTCTTGACTGGGGACTCCATCGATGGGTAGGACAGAGTTTCTGTCTCTAGAAGGCACACCGAGGCAGTCATGGTGACAACATGTTCTCTTCTGGGATCCACAGAACCAGCTCCAGAGCAAGAGCAAAAAAGACCTCAAGAGGCAACGCCGCCTCCAGTGGCGTCTCCAGAGCCAGAGCAGGCTCCGGGCACAGCCTTCCCTGAGCTTCAATAGGCAGAAGAGCCACCTGCAGCTTGTGGGCCACTCCCTTCAGCTCCTGCTCGGCCTGTGGTCCCCGGTCCTGGGCCGCAGCATGGCAGCTGCCACGGCAGAGAGGGCTCTCCCTTGCTGCTCACCCCTTTAATTGCAGTTTTTACATTTTTGTGTTTAATATATATTAGATATACTTAAAATTTTATTGTAGTTTCTGTAATATTCAGTTAAAATAAAATGTATTTCAAATAGAATATAATAAAATGTTAATAAAATAAAATTATATTTAATAAAATCTGATAAGAAATGTCAGTGTTAAGAAAGAATTAACCTTGAATCGTATGAACCTAACGTAATTTAAATGGCTACTGGTAATGGATTAAAGAACAAATTTTGATACATGCAAATAAATGATCACTATGCACTCGTTAAAAATCAGGCTACATTGACTTAGTGTGTGAGCAGATGTCCAGAGTACAGTATTAATGAAAAGACTAGTTACACCACAGTTGTAAGGAGATCATCACTGTGTATTGGGACAGTGTGTGTGGGGGGGGGGGGGGGGGTGGAGGGTAGGGGTTGTTTTTGTCCCAGATTGAAAAAAAGGCAGGGTGAAGGGGGTACAATATGAAACCTCTACCCCCAACAAGCTCTGTGTCAAAAATGAATTATTTTTAAGTGATAAATTATTATCTAGCAATTGTCCAAGGTCATATTGGCACACCAAATTCCTTAATTAGGTGGTTTCTAGGTTGTTTTTTAAAAAATATATTTTTATTGATTTCAGAGAGGAAGGGAGAGGGAGAGAGAGAAACATCAGTGATGAGAGAGAATCATTCATTGGCTGCCTCCTGCATGCTCCCCACTGGGGTTCAAACCTGCAACCCAGGCATGTGCCCTGACCGGAATCAAACCATGAGCCACTAGTTCATAGGTAGACACTCAAACACGGAGCCAACACGGTTTCTAGGTTTTATTTTCCCTATATGGCTATAGACATTGCTGTGGTGAACACCTTGCTTTTTTTTTTTTTTTTTTACCAGATTTATTGCTGTTTAATTACTTTCTTGGGATAAATTCCCAGGGGAATGATGGCTGAATCTAAGGTATTCAATAAATTCTCTGTGACTGTAGCTTGGCATTGCAAATTGTTTTACCTCTTAGACACCTGGGCCATTTTTATTTCATTTGATGAACCACTTATTTGCCGAGGAAATCATTATGTTGGGTAGATGAAGGCTCACCCTGTGAACTGGTAGAAGTTTGGCTTCAGTATTTACCTGCTTCTCTCAAACCTTCAGGGATGTGGAGGCTTAATCTCGGGTTCAATAACCTGCCCTTTGGCGCCCCCTTCTGGGAGATTCACTCACCCGCTGCGTGCCCCGCCCAGGGGAGATGCAAGGCCGGGATAGAAGGGCTGGCTGGCTGGCAGAAAGCTGGAGATGGGGGAGGAGTTCACCTGCCACTCAGAGGCCCAGGTGGTAGCTGTATGAGGCCAACCAGGCCTTGGACCACGCGGCTCCCTCCATCTGGAGTGCTGGCCCTCCATGCTTCTCCTCGCAGCAGCATCTTTTCTTCAATCCACCTAAACGCTGCCTCCTGAGGAAGGCTTCTTCAGCTCCCCAGGCAGACGGTGTCCCTTCCTGGGTGCCCTGTTTGTGCCACTAAATTAGCAGTGTTCACAGTGTGTGACTGTCCCCTCCGCTCGTTCCGCCCTGTGAGCTGGCCACGTGTCCTACTCATGTGGCCTGGAGAGTCCTGGCACACGGCAGGGCCTCGAGAAATAGTTGTCGGGTGAGTGAATGTCCTTCATGACTGTGGAGTCTGGGGGTTCACCAACTGAGGTAGGACATGCAAGGGAGGTGTACTGGAGTTGTGGGTGTGGCCCCACCCAAGCCCTGGAGCTGGGAGGGTGAGCTGGGAGGATGAGCTGGGAGGGTGAGCTGGGAGGATGAGCTGGGAGGGTGAGCTGGGAGGGTGAGCTGGGAGGGTGAGCTGGGAGGATGAGCTGGGAGGGTGAGCTCCCTGGGAGGCAGGGAGATGGATAACCTTGTGACCTTGTGTGAGTCTGAGATGCTTCAGATCAGGCTCTGAGGGCAGGTGGGTCCCTGAAACTGGCTGCGTTCATCTTAGGGAGCAAGTGCGTGTGATGTCATCTCAGGAATGCAGTGAGGCTCAGCTGTGCTGCCGAAGGACCTGTGAGGCGTCACAACACTGGCCGCCATAATTGGAGGCCCCGAGGATGGGCAGGGAGGGGCCCTGAGACCAGGCCGGCAGGAAGCAAAGGGCAGAGGCGGCTTGGGCTGGCCCAGAGGAGGTGCTGCTCTCTCTTCCCAGCTTCTCCACTGTCCCCCGCTGCTCCACCTCCACATCTCTGGACTTGGCCCTTGTCCCGCTGCCATCAGAGGGGCCCCGCTGCCATGACGGACACGCCAGTCGAGGAATCCCTCTTCCAAATCATCCACAGCTACCACCAGTACGCGGCCCGGGAGGGGGACGTGGAGACCCTGTCCCTGGAGGAGCTGAAGGCCCTGCTCATGGACAACGTGCCCCGCTTCATGGAGAGCCTGGTGCGCGGGCCTGGGGGCAGGTGGGGGGCAGTAGAGGGTGGGTTGTGGGGTTTGACGTGAGGGTTTTGTACAGGGAGCATCTCCCAGGAGCACTGGAACTTAGGGGAGGGGAGGGGAGGGGAGTGCTGAGGCAGGATCAGCGGCCACGGGGAGGACGGCCCTGGCGGCTTTTCCTCCTGAAACTCCCTGCCTGGCCCCGCTCCAGCCCAAGCATCACTGACCCCTGCAACTCCACCCTAACCCCAAAGCCGTGTGGTGCTCTGCTTGTTTTGCTTCCCCTGCCCCTAGGCCCTGCCCAACCTTCTCCTGGGGTCAAGCACAGCCTCCTCCTGCCCACCCCCATGCTGGGGAGGATAGTCGGGTTAAGGGGAAGCCAGGAGGGACTAGGTGTGGGCAGGTAGGACATGGAGCTTCCCCTCCCCCTCTTGTCCCAGGCCAAGTCTCAGACCAGCCTAGGGGCCCAGCCCCGAATCTAGGCTGCTCAGCCACCTGCTCAGGCCTGGAATCTTCTCTGCCTTCAGGACCAGCCATGTGATTACCCGGCTCCCTGGGGACTGCAAGGCCAACTCGAGTGTCTGCCCTCGGTGCCACGGTGCCATGCCCCCGGGGTGACCCAAGGCTGCTGCATCCAGGACAAGCACCCTAGTCCCTGCAGGTCTCCCTGGCCTCCCTTTGGGGAAATCAGAGGAGAGTCTTGTCCTGGGCTTATTGGAGCGCAGCCACCAGGTCACAGAGGGGGGACGGGGTGACTGTGATGAGTCCCCTGTTTCTAGGGAAACCTGGTCACCTGGGCACGGGGCCCACAGGGCAGGCCCCTGGGCACAGGGCGGAGATGGCAGCCTGGCCAGGTGGGCTGCGTGAGGGAAGCCTGGGAGAGCTGCCCGGGCAGGAAGCCTGTGCACTGTCGTGTCAGCCAGCCCTGTGGCGGGGCTCCCTCACCTTCGCCTGTCCCGTCTCCTCCTGCACTCTGACCTTGACTTCCTCCCTGCCGTCCCTTCCACCTCGAATGCTCCTTTGCTCTCCTACGCCACCCCCAGGCCTTAGCCCTCAGGGCCACTGCTCTGGGACATCCGGACAGTCCGGGGCCCATGGCGTTGGCCTTCCCCCATCCTGCCCTTTCCTTAGGACACAGGCCAGTTGCCATGAACAATCCTGGGCAGATGGCACCCCCTGCGGAAATCTGACCCACTGGGTGCCGGCCCTGCCATGGTGCTAGAGATGCAGACCTGAGGGCAGGTGGGCGGTGCCCAGGCTGGGCGGCCCCTGAGGGTGTCTGTTCAGCTGGGGAGACAGACTTACAGCCACCAGCAGAGGGCCAGGCGCTCAGCCCTGCTCAGCCACCAGCCGGTCAGCCAGCAAGCGGCGCCCAGGCTGCACCTTCTGCCTGCCCCCTGCGCCCCGGTCCAGGTGCCCGGCCCCCTGGGCCCCTTCTGCCTGGTTCTGCCGCGCAGGGTCCTGGCCTCCGAGTGAGTGAGGAGTGTTCCTGCGAGCCCCCGGCAGGCAGGGCCACACTCAGTTTCCCCGCGCCGTTTCTTCACCAGCGGGCGGTGGAGCTGCCCCTCTGCCAGGGCCCAGGGCCGGGGCGCTGGCTGACCCTGGGCCCCCTCCTCAGGGCCGGAAGAAGCCGTACTTCGTCACCGAGCTGTTCCGGGCGGCGGACAAGGACAAGGACAACCAGATCTGCTTTGACGAGTTCCTGTACGTCCTGGGCCGGCTGCTGAGGGACTACCACCTGCGGTACCACCGGCAGCGGTGCGCCCACTACTGCGCCCAGCACAGCCTCTACTAGGGGAGCAGGGCACCCCCAGGCCTGCCCGGGGAGCCACGCGGCCCAGCCGGGGCGGCCGAGCGGAGCTCTGCCACGCGTGTCTGTGTGCCCAATGTGTGTGCACGCATGTGCATGGGTGTGTAAGGACACCTGGGAGGGAAGAGAATAAAGCAACTTCACAGCAGTTTCTGGTGTCGCTGTCTTCATGGTTAGGGCGTCAGTGATGGGACCAGGAGGGGAGGTGTGGATTCCCCAAATAGAGGGTCATCTATTTTGGGTGAGAGAGAGATCCCCTGCCTCCAGGAGCCCTGTCTGAGGGGGAGGCAGCCCCTGCTCTCAGCCTCTGTCTGAGGGGGGAGGCAGCCCCTGCCTCCAGGAGCCCCTGTCTGAGGGGGGAGGCAGCCCCTGCCTCCAGGAGCCCTGTCTGAGGGGGAGGCAGCCCCTGCTCTCAGCCTCTGAGAGAGGGGCGTCTTCTCTTTGGGGAGCTGACCCTCTGACACGAGATGCTGATCACTCCCTCATGGCACCTACATGGTGGGACAGGACAGGAGGGCAGAGGCACTCGACGTGGACCCTGGTTTGAAGGTCTCTTGTCTCCGGGTGAGAGCCCCAAGGATCAGCGTGCGAAGGGAGCGCCTGGGAAGGGCCAGGACAGCGGGAAGATGATGCTGGCCATTACCTGGGTGGCGGGGTCAGGGCCAGTCTGGGAGGTAGACCGTGAGGTGGGTTTTGTGCAGCTGAGTCAGAGACGGGGACGGGGCAGAGCCCACAATCCAGCCTGTCAGGGGGAAGAGCGATGAGTGGCACGTGGGTGACTGTCAATCAGGGAAGTCTTCCCGGAGGAAAGAGGGCTGGGTCTGGTTTTACTAATAAAACATGATGATGACGTGGCGTTACTCCAGCTCAGGGCTACGTGTGACTCACGGACCCAAGTCCTCCCTGGCCCCGACCCCTCCCCGCGGAGACCTGCCCTGCCCTGTCTGTGTTGTCTGTGTTTCTTTGAATCCCTCTGGGAGGGGCTCCTCTGCCTCAGGCCCCGCGAGGGCTCATCTTGGTGGGTTTCTTCTCTGAGGATTGTCTGGGAACCCACGTCCCAGTTACTGTGGTAGAAACAATGGGTTTTAAGGGAATGATGGGCGGTCATCCTCATTGCTCCCCGTGCAGGTGACTGGGGGGTTGGGGGGTTGAGGTGTCCTTTAAGGGCCCTGGCTGGCTCTTTCCCAGCCGGGTCTGTGTCTCACAGAGGGCAGAAGCGCCCTGCGGGCTGAGTGGGGGCCTTTGTGTCGGGTCAGTCAAGCTCTGAAGGGGATTTTCCCTCTGCTCCCTCCCTGGTGGGGCCCCATCGCCATCCCTTCCACACTTGCCCGTCAGCCACACTCGCCTTTGGGGACTCAGCTGGGCCCCCACCCACTTCCCTCTGGGCCCTCCTGCCCTCCGGGGGCCTGACCGCCCTGAGGAGGTGTGCGTCCTGCTGCACCGCGTGGGGCTGCTGTGCTGTGTGCGGCCTCCACCGAGCCGGGGACGTGCCTTCCCGCCGGGCCCAGGGTCAGCACACAGTGGGTGGTCAGCCGTGTTGGAGGGAGGAATACAGGAACCTGCTTGGAATCCCCGTGGGCCTCGTCCTCATGTCCAGAGACCCAGGCCATCCCTCCCCGGGCCCAGGGGGGGTTCTCCCTGCCCTTTTCTTTGGAACCGAGTTGGGTTTCACAGGCCATTGAGTACTAGGGGCACCTCAGCCCAGCGCTCCTCACCTCCTCCTCGCCTTCCGGGGGGATTTCTTCAAGGCCGGCCTGCCTGTCCTGATTTCGTCAGCCTGGGCCGGGCCTGCTGGGATCTCTTGGGACACACCCAGGACGGAGCTCTTTCCTGTAAATGGGGCCCCATCGCCATCCCTTCCACACTTGCCCGCCTGCCAACACTTGTCTTTCGGGGACTCAGCTGGGCCCCCACCCACTTCCCTCTGGGCCCTCCTGCTCTCCCGGGGCCTGACCTCCCTGTGGGGGTGTGTGTCCTGCTGCACCGTGTGGGGCTGTCTGTGTCCTCCACCAAGCCAGGCACCATGTCTTGTCACCTCCATGTCTTCCCAACAGACCCAGTTGGGAGGCACTGTTGTAAGCACTTTCAATAGTTCGACTCATTTAATACGAACAAAAAACAATATGTGGTCACTCTTATTATTATCTCAATTTGGAGAAGCTGAGACAGATATATGAAATAACAAAATTTTTTTATCTATTATTTCTTAAATCTATTTATATGGACAAGTTTTCCTTTCTTTTTTTATCCATTTGACCTTCTTCAGGTCCTTGATTTTTTATTTCTAAGAAAATATTTTCCTCCTTAAAAAAATATCTAAAAGAAAGAAATAAATAAAAGCTTCATTCACATCAGTTGCCTCTGAAAGTCGCTTTGGGAGCTTATTTTGGAAGTCAAAAGCTGGCTCGCTTTCTCTGCATCTCAGCACCCTGGCAGTGGATGGTGCTTTACGACTATATTTAAAAAATATTTTCAGAATAGAATCTGGTTAGTGAGATAAAGCAATAACACACTAAGCAAAGTGCAGAAGGGACATGAGTACAATTGGGAACAGGAACTGAAGTGCCACCGGGATTCTGCCTTTCCAGCACGAAACTGTGGGAGCTCCCCCGCGCACTGTGGTCTGGATTCCCTCCCGCCCGGGCGTGCCGGGGCGCTGGCATCTGAAGCAGAAGTGGGGCGAGGCCGGGCCGCCAGCATGCCCCGTGGACTCCACCCGTCTCGGCTTCAGCGGTTTCAGAGTCTGCACGGACGCCTGTCCGCTAACAGGGGTGGCTCCACCTAGCGGTGTCTGAGAGCCTGTTCTATGTTTGTTGCCTTGAGAACGCTATCCCCATGGGTCTCTGTGGCGCAATCGGTTAGCGCGTTCGGCTGTTAACCGAAAGGTTGGTGGTTCGAGCCCACCCAGGGACGCCTTTGTTATTCTTAAAAGGCTGAAAGTAAAGCTCGTTGGCTCCTTTCTATGCTCTCTCTCTCACCCGTTTACCTCCCAAGAAGGAATACTTGCCTTCTGTGTCTCTTGCACAACAGGAGAGCCTCAGCCAAGGTTTTAGTAAGACAGGTCCCGGGGATCCAGAAAGCTTCATTTGTTTGTAAATAGTATTTTTTGAACACTTTCCTTATACTTTTTAAATTAAATTGTGTCCGTCATTGTGGGGTTACAAATAATGCGACTGAGTCCACGCCGCCCAGGCTTCGGACCCGCGCCGCGAGGGAGGTCGGTGCTCTCGGGTCTGGACCAACGACCCAGAAACCGCTCTCCACGCCCTCCCTCCCCTCTGCTCCGATGTGCCCGACCTGTGCGCTTTCTGTCAAGCTGTTTTGTCTCGGAGCTTCTCTGGTGTCCCCCGGTTCCTGCTGTGGTCGCTTATTTTGTTCGATTCCGTTCAACACTTCAATCACACTTTCACGCTTTAGCAGGCACCTTAGCAAAGGCTGACGCCTTCAGGCATTTGTCTGTTTGAAAATACTGAACATTCCACACAGGCCCCGAGCATGCTTTCCGAATTGAATGGTTGAGTTCATGGGAAGATCACCCAAAACAAACCACCAGGATTTCAGGGCCAGCACCCGGGGCAGGACCTAGAGGCAGCCCAGGCAGATTGCATGATCTCAGAATTCCTCCCTCATTGGTCTTGAGGATTCTGTTTTAAGGGCAGTTTTATTTCACCTTTTACCATACCTGAAATTTCCTTTTATTTGCCTTTAGAATGTTCCTGCTCAGCATGTCTTGGAGTGGGAGTTTTAATAAGCAGATAAAGTAAGGACAGAACAAAAAAGGCCCTTCTTTTTCTTTCCTGTGGCCTTCCACAATTTATGAGAAGCACCTGGTAATTAAACCCCAAGATAGTTAGCTCCTCTGATTCAAACAGCCCCTCTGTTTAAACCCCAAGATAGTTAGCTCCTCTGATTCAAACAGCCCCTCTGTTTAAGTTACTCTCAAAGCTACATTCTTGCATACATACCCCTCCTCCCTGCTGTGGTTACAACTCAGGGATTATTAGTAGAAAGTTCCTTTCCCCCCTCCCCTTCAAACAAGCCTTTTTTGAACTCTTCATAACTTTTACACTAAGCATGGTTTACAGGCATGGGAAAAATACTGATAAGACACCTTCCTAAGGACATCTGCAGACTGTCTCAGCCCCAAATCTCCCTCCCTTCTTGGTCACATAGCAACAGCAGTCATTATCCTTTCAAAGAGTGGGCTGCTGTTTATTTCTTGCCCTTGTATTGATTAGCAATGCCAATTCATCCAACTAAGAGTCCTGTGTCTCTCAGGAATGGGTCTTTCTTAGCATCCCCACTGTGTGCTCTGCTATTGGGAGGTATGGCCTTAGAGAATGATTTGAAAGCATTGCAGCTGCCGCCCTCAAGTCAATTAAGCTCCACTTATTAGGAAGGTCTACAAGGCAAATTCTCATGGCCCTCACAGCAGCCAAACCCAGAATAGATGTAAGACCGCACAAACATACTAATATTAGCAATCGGCAAGTATGGGGAGTAGAGAAAAGAGCAATGATAGAGCTATTGCTTCTCCTTTCAGTTCTGTGAAAGCTCAGGTCACACCACCGCATTTTCCCCCTCTGTTTTAAGTTTGAGTTATAAGTGGCAATAAGGAATTAAGTGGACTCAAGAGCCACAGGTGTGATTACCTCTGTGCCCTGGGCTTGTGAAAATGAGGGTCCTGCAAATCTGATATAGGACATGGCCTTTTCCCATCTGAGTTTTCTTCTTCTTTTAAAATATATTTTTATTTGTTTCAGAGAGGAAGGGAGAAGGAGAAAGATAGAAACATCAACGATGAGAGAGAATCATTGATTGGCTGCCTCCTGCAGGCCCCACACTGGGGATTGAGCCCGCAAACCTGGGCATGTCCCCTGACTGGGAATCGAACCCTGACCTCCTGGTTCATAGGTTGGTGCTCAATTACTGAGCCACCTTAGCCGGGCCCCATGTGAATTTTCTAAACTGAGCCAAATGCCCTCTGTTTGAGCTAGGATAACCATATTCCTGAGCAAAGCCAGGAGAATAATGATATGATCTCAGGAAATTCTTGAACTCTTAGACCTCCATTCTCATTGGTTTCATTTAGTCTCATAGACCATAGTTTTTGAAACTGTAGAAACTAAGGTCTGGGCCATGTTGGGGACTGCAATGTCTCTAAGATAAAAAATACCAACACTTGAATCTAGAAGTGAGTGGTGGAATGGGAAAAGATATGGTTATGACTTAGGAACCACCTCAGTGCTCCTTGGGTTAGTGTTTGTCGTCCTCTTCCTTAGACTGCTCCGAAGGGATTCTATTCAAGTCTTTGTGACTCAGCAACGGGCACAAACACAGGTACCTTCCTTCCTTCCAAGACAGTGTTCAACAGAAAACCTTGACATAAACCACGCATTACACCTGTGTTACAGCATCCTCAGGGAGTCAGGTGAGAAGGAGGAAGGTCAGAGGATCCAGTCTGGAATGCTCTCTGGAGCAGGGCCTTGTTGAGGTCTAGTCGGATATGTTAACCTGTAGTTGTAAAGAAAATTTGTTCCTTTTGACTACAAAAAGCCTGTGCTCACCCTCTGAAAAGTCAGAAGATAAGAGAACACCTACTACCCCTACCAAGTGCTAAGCCACCGTATGTAAATGCGTTATTTCTTGCCTCTCACTACACCTCTATTGCCAGGAACAAATTTTCCCCAGAAAGAACCTGGCACTGACTAGATTTCAGCTGCTTCCACTTGCACATGATAAAGCTGCTAATTGCCTGAGAAAAGACTCCTGAGTTGCAGTGCAGAGGGAAGCATACTCAATTAGCAATAATTCTGTTTCTATGAAATCCTATAGTTATTATATCACTACTGCACAAAACCAGACTTGGGTCTAGTTTATGTCTCTGCACCATTAATTAACTTTCTGACTATAATCAAGTTACTTGACCTCGTTTAGTTTTATTTCTCAAAGATGAAATTGAGATAATAGTAAGATGTTCTCATCTAGGTAAAATGTTGGAGTATTCCAGCCCTGTTTAGATGGCTGACTCTACTTAAATTTTTGCTATTCTGCCTTTAAAATAAGTTTTGTTTTCACTTCCTGCTAAGAATCAGCCTAGAGGCTATTTCAGGAAGAGAAATTAACTTGTGGTGGCAGGAAACAAGTTATGCTATGAGTAAAAGCCAACCTTATCCATGTAGACTGGGTCCAACCATGAAAAACAAAGTCATTGTGCAGAAATTTGCAAGGATTAAGGCCACTTATGTGCTTCTTATGATTCTCACAAGTATAAGATTTTCATTCAAATAACTTTTCCCCGGACAAAATATTGCTGAGCCCATCAATCCACACCCACCCACCCCTTGTAGTTCTGTGAGCTGAGACAAGTTACTCTCAGAAAAACTGGTCTGACTTCCACAAACCTTGATCACAGAGTGAAGGTTACTTATTGCCTGGATTGTGCTGGAGGAACTGTAGGGAGAAGCATTAACTGAGTCACAAGAGTGGAAACTTCCAGCTGAAAAATAGTATTGCACTGTAAAATGTTCTTCAAACTGTCCATTTTACTTACAGCTCTCCAATATGCCTCCTCTCATTGGTTATTACAAGGGAAATATCACCACCATTTTCATCATCAATTCCTTAGAATATTGAGGGACAGGGCTATATCACCAATAGTAAAGTTCTTAAAGAAATTCTGGGTTATGTTGTTATAAAGGAGGTTATTTTTTGGCATATCTGTCCAATGTTGAAAGGATTGATAGTGTGCAGATAGTCAGCATATTCATAGATAGATTTGCCATAAGTTGAAATAGTTTGAGGGAAAAGGTGATAAAAATAGAGGTACAGAAAACATTCTACACACTAGGATTCCACAGCCATGAACTTTTGGTAATATTCTGTTGCCACTGCCTAGAGCATGTAATTGGTGAAAGGATTCTCTTCTATTTCATCTTAGTGATTATCTTTATAATTTCTTATATAAAAAACAGAATCACTAAGAATAGAAATAGTGTGTAAAAATTACAAATGACAAGAAGAGGGAAATGGAAAAAAGAAAAAATTGCAAATAATAGAAAAAAACTTAATTAAAAAAGTCAAGGAAATTTAAAACATTTATCAATAACCAATGATTGAGACATTATAAATCCAGATTTATGGGTTTGGCTAAAATAGTATTTAGGATAAAAAAAGAAACTCTTATATTAAAAGTGAGTAAAGGCTGAAATTGATAACCTAAGCATGAAACTTAAAATTAGAAAAAGGATAGAAAAAATCCAAAGAAAGAAGAAGGAAGTTAATAAAGATAAGAGCAAAACAATTAAAATATAAAACCCAAGATACAATATATATAATCTACAAAGTTTAAAGTTGGTTCTTTGAAAAGACTAATAGCATTGACAAATTTCTGGTGAAATTTATGATAAATATAAGTGCAGAAATATTAATTATAAAACACTGACAAGTCAAATCCATCAGCACTGAAAATTTTCTAATAAATCATGATAAAATTAGATTTACTCAGAAATGTAAGTTTTTTAATAGCAGAAAATCCATAAATATAATTAGCCACATTAATAGACTTAAGGAGAAAAAGTATCTTCTCAATTTTTAGAAAAAAGCATTCAGTGAAATGATTAAGCAAATTTAGAAAGCATCATTTCCAAAAAAAAACAATGTATCTTCCAAAATCTTACAGAAAATAGTCTTATATGTATTGAAAAGGAAGAAAATAAAGCTCTATAATAATTAAAGATATGAATGTCTACAAAAAAGACATGAGGATCTGCAAATAAATAATCTGATAAACATTTTAAGTATCCTATATAATCCTATATAATAAAAGGCTAATATGCAAATTGACCCAACAGTGGAACAACCAGTCACTATGATGCTCACTGACCACCAGAGGGCAGATGCTCAAAACAGGAGCTGCCTCCTGGTGGTCTGTGCACTCCCACAGGGTGAGCACTGCTCAGCCAGAAGCCCGGCTCATGGCTGGCGAGCACAGCGGCTGTGGTGAAGGTCTCCCACATCTGCAGCAGCACTAAGGATGTCCGAGGGCTCTAAGCCGTCAGTCAGACATCCCCTGAGGGCTCCCAGACTGCAAGGGAACCCCTCCCCCCAGGGCATGAATTTCATGCACCGTGCCTCTAGTCTGGATATAAAATCATTGCTCCCTAAATCAACTGCATTTCCATTACACCATAAGCAGACATTTAGAAATTATAAATTTTAAATTACCATTTGAATTAGCAAAGATACACACACACACACACACACACACACCCCTCTAAGAAGAAATCCCACAAGATCTGTCCAAAACATATATGGAGAAGACTATGCAATTTATAAATGCTATGAAAGGAACACCAAAAAATTGATTAGATATACCAAATTTATGGTTTAAAAAACTCAATGACACAAACATACAAATCCTCCCCAAGTTAAGTTACATATTTAATGTTATTCTAATTCAAAGCCCAACAAATATATAATTGATTTTTTATGGAGAGGAAGGAAGAGGGAAAGAGAGTTAGAAACATCAATGAGAGAGAAACACCTATCAGCTGCCTCCTGCACACCCCGCACTGGGGATGTGCCCGCAACCAAGGTACATGTCCTTGACTGGAATCGAACCTGGGACCCCTCAGTCTGCGGGCTGACGCTCTATCCACTGAGCCAAACTGGTTAGGGCCCAGCAAATATTTTTACATGAGCAGAAACACAAGAATGACTACGATACTCCTGAAGATGGGTAAGTTAGGGAGACATGCACTACCATGCTTAAGTTAAGATGCCCTATACAGCCTGTCAACAAAAGCTCACTACCACCAGCCCAATGCCAACAGGAGTCCCCAACTTAGGGCGCAGTAAAAGGAGAGACTTTATTCAGGCAGGTAAACAGTTTGCTAACCCAGGAGGCAGCAGCCTCTGGAGGTACTTGAAGTGCCTCCCCTTAGAAAAGAAGGAGGCCCACTTATATAAAGTGCCCACCCTGGTCGACTTTTGGAGGGATTAGCCAGGTTTTGAACCAATTTTAAAAATGGGGATTTGCCATATCCTAGCCCCGAGAAACATAATTAGCAGAAGGAGAATATAATCAGAATAGAATGTCAATAAAACATGAGACCTTCCCTTGGATTCTTAGAGCTTCATAAGCCCAAAACCCAGACTTCCTAACTAGGGACACTAGGCTAAGAAGTATGAGAAAGGGGAGAGCGTGAGTCAAGAATTCTGGATGTATTTCCCAGAAAAGGAACATGATGAAAATGGTCAGAAGAAGTAATTTCCTTCCTCTTTTCTAATCGTGGCTCCAGATCTCTCAGCAGAGTCTCTTCAGAGTCTCTACATGTTACAGTTTCCACTGCTCCCGCCACCTTGGGGATAACATGTGGCTCTTAACCGCTCTGCTCCTTTGGGGTAAGTTGGGCTTAGAAAGGGTAACTAGAAGGGTACAGGCACTGGCTAAGGGAACTCGGGATTTTTAAAAAATATATACTTTCATTGATTTCAGAGAGGAAGGGAGAGGGCGAGAGATAGAAACACCAACGATGAGAGAGAATCATTGATCGGCTACCTCCTGCATGCCCCGACAGGGGATTGAGTCCGCAAACCAGGAATGTGCCCTTGACCAGAATCGAACTGACGACTCATCAGTCTGCAGGCCGACATTCTATCCACTGACCCAAACCGGCTAGGGCGGGGCTCAGGATTTTATTTACTTTCTTTAGTATCCTAGCGAGAACTCATGAATATGGAGACGGCTGTGTCTGTGCTTCCACGGTTCATTGGTGTTTATTATATATATATCCAAAGGGTGGGAAGAGAGACTGAGGTAACATTAAGCCTGGAAGCATCATTTCAGAATAAAGCCCCATCAATAACCATCTGT